>NC_135649.1:109519455-109822485 GCF_053574225.1 Canis aureus
GCATTTGCCACTGTGCATACTTTGGTAAGTGGAACAGATCTATCCTCCTGAAGCTCATGTGAATGACTGACATAATCAAATGCTTCACTGTTTTCTTAACCTGTTCAGACCACATGTACTGGGGTGGGATGAGCAATCCAAGATTTATTTTGGTTTTGAAAGCTGGCTCTGCTCAGAAATTCTAAGTGGTTTCAGAAGTGGCTGTAGGGGCCAAGGGCAGGCTGTCCCAAGATGGGCCACTTTGGCATGAACATTGTTTTGAGTTAAAAGTAATTAAAACCAAAAAAAAAAAAAAAAAGTAATTAAAACCCAGGGAGGCCTGCGTGGCTCAGTGGTTGAGCATCTGCTTTTGACTCAGGTCATGATCCCGGAGTCCTGGGATCAAGTCCCTCGTCAGGCTGTCTGCAGGGAGCCTGCTTCTCCCTCTGCTTATGTCTCTGCCTCTATCTCCGTGTCTCTCATGAATAAATAAATAAAATCTTTTTTTTAAAAAAAAATCTTTTTTAAAAAACGTGATCAAAACCCAGCAGATTCAGGAAAAGCTCTTTACATCCCCCTCAACTACTTGTCTCTACTAGCAAGAAAGCTGCTGACACAGATTCCTCTTTATTTAAGAAAGTTATGTGTATCACAGGGCCACCTTTGTTTTCCAAAACATCTCCTCTCACCTTCTTGCAAATGATCTTCCTTCCCTTGTGTCCTCACACCACCACCCCTCTCCTGAGCTCAAGTAAGCCTCATGGTGCTTCACTATCTTTGGAATATCCCATCTGTGTCTTTGTGGATTTTCTGTACATATGTAACTAAATTTGATTTTCTCCTGTTCATCTGTCTCATGTCAATTTGATTCTTAGTGCCCCTGGAAGGGCAGAGAAAATTCTTCCTCCCCAACATGGTAGTAAGCTCGAAATGTTAATATTCCCCCATTGTTGATTCTTACTGTTATACTTTAGCAATGATCTTGGGTATTATGTTTTCTGTCTCTTTATTCTAGAACTGAAAGTTCTCAAAGGGATTGAGTTAGAATTTGAGTTATGATGAAACTTGACAATTATGAGAAACAAAAAAGCTGAGAAGACAAGAATGTGTTTAGGACCTTATTTTCTAGGTCTCACAGAATTTGCTGCTCTTATGCCTATTCTGTCTCTTTTCCACTTGCTGTCCAATGACATTTAAAAAACAATGCACCCCTGCAGATTTTGCTGTCCACAAATTTCATAAGAGAAGGAACCGAGATCTAGAAGGCCTTTGACTAGGCTTTCCAAAGATGAAATATGTTAAAACAGCTGGGTGGCTGGTAAAGGGCTTTCACCCTTTAGTCTGTTTCCTTTTCATACACAGAGGTTTTTTTTTTTTTTAAATCACTGCCTTTTTCCTTGAATGGAAATGTTTACATCCACAGCTTTTATCATATCAAGTAGTGCATCATAAGAATCCTGGTACATGGTTCATAGTACGTACACTTCCTTTCCCTCACAGCGGGTTCCCTTCGCGAACATTTCCTGAGCAATAAATGCTTGATCAAGGGCCTTTTAAGTGGAAAACTAGTGGTAGGTAGAAGTGGGATGCCCTCCTTAAGGTCTGGCCTCCACTCCAAGAAGCTTATGTAGTCTAGCTGGTGAGACAGAATTTACATATGTGAGAAGCTAAGAGTGAAATATTGAAGTCGTGAGTTAAAGACCACACAGAAAAGGCCAGTGCATTCCCCTCCTTCTAACCTTTGCTGTCAGCAGGAGTCCCAGTCCCTCCTATACTCCCTACATGGAGGGCATTTGTGCATTTCTTGACCTGTGTCCTACTACTAATCTGTTGCCAAGAGAGGTGTTTTTCTGTGATGTACCTCCCATGACAGTATTAATGACGCCTCTCTCCTGCTGTGGGGTTGGGGCCATTCTCCAGGTCCAAGAATACCGAGAGGCCCTAGAGGGAATAGTAATCAGAGGCAAGAACGGGATCCACCTGGTGCCAGAACTGTACGCCATCCCGCCTAACAAGGTAACCAAGCCCTGCTTCTCTGGAATGAAGTGAGCTCATGCTTGGCCTTTTCGTATTTTGCACTCCCCTTTCAGACCTAACACTTTTTGTCCAGAAGTGGTTTCTAAAACACCAAGCTGGGTCCAGGGCACTCAGGGTTTGCAGTGCCAGCTCTGCCTCTGGGAGACTGCAGGCTAGTGGGGGGTGGAGGAGCTGGTCTGGGGGATGGAGGGTACACACACGGGTGGCACAGCAAAGGCCTTGTGTGTTAGAGGACCTGCAAGCACATAAGAAGGACTGGGACAGAGACAAGGAGACAGACCCCAATGCCTGCACAGGGAGGCAGGAGCTGGCACATGGGTCCGGGGAGGCTAGAGTCAAGCTGTCTCTTGATCCAGACACTTTGTCTGCCTTCTGTTCTTTGCATCAACTATTTCTCATTCTAGGTCTTCATGGTTTCTCTTAACACTACTTACATTTCCAATAGCCCTAACGTATAATCTGATTGTGAAAGCAGTCCCATACACTACAAAACATCCACGATTCTGTAGAAAAAAGAAAGTATTTCTCTCTCCTCTTACTACCCAAAGATAACCAAGCTTACTCAAAGATAACTCTGACATTTTAGAGATTCTCCTGCCACACTGTTAACCTATTTGATAATTTGATTACTGACATGTGTAATTCTGTTCAGTTTATGAGTTGAAGGTTTTCTTAATGTTTACTACTGCAGCAAGTTTTAACGATCTGTTAATAGCATCACTGATAAATCCACAAGCAGGGTATGACTCCCTCATGGTGTGATTTTCCCTTTTGGAGAAGAATTTCAATTGCTTTGTTTTCCAAAGGGAAAAAGTGGTCACTAACATTACCCCAGACCAACATTGTAATGACAAAGAACCCAAAGGTCAGGGGCACCTGGCCAGCTGAGTCAGTAGAGTACGTGACTCTTGATCTCAGGGTCATGAGCTTGAGCCCCATGAATGGGGGGTAGAGTTAACTTAAAAAAAAAAAATCCAAAGGTCAGCATGGAGTTTACAACAGAGAAAATTGCAGACTAACTTTTACAATGTGTAGCTAGCACTGTCCATCCAAAAAAGAACTGTAGCTTATTTTGATGAGTCAAAAGCCCCCAGTGGACCCAGCTTATTGAGTCCTTGATGGAAGATCAGTGATCTGCTAGTACAGCACTGTTTTCCTCAATAAATAGTGCCACCTTCTGGTAATTTCCTAGCATAGGCACACAATTTATGAGCCCCTGGGGAGAACAAGACTGGAGAAAGATGACTTAGCAGCAGGTAATGCACTGCTGTGGCTCTAGGGTGATGCTTTAGATCATTGTACCCATAATACAGACGAGGGTAAGCAGGAGCTATGAAACTTCCTGTTGCCCAGGGCTGTGCTCAAAGAAGGCAGGCCAGACTTCACGTGCCTGTGTCTGCCCTCTGCCGTCAGTGTGCCTATGGGAAGAGCGCTGGCCTGGAGCCACCCCTGAATCTGAGTTCCACTTCTGCTGCATTTAGCACGAGGCCCCCACACCAAGGCCTTGGCTCTTGGGCCACCCTGTCGCAGCTCTTGTACAGAATTGGCCTGGAGAATCGAATGAGTGGCATTTTGTAAATCCTCAGTGCACTCCCCAGTATGCGGTAACATTGGCCTTTTTATCCTCTGACATTCTGACTTGGGTGTCTTTCTTTTTGCCAGGTTGATGAAGAATATAAGAACCCCCACACAGTGGACAGAGTTCCTCTGGGGAAGCTGCCTCATCTGTGGGGCCAGTCCCTATACATCCTCAGCTCGCTGTTGGCAGAGGTAGGGGACTTGGGGACTTCACAGACTGGAAACCATCTGATCTGAGGTGTAGGGGACCCCAGAAGAGCATAGGGGCTCTCTGCCCCGTGTGGCTGTGAATGTCTTTGGCATCTCATAGTTTTAAAGTCGCCTGGACTGAGTCTGCTCTGAGGCTTGCCATCTGGGCTTGTGTGTCCATATTTACACTGGCCCACTTCAGAGTCAGCTACATGTCAAGCACTCCTATCACCTGCCCTGCCCCGACCCCCACCCCCATATTCCTGGTCTATGGTTAGAACTAGGTTGAGTTGATGGTCAGTAAGAGACTAGAAGCTTCCCAGTTGGGATCAGCACACATGTGAATGATAGAGGTTTGTGGAAGCTACTAAGTCAGCTTCCAGCCACCCCTGGCACAGTCCTGGCTGCAGGAAGCAGAGTGACTCTACAGTGCTCTCTACAGGAAGGGGCAGGGGCTGGCTTTTCTCCAGTGAATTTTGTGTCAGGTGTTCCCTTAGCCCATAACACCCTTACAGAGAAGGTCTACTATCTCTGACTCATTTCTTCCTGTTAAACATGTTCTTGCCCCCAGGCTTAAGTTTTCAAAATGCAAATGCTTTTGTGCCAGCTAAAAATGAATCTCGACCTCCCCGGTGGGGAGTGGAGGGAGTGATGGTGTAGATGATTTATGGCTGACGTTATCAGATGCGTTCATCTGTCCTCACAGGCTCCTGCCCAGCTGACTGCTCTGGGCCCCTGGGAAGAGGTGTGGATGAAAGAGTCTAGGAGAAGAGCTGGGAGCTCCAGCCTGTTATAGGCTGGCCCAGTCCTGTGTTTCCTCCCAAACTCTAGAAAAGGGTAGGGGAGAGGTTTGAGTAGTAGGTCCAGTCCAATACCACTTGGGTTGCCTGTGTATAAAGGAAGACAGAAAGTAAAGCTGTCACCGTGGAAGTGGGCATTAGGAGCTTCTGGGGCTGAAGTGGATTGGTGGTTTCCTGGCTGTGATTGCCTCCTCGATTTCATGGTCATGTCCTTGGGGGTGGGGACTGTCTCCTACCTCTGTCCTTCTTAGTAGGGAATACCACGTCTATCTCTTGGAAAGCTGGCTCTGCCTTTGACTAGCAACCTGACCTCGTGAGCCAGCCTCAGTTTCCTCTTCTGTAAAGTAAAGAGGTTGGGCTTGATCATTTCTACTATACTTGCCAGCTCTGATCTCTGGGTCTGTGAGAGGAGGAACAAACAGCTCTGCTTCATTGCCTCTTCAATGGAAAGGCCTTCATGTAAGCCCAGCATTAGGTCAGATTCCTCCTCAGAACTCCCAGAGCACCTTGAGACCCTCCTGAAGACTCGGTCATTTATAGAAGATGTGAGGAGAGCCATATTGAAACAGCACTCTGTGCAAGCATGGAGGGGAGCTTTGTGTTTCAGGACAGTCAGCCCAGGACCAAGTCCCTTCTCTGCCACCTAGCTTAAGTGCATTACCTCGATCGCCCCACCCATAAAATGCTAGTCCTGGTGCCTCCCCATCAGGAGGCCTGAACATGACTGTGAGTGTATAGGGGCTTAGCCCGGGACTGGCGTGGAGTGAGGGCTCATGAGGTTTGAGTCACTGCTGTTCTTTCCAGTCGCCAAGATGGTGGCACGTTTGGCTAGTCCTGGAGAGCAAGGTGCCAGAGCACAATATGTTTATCAGTGGCTATCTAATGGTGTACTGTGTTTCAGAGAAGATAAGCAGTTCATTTGAAAAACATAAAAGAGTTAAAATACTGAATATTTTGAGCCCCCAGATATTTCATTTGCCCAGTTGGGTTTAAGGTGAGATTTCATTCAGTATTTTACAGTGTCACTATTCCTCTTTTCCTAGGGATTCCTCGCCACTGGGGAAATAGACCCCTTAAACAGAAGATTTTCCACTTCCGTCAAACCCGATGTTGTAGTACAAGGTTTGTGAGCATGTTTACTATTCATATTTAACTGGGTAAAGTCAATGTTTTTTGGGGTTTTTTTTAAGATTTTATTTACTCATGAGAGACACAGAGAGAGAGGCAGAGACACAGGTAGAGGGAGAAGCAGGCTCCCTGCGGGGAGCCCGATGCGGGACTAGATCCCAGGACCCTGGGATCACGACTTAAGCCAAAGGCAAACGCTCAGCCACTGAGCCACCCAGGTGCCCTGCAATGTTATTTTTAATGCAAAAGATTCCCTAGTTTCCTATTCTACTTTTTAAAAAGTACACCAGTGTGCTTCAGTGTGTATGGGCTCTGCAACATCCCTTCTATAACTCACTAGCTCCCAAAGGCAACAGTATTCTTCTCAACCACAAAGTTACTTTCTACAAAGCATTTGTTTTCTTGAATCCAAATCTTGATTGCAGTTGGGGCACAAGTGATTCCCGAGCATCATTTTTCATTGCAGTTCTTTAAAAAGTAGAACATGACCCTGGTGAAAAAACGCAAGTAAAGGTTCACGCATTCCTTCCTTGAGGTCTGGCTTCTCTCCAGAGTTGCAGGCCCATGTCTTCACCTGCCTCCCCTCCCTTCCAGCTAGCCCCGCTTCCAGAGAGGTGGAAGGCCAGTGTGGACTGCTGCTCTAGTGCTGGCTCTGCCTAGCCTTGCAATTTCATCTCCCTGTGCCTTGGGGTCCTCATAACTGGTGCCCCCTCACAGGGTGACATTGAGACGCTCTGCAATTGTCATGAAGAAAGCCCCCAGTGTAGGTCCTCGCTCACCAGTTCCTCTCCCTCCCTCCCCTCCTAGGGTAGACTCCTGAGGAGCTCACATGCCTCATAGGGCAACTTAGGTACCAGCTGATATCAGCACTTTGTGTATACGCCTTATTTCCTCTAAATTAGACCATTCATTTCATTTTTAGAGAGGAAAGAGGGGAGGGGCACAGGGAAAAAGAATCCTGAGCACTGATCCCAGCACAGAGCCTGACCTGGGGCTCGGTCTCACGACTCTGAGATCATGACCTGAGCCAAAATCAAGAGTCAGACACTGGACCGACTGAGCCACCCAGGTGGCTACGTCATACATGTCTTAAGGATGAGGCCTGTATCCTTCTTCTAGCTTCTGTGTTGTTTGGCACACACCTACTTAGTAGGTTAACAACAATTATTGAATACATGCAAGGCAGTCCTGTTTGTGACCATGGACTCATTCCCCTGTGCCTGCCTAGGATACAGTAAGAGGCTCTGTGGGGCATCATCCAATTGATACTGGGCTCCAGGCCCTCAACAACAACAGTTTCATCAGCTAGAAATTGTAACAGTTATGATTATCTTCCCCATCTTACACATGAGGCTTAGAGGTTAGCTCGCTCAAGGGCCCAGAGTTGACAGAGGGAGGTGCAAACTCAGTGCTGATGTCCAAGTGGACTGATCCAGCCTGACTCCAGAGTCTGCACTTAAACACAACACGTGCTGCTAAGTGAGCCCTTAAATTCACAAGGCCGCTTTTCCAACTGCAGGCTGGGACCCGTTGAGGGGTCTTTAGCTACCTTTTTTTTTTTTCTTTTAATGTTCTAGAATAGAACAGAAACAGAATAGAAAATATAATAAGATCTGGCCTGGAGGAAGAAGTACAGTTTCAGAAACTTCCTGCATATGGCTGCATCAGATCATGGGCTCACAGGTCTCAGTCAAACCACTGCAATAAAAGAGTCGCCTTTACAGAGAGTGACCACTGATCTTTACATGGCATTGAAAGCTTCAGAAGAAACAGATGTTAAGAGACACCACTTCACCCAGTCCTACATGGCTGAGGTTCCCATTTCCTGGAATTGGCTACAAGTGGCCAGCAGATGTGGGGCTTCCCCACAGGGCCTTGTTATGAAGCTCAGATGAGGTCACAGATATTAAAATACTTTGAAAAGTATCACATGTTATGTAAATAAGGAGGTGACCTTCAAGTCTCAGTGGCATTTATGTGTATTGTACATTCAAGGCCACCAGCCTATGGGTACAATGGTGGGGCTCAGTGGACTACTGTAGTAGTAACCGAATCACCTTCTAGCCTGAGCACCACCCTCACCCTCTGTTCCCAGCAGGCTCTACTGCAGTTGAAACCTTCCCCCCTTTCTGAGACCAGAATGCCCCTCCACCAGTCCCCTTCCCAAGACTCCTTTCCTTTACTAGAGCACTGTTCTCTTAAAAGCCACGTTCAAAGCAGAACTGGTGCAGGAGGTGCAGGGGTTGGAGTCCCTGCTCAGGCCCCCATGTCCCAGGCATGTGAGTCCCCTGCCTGCTGGAGAGCCAGGTGCCCAGCCTCACTCACTAGAGATGGGGCCCCAGCCGGCCCATTCAGGGTGCAGGGCCCAGCTCTGGGGTGGCTCTTCCCCACCAGCAAGACCCTATGCTGTGCTTCATGGGTGGGCCAGGCTGCACCACGACCCACCAACAGCCCCATTTTCCCTTCTTCCCGGAGGGAGCAATCTTCCCCAACCTCTCCCTTGGTCAGGACACCCTGCTAGTACATCCCACAATATTGCTCTTTCCTGTTGAGACCAGGAGCTCCAGCTTCTCCT
This sequence comes from Canis aureus, assembly GCF_053574225.1. Taxonomy (NCBI): domain Eukaryota; kingdom Metazoa; phylum Chordata; class Mammalia; order Carnivora; family Canidae; genus Canis; species Canis aureus. The sequence continues at coordinate 109,527,742 of NC_135649.1, forward strand.
GGCATCCCCCCATGCAGAGCTGTTTCTGCTTCTCACTCCATATGAAAAGAACACAAGACAGGTTTAGAATAAATGCAGACCCACAAGGAGACAAGCCATCATTTGAGATAGGGTAATTTGGTTTGGGACCTGTTTAAGACCATTTCTAGAAGTGTCTTATCAGACTGTCTTGAACATTGATGGCACTTAATAAAAATGCTTCATAGGGGTTGGGGAGGTGAGGCCAGAGAGAACCAGTAAGAGTGGCAGGAAAATTGCTGTGATTTTCAAAGCCACCCAGTGTGTGGAGAGCATGCTGCTGTGTATGTCAGAGGCCAAAAGAAAGATCAGTCAATAATATATTCTCCATGCGAGGAGGCTAAGGGCCACAGGCTAATGCAGATGCTATTATGCTCTTGTTCACAGTTACTGTTCTGGCAGAAAACAACCACATTAAGGACTTATTGAGGAAACATGGGGTAAACGTCCAGAGTATTGCTGACATTCATCCAATCCGAGTCCAGCCAGGCCGGATTCTCAGTCACATATATGCCAAGCTTGGTAGGTTTGGGGAAATGGCAGGGTGGTTTTGGTGAGAGGCATCTTGGTTCTAGGTTTTGGTTCTTTTTTTTTTTTTAAGATTTTATTTATTTATTTTAAGATTATTTATTTATTTATTTATTTATTTATTTATTTATTTATTTATTTATTCATGAGAGACACAGGTCTCCAGGATCATGCCCTGGGCTGAAGGCGGCTCTAAACCACTGAGCCACCCGGGCTGCCCTAGGATTTTATTTATTTATTCATGAGAGACACAGAGAGAGGGAGAGAGAGAGGCAGAGACACAGGCAGAGGGAGAAGCAGGCTCCCTGCATGGAGCCTGATGCAGGGCTCCATCTGATCCCCAGACCCCAGGATCACTCCCTGAGCCAAAGGCAGGTGCTCAACCATTGAGCCACCCAGGCGACCCTATGTTTTGGTTCTGAGGGAGACTTATAGGTATAAACTGTGAAGAATTGGGCAAGGCACCAAATCACATGGTTCGACCTCTTCAAAGTGAAAAGGAGTGGCAGACAAGCATGTTCTCATGCTTGTTCAGTAGATGTCGCCAAAGCTTGGCTGTGCCCTTCACCAGATCTGTTGTAAAATAAGGTACCACCTTTGAAAATTCTCAATTGGAACAGTCATTTGTGTCTTGATATGTTTCTAATTTTTATCTGTAATCTTAGAAAAATGCTCATTTACCCATTAAAACAGGAGTGGAGGTTCTCTTTCTAAAATATAACTTTTTTTTAAGATTTTATTATTTATTCGTGAGAGACACAGAGAGAGAGGGAGATACACAGGCAGAGAGAGAAGGCTTCTCACAGGGAGCCCAATGTGGGACTTGTTCCCAGGGCTCCAGGATCATGCCCTGGGCCGAAGGGAGGCGCCCAACCGCTGAGCCTGCCAGGCGTCCCTCTAAAATACAACTTTGCTTAGATTTTAGAAACTATAACTAGGCTCGGTAGGAAATAAATTAGAAGTAAACGTTAATAAAGTTCTATCAGTAGTTTCATTCCACATAGATGTTGAACAGGGTGCTATTTGTGTACATGCATGAAGAGAAGGCAGTGGGATTTGTTTTTAATTCATTCTTGTCCTATTTTAAAGAAGGATCAACAGTATTAGGAAAACTAAACCCCGGAGTGGGTTAACATGCAAAAAGCCCAGTCTTAGCCAAAGTCACTTGGATTAGAAGTTGCCATATTGATCTAACTCTAATTTCTCTTTTATTTTTCAAATAGGACGGAATAAGAATATGAAATTGAGTGGGCGACCATATCGGCACATTGGAGTCCTTGGAACATCTAAGCTATATGTGATTAGGAACCAAATCTTTACTTTCACACCCCAGGTGAGTAGAGCAGGCCAGTAGCAAAGCAACACGCATCCTTTGATTAAGTTCCCTTTTCTTCATGGTGAGCTACTGTGAATGCGGTAGAATGAGCATGTGTATGTTCAAATAGCGATGTGTAATATGACGCCCAGGCCCTACTGCAATTCTTTAGTCCCAGTAGGTGCTCAGTAAGCATGGCTTGAATCAAACTGAGTGTGTCGTCATTTCGTCATGAGGAGTAGTGAAATACATACCACTTCCCAAATTTGCTAGTACCTGTCCCTTGACTTGCTGTCCCTGTGCCCGATAGCAGTAGTCCCTGACCTTTGCTTACGTTGTCTGAAGACCTGCCATGAAACACCTAGCCTATCTGATTTTCAAGCCCTCCCCCTTGAGGAGATACCAAATATAATAATTATAGAACTTTTTTCCAGAGTTTTCTTTTTTTTTTTTTTTGTTTCTTGTTTTTTTTTTTTTTTAACAAAGGAAAGTAGTCCTACAGAACCCGAACCAAATGTTCTCCATCCATTTGGCCAGCTAGAAAGATCAGCTCTAGGCTCCCTTTGTCACTGTGGGCACGGCTCCCCACCCCCCAGGCACACTGTCAGCCATGGGGTCATGGATCAGTAGCCCCAAGTTGTTCTTTTTCACCCTAGCCCACGTTGCTTGCTTAAATCTTGTGAGTTATTTCCCTTTGTAACACACGTCAGACCAGAGCTGAGTGTGGACTAGTCCCGAGGTAGGAGAACAGTTTGATTTTCATTGACACCAGGCAGTAGTGCCTATAGTTCACATTAGCCAGGTCATCAGTCAGGTAAACACAGCCTCCATGTCTCACCTGCTCCCAGTGCCCTCACTCCCCTCACTTGGAAATCCTCTGAGCCCAGCAGCTTTAGAATGAGTAGGATTTAAGGAGTTATTGATTTCCTTTCAGGGACAGCGGTGTTGGGCCAGATGCTTAAATCCTCATCTGAGGAGCCATAAATAGATCTGGCTGCGCACCTTTACCTTCCACGCTAATGTAGCTACGATTCCTGGGCAGGCGACAGATTGATTTTTGCCTGATTGCAAGGAGAGCCCTATGATGGGGGCAGATACAGCCAGGATTGAGCCTCTTCTCTGGAAACAACATGCAAAGATTAGTGCTGTTGTGAATGACAGCTGGGGCTGTGTCGGGGGAATGAAGGACAGCCTTTTACTGGGCCTGATCTGACTTGCAGTTCACCGACCAGCATCACTTCTACCTGGCCCTGGACAATGAGATGATTGTGGAGATGCTGAGGATCGAGCTGGCCTACCTGTGCACCTGCTGGCGGATGACGGGCAGACCCACGCTCACCTTCCCCATCACCCACACCATGCTCAGTAACTTTGCGAACTTGATCTGCCTGATTCATGTCCCACTGTTGGTTTGGGCCCTTTTCAGAATGTTTAAAATGAGTCCCATAGACAAAGCTAAGTACCAAAGGGGAGGTTCTTAGCAGTTTGGTTTCTGAACTCAGGAATCTTCCATAAGTATTTTATTAGATTATGGTTTTTTTTATTGTTGTTGTTGTTTTTAAGATTTTATGTATTTATTCATGAGAGACACAAAGAGAGAGGAAGGCAGAGACACAGGCAGAGGGAGAAGCAGGCTCCTGACATGGGACTCGATTCCGGGTCTCCAGGATCAGGCCCTGGGCTAAAGGTGGCGCTATAAACCGCTAAGCCACCTGGGCTGCCCTTATTAGATTATGTTGGTGAAAACATTTCATGGCATGTCCCCAAAACCAAAAAGTATTTCCAAATTAAGTAAACTAACTCATCTTTTTCCCCTCCCCTTAGCAAATGATGGCTCAGACATTCATTCTGCAGTTCTTTCTACAATTAGAAAACTAGAGGATGGATATTTTGGAGGAGCCAGGTAATTTGTGGTTTTGGTGTTTTGTTTTTTAAGTATCAGTGACTTTTCTTTTTTTTTTTTAAGATTTTATTTATTTATTCATGAGAGGCAGAGACACAGAGGGAGAAGCAGGCTCCACATAGGAAGCCCGATGCGGGACTCGATCCTGAGACTCCAGGATCACACCCTCAGCCCAAGGCAGACCCTCAACCTCTGAGCCACCCAGGCGTCCCATCAGTGACCTTTCTTAAAAGTCTTTTGCTAAATAAATAAAATCTTTAAAAAAGGGGAGGTGGGGGGTGGGATCCCTGAGTGGCTCAGAGGTTGAGTGTCTGCCTTAGGCTCAAGGTGTGATCCTGGAGTCCCGGGATCAAGGCCTGCATCGGGCTTCCTGTGTGGAGCCTGCTTTTCCCTCTGCCTGTGTCTCTGCCTCTCTCTCTCTCTCTCTCTCTCTCTCTCTCTCTGTCTCTCATGAATAAATAAATAAAATCTTTAAAAAAAAAAAGGATGCTGTCCTTCCCCCATTTTTCATATCAATTGCTGAACATAGAAGCATGGAGCTTTAGATTAAAAAGGAAATTAAAACCCTTCACCCCTGTGGAACTGGAATCCTCTCTAAAGCAGCTCTCAGTGGATGTTTGTGAAGCTTTTACAGGTGCCAGGAGGCCTGGGGTGTGGAGAGGCAAGCATACCGAGTCTCTCTGAAGTGGCATTCTTGGATTGCATGTATGGAATGCTGTGTCTGTTTCTAGTGAAGGACCTAGAAGAAAACACCCAGTGCCTGGGATCTAGCAGGTGCCCAGTAAACACTCCCTGAACTGACTTGAGTGTGCTGTCACCTGAAGAATAATTCATAGAACTTTAAAAAATTCCTTGAGTGGCCCTCGGAGCAGAGCGCCTGAATGGGCCTGCCTATACCACTGTCCCCTCCTCCTCAGTGGAGCGATACCTATTCTACTTTTCAGGCCCACAGTAATATGGGTGCTCCCCATTATCCCGGGTAGGCACCTTGAGTGATACAGGCTCACCTCCTGAGAAAACCGATTCGATTTTTATATTTTTTGACTGTCAGGAGGCAGAGGTTTTCTCAATAGCATATAGGCCCTGATCTCCTAATCTCCTGGAATATGTGAGAAGGGTTCCAAGAACCTCACTGTTCGGCTGGCCCTGAGTGAGGTGCGACCCTTTCTGGGCCCTGGAGTCTTCCGTTGGTTCCCTGATGGAATGCCAGTTGCTGAGTGTTTGGGCATTGACGTTGGCCCTTCTCACATCTTCCCACACCAGGGACCCTGCTGCCGCCATAAATGTTTTTTAAAACTGGTAAATACACATAATATAAAGCTTACCATCTTAGTCATTTTGAAGTGTACAGTTTGGTAATGTTAAGCACATTCACATTGTCGTGCAACCGACCACCAGGACTCTTCATCTTGTCAAAGAGAAACTCTCTACCCATTAAACAATAGCTCCCCAATTCTCCTTGTCCCAGCCGCTGGCAACCACCATTGTACTTTCTGTCTCTAGGTATCTCATCTAAGTGGATTCATCCAGTGTGTTTTTTTGTACCTGGCATATCTCAGCTAGCACCGTAACTGCAGTTGGCACGCACTTTTGTACATTTCATGTCCAGTTTGGATAAGTTACCACCTGGTGTATGGCATCGTAGCCAAGAGAAGATACCATACATCCATAATGAGTGTTTTTCAGAATAAACACTTGAATTGAAATCTAATCATTGTCAAAAAGGATACTGTCTGCAGTTAATTGCTCTCTTGCAGGACACTCTGTGCTGTTTTGTGTGCATCGTCTGATTTAGTCTTCATTGTGTCATGTGGGTGGTATTCCTGTTCTACAGACAAGGGGCTGTAGGCTCAGAGAGCAAGGGGCACAAGATGAATAGGTGCAGAAGCTTGGTAAGAACCCAAGAACCAGCTCTAATCTCTGTGCCAAGCTGGATGAGGGCTTACAAAAACAAGGAGGGCCTCTTGTTTATACAGTATGGTGAACGACTCAGAGAACAGTGGAAGGAAACAGGAATGCCTGGGCCCCATGGGCTACCTTTCCTATTAAGTTCTTGATAATTAAAAGTGAATCTCATGGTGCCTGGGTGGCGTAGTCAGTTAAGTGTCTGCCTTCGACTCAGGTCATGATCCCAGGGTCCTGGAATCAAGCCTCACATGGGACTCCCTGCTCGGCAGGAAGTCTTCTTCTCCCTCTGCCCTTTTCCCCTGCTTGGGATCTCTCTCTCTCAAATAAATAAATAAATAATTTAAAAACAAACAAAAACTGAATCTAATTTTGGCTTTTCCTTAGGTTTGAGGGTCTTTTTTTGTTTAAAGATTTTATTTATTCATGAGAGACACAGAGAGAGAGGCAGAGACACAGGCAGAGGGAGAAGCAGGCTCCCTGTAGGGAGCCCGATGTGGGACTTGATCCCAGAATCACAACCTGAGCCAAAGGCAGGCATTCAACCTCTGAGCCACCCAGGCACCCAGGTTTGAGGGTCTTTATTTTATTTTTTATTTTTTTAAAAGATTTTATTTATTTATTCATGAGAGACACAGAGAGAGGCAGAGACACAGGCAGAGGGAGAGGCAGGCTCCTCGCAGGGAGCCCGATGTGGGACTCAATCCCGGGACTGGGATCACGCCCTGAGCCAAAGGCAGATGCTCAACTGCTGAGCCACCCAGGCATCCCCGCGGGGTCTTCCAGGATCACTACCTGAGCCAAAGACCTGACCCAAAGGCAGACGTTCAACCACTGAGCCACCCAGGTGCCCCCAGAAGCCTTTTTAAATTACTGCCTGTCCACCTTTGTCCTGACTCCTTTCAACTTCATCAGAGAAAAACTTTCCATTGTCTTTTGCACACACTACCTCACCTCCCCTTGTCCCTAGTCTGAAGGCAAGAGAATCAGTAAAATGGGCCCTAGGGCCCTGGAGGGAAAGATTTTATTTTATTAAAGGAAAGGCTTTTTTTCCTTCCCTTAGGCCATGTTTCTTGCTGTAGTCCATTTGCCCACTCAAGCTTGAGCACCCACGAATTCATTTGCATTATATGCTTCAGTGTGCTTCTTAAACAGTTTCTCTCAGCCATTTCTACTAAGTCCTCATCTGATGCTAGTAGCTCCCAATATCCTATTGTCTTCTGCCTCTGGAGCTACCTTTCTTCCCCCCAAAGATTTCATTTATTTATGTGAGAGAGAGAGTGTGTGTGTGTGTGAGTTCAGGGAGGAAGAGAGGGAGAAGGACAAGCAGACTCCACACTGAGCAGGGCTGATGATGGCCTGAGCCGAAACCAAGAATTGGACACTTAACCACCTGAGCCACCCCAGATTCCCCAGAGCTAACATTTTAAGAAGCACACAGTGGCGGCTCTCTGTAAGGTGGTCCTCCCTGAGCCTGGGACCCCACACTGCCAAACCCAGCTTGCAGTTTTCAGTGGAACTTTTCCCAGCATGAAAATGTAATAGGGCCACTCTGGGCATCTGCTCCAGTCTGGGGATGGTCCTCGCATTGCATTCCTTCTAGAAAGAACCGTAAAAAAAAAGAAGAAAAGAAAGAACTTTGCCTCTGAGACTGCCTCTCCTATCATATACCTGTGCCTGTGTGACCATATTACATGGTAGGTTTTGTTCTGGTCCAGTTGTTTTAGGACAGAAAAACCCCCAAGGCTTGGTTTGGTTCTGGTTAAAAGTGGTTCAGTCACTCTGTTTTGTAAAACTTAGGTTGGTTCAGTAAAATAGATTTTTGTTTGTGTTGGGTTTGGGAGTAAGAAATCAGCATGATTCATTTTGACTTTTAATATGCTGTGTGCTCCTACTTTATACTTGGTATTGAATTTTTGTTTTAATTTCTTGGCTGACTACTTATGTGGGGCAATCTGCAGTGACGTATTTATCGATTCTGGCAGAAGCACCATCTGGTTGTTGAAAAGTCTCTCTCTGATTCATAGTGGAAGTTTGTCCACATGCACCTGTATTTCTAACATAGTGTCTCCTTGACAGAGTAAAATTAGGGAGCCTTTCGGAATTTCTTACCACGTCCTTCTACACGTATCTGACGTTCCTGGATCCAGACTGTGATGAGAAGTTGTTTGATGATGCCAGTGAAGGGAGCTTCAGTCCTGATTCAGATTTGGGAGGGTATCTGGAAGACACCTATAATCAAGGTACAGCTCGGAATGCTTTTGCAGGTGGTTCATTGAATTTATTTAAACCTTGGCATTGTGATAAAATTGCCCTGAAATTCAAGCACAGAAAATTATTGGTAATTAACATAACAAAAAAGAGGCTTTGGAAACTGGCATCTATTAAAATGAATAGATGTTAAAAACCTAAACGGTAGAAGTGGGGCTTTTTTTAAACCTAGAGGGACAAAGAGTTTCAGGAATGAGGATTCTTCACCAAATATATTCTAATTTTTCTTTTAAAAAAGATTAAAAAAATAAAAATAAAAAATAAAATAAGATTTTTATTTACTTATTTGAGGGAGGGAGAGAGAGATCACAAAGCAGGGGGGAAGGGCAGGGGGAGAAGCAGACTCCGGGCTCTATCCCAGGACCCTAAGATCATGACCTGAGCCAAAGGCAGGTGTTTAACTGATTGAGCCACCCAGGTGCCCTTCACCAAATATATTCTAAAGACAGAGCACACTGCTTGGATTTTCAAAGGAATGGTAGAGTGATCTAGATTTGGTTGGATATGAGGGATGAAATCCTGTATGTATATTTCTCAAACTGAACAAGGTTTTGGGATGAAGTGACCATTTTTTACTTTTCCATGGTACATGGGATTGGGGCTGGGCATTCCGTAGTGCTTAGCTCACTTGTGACAAGCTGAAACAAAAAGATCAGATATCAGCTGCCGGCCCTCAGGGTTTCTTCCATACTAAGTTCATCTTGGTACGATGTGTAGCTATCTTGACCTGTATTTTCTTTTCCTAAGATGAAGAGTTTCCAAACAATCACTTTAAAAACACTACATAGTGGGATCCCTGGGTGGCTCCACAGTTTAGTGCCTGCCTTCAGCCCAGGGCGTGATCCTGGAGTCCGGGGATCGAGTCCCACATCAGGCTCCCTGCATGGAGCCTGCTTCTCCCTCTGCCTGTGTCTCTGCCTCTCTCTCTGTCTCTCATGAATAAATAAATAAAATCTTAAATAAAATAAAATAAAATAAAATAAAATAAAATAAAATAAACTACATAGGTGGGCGAGGGGTTGGGGTGACTGGATGATGGGCACTGAGGGGGGCAACTTGGCGGGATGAGCACTGGTTGTTATGCTATATGTTGGCAAATTGAACTCCAATAAAAAAATTAAAAAATAAACAAATAAAAACACATATATTATCTATGTAAATTTCTTTATCCTCTGGGACTGGAGGTGCAAATACCTGTATGGCAACATTGCCTCCCACTAAATATCCTCAGCGCCACATGCTACCCTCAGTCACTGGGATGCGTGGAGGATATTTCTGCAGCTTGCTTTCACTGGCTTTTCCTCTTGCTTGTCCAGTTACAGAAGGCGAAGATGAACTCGACCAATATATCAACCACCTCCTACAAAGCACATCCTTGAAGTGCTATCTGCCCCCTCTTTGTAAGAAGACAGAAGACAGCCATGTTTTCAGCGCCATCCACTCCACTCGGGATATACTTTCTGTGATGGCAAAGGCAAAGGGTTTGGAAATTCCATGTGCGTTATTAACTCTTTTCTGCCTGCTAAAATAACTTTTCAGAGTAACACATGAGCATAATTTAAAAGTCAGAGAATTCAAGAAGACAACAAAATGCAGAGGTTTCCCAACTCATCCGTCCCCTCCCCACTGACCCAGTCCTTCTACATAGAGGTGACCACTCCACTTTCAACTTGCAGTTGTTTCTTCTGGCATTTACGTATCTCTTTTTCTAAAATAATGTGTGTATCTTGCTCTCTTTGGATGTGTCAACTTTATTCAGCATCTGTTGGCTGCTTCTTAGGTGGATGAGGATTTAGCTGTCTTTAATCACCACGCCTCTACTTCACTTCCTATAACCTTGTGATATCGCAATATTAAAATTTAGTTAAATCACTATTCGCTCTTTATATTATTGTGTGTGTGCAAATATTATTCTGGACTGAGCATTATAGAGTACTGTGATTGTATTATTTTTATTTTTTGGTTTTTCTGAAATTAATACTATTAAATTTAAAAGTCAATAATACTATTAACTTTATCAGAAGTTGCTCTATCTTTTCATTTGCTTTTCTTCCTCTCTATACTTCCCAATGGCCCACAGTACAAATTTCCACAAGGTCAGTCATATCCAGGAGTTTCTCAGTTACACTGCTTAGTCCACAGGTCTCCTTCTGTCTGGGTTGATAGTGCTCTAGGCCTATTGCATACCTGTCATCCTGAGACTTCTCTTTACTATAATCTTTGGAATCTCATTTGCTTATCTTTTCAGTTGGCCTTCCTATTTCTTGAATCTAGCATGTTCCTCTTCCTTGATTACTTCCTTTGGTGGAACACATTCTATAGCAGTTTGAGAAGGTTTAAAAAACTAGTATGATGGAAGAGGGCAGGCACAGCAATGCCAGCCCTCAGCCTGCTTGTTTCTGAAGTTCACTGCCCCTTTTGCCTGGTTGCCTCCATGTCTGGGTTGCCGACTTTATCCTGGGATCTTTCCTTACCATCATCCTGGAGTTTCCTGAGACTTCCTTGTCTCCTGGGTTGACTTTCCTGTTTTCTGTGTCTCTACTTTTCCTCTTTCTTAGCCTACTATCTTATTTTGGTCAAGACATCCAGTAGTTTCCTGAGAAATAGTATATGGTGGGGAGAATTGTCAAGACCTTGCGAGTCTGAAAATATCTACAAATATTTGTTATATCCAGTTCAGAGTTTGGTTATAGAATTCAAGATTGAAAACCAATTTTTTATCAGAATTTTGAAAGCATTGCTTCACTGTCTTTTTGCTACTCGTGTTGCTATTGAGAAATCTAATCCCATTCTGATATTTGATCCTTCAACATAAACTATTTTTCTCTTTGAAATTTTTTTAGAATCTTCTCTGCTCCCAGGTTGTGAAATTTCAGTGATGTGCCTAGATTAGGGTATATTTTCATCCGTTGTGTGGATGCTCCATGTACCCTTTCAATCTGGAAATTTATGTTTTGTCCTGTAAAGTTTTTCTGAAAAACTTCTTGATGCATTTCCTTCCCTACATTTACTCTGCTCTCTCTCTTTCTGGTACTCTGATTCCAGTGGTAACCTCCTGGAGAAGTCTTTAGCGTTTCTCTTTTGTCTTTTGCTCTGTTCTGAGGGCAACTGCCTCAACTTTTTATTCCACTCCCTCAAATGAGGTTTTTTACTTTTGCTATTATGTTTTCAGCCTTTGTTCTCTGAAGTGCGTTTATTCTTGTTTTGTGCATGCAATTCAATGTCTTACTACTGTAAGAATATTAACAGTGGGGCTTTAGGGTTTAGTTTTTACATTTTCTTCTCACTAAGTGGTTTCCAGGTCCCCCAAGTCAACTTTTCCCCCTCTGGTGGGAAAATGTGGTCTTCTAATGTGGTCTTCCACATTAGAATCTTTCCTCAAATGCTGGGTGTTCCTTGGTTATCTGCTCACCTCTGCGAGTCTCTAAGCATGGAGGTGGGGTGTGGGTGATGGATGAGTGTAGGCTGGGTAGATTTCCCAGAGCTACTCTACAATCTCTTTTGCGATCTCCTTTTTGACAGGTCAGGGTTGTTCGCTTGGAGCTGTATGGTCACTTTACCCGAGGACTGTGGACATGCCACACACCCCACCTCTCGCATTCACTCTCTTCCACAGGCCCTCTAGTCTTCTGTCAGGAGGAGCAAGGCAGTTGCCAAGTTGTACGGATTGGAGGAATGTGTCTAGGGAGCTCACTGCTTCTTGCACAGCTTCTCTCCAGTCTTCCTTATTTCTGGACCCCTTCCGGACCCCCCAATTCCAGAGGTGTATAATGCAGCAAGCTCCTGAAACGTCTAAGGATTCTCTGACCTAAACCTGACTGGCTGTTGGTTGTTCTCACTGCAGACTTGGGGTTATGTTGCCTTCTGTCTGCTTAGTCTGTTATCTTTCATTCATCCGTTTTCCTGCTTCCAAAATGTCACTACTGTTGTCTTCTCTCCCACTTTTCCCTATTCTTGAGGATTTGTCTTTTTAAAAAAATTATTTTCTGCCAAGTCAAGGGGGGATTTGAGAGGAATTAAAATTAAAATGTGTGTTTCCTTTATTAGTATAGCCTGGAGGTCCATAAATGCCTTTTAAATATGCCCCGTCTCTATTTTGAAAGCCTCCTATTTTCCCAAGAAAATAGCCTGGAAGACACAGATGGCTTGATGAATAAGTACTGATAATGATAGCATCCAAAGGTGGTTCAACACCAGAAGCTCCAGCAGCTGGCCCTGGCAAAGTGAAATGCACGCCGCACTCCCGGGAACTGGACGCCTCAGTTACCAGAAGGCCAGTGACCTTGGCCACATGCTCTTCCTTCCCGGGTTCTCAGTTTCCTCATCTGAAAGACATAGGTCCACCTGAGTCATTTCTAAAGCTCCTTTCAGTCCTCAGATGCTATGTCAGTTCCCTGGAATTCCAGGAGGAAAAAGGGAAATTCTGCTCCTTAAGTAAAGCAAGATCCATGTCCTGCTCATTTCCTGTTCCCAGATTTAGCACGTGATGTGGCTACATGGTAAATTCTTTCCGAAATTAATTAAGCTAAATAAATAACGACTCCTTTAGTTGGTTTGTATTGGGTAAGGAGTAGCCGCCATACCTCTCTAAAGAAGTCTCCTCCTCCTCCTCTTCCTCCTCCAAAGGCCTTGCTTGCTTCTCTTGTTTTCCAGTTGTTCCCATGACTTTGCCAACTAAAGTTCTGAGTGCTCACCGCAAGTCACTGAATCTTGTTGATTCTCCTCAGCCACTCCTAAAAAAGGTAAAGTATTTAGAATCACTTTTTTGTTTTTTAAGTGTGATGTTCTTCAGTGCTGGCATGGTCCCAAGAACTCTTTCATGTGGTTGAACTTGAAAGAGTATATTTTTTGATATCCAGGACTTTGGGGATGGGAAGTTCTGGATTTCAGTGGGAACCCACTCACTTAGTTGTCTGCAGTCTGCCTTGTGTCCTTATGTACAATGCATGTGATGCAAACCTTTATATTTTGCATGTAGGAAAAGGCTACTGCCTTTCCACCTGCTCATCAGAATCTGTCATGCTAGAGGAAGTAAGCTAGCTCACTGCCTAGCCCTGCCCTGTCTGTGCCAGCCAGCCAAGGCCAGGCCATTTGCAGAGCAGGGTACAAAACTAGAAAAAGATCCCTAAGGAAAGTAAAATCTCAGGGTGTTCCCCACTGGTTCCCATAATTTGTTTTATCTAGAAGTCTCCCTTGATTTTCTCTCACATGAATATAAGGATTCAATGTCTACTGGAGAATATTTTAACCTAGCCTCAATTATAGGTTGTTTAAAACTTACATAATTTTTGTGTTTGTTTTGCTTTCAAATGGATATTTTATGGGGAACCCTGGGTGGCTCAGTGGTTTGGCGCCTGCCTTCAGCCCAGGGCATGATCCTGGAGTCCCAGGATTGAGTCCCACATCGGGCTCCCTGCATGGAGCCTGCTTCTCCCTCTGCCTATATCTCTGCCTCTCTCTGTATGTCTCTCATGAATAAATAAATAAAAATCTAAAAAAAAAAAAAGATATTTTATTGCAGCCCAACCTATATAGAGAAAGATGGAAGCAGGTGACCAGTGTCAGGGACCACTCTTTGTGCTCTCCCAGTTGCCTCATCCCCTCCACTCCAGTGGTAACCTCTAGCCTGAGTTCTAGCGCCCATGGGTTCATTTTCACCTTTTTTTCAACTTTTCAATGTGTAAGTTTTGGGGGATTGGAAGTTCTGAGTTACTTACACATAATTTAACCTGTTCAGCCTGGTCTCTTGCAAACATCAAGTAACAGAGTGATTCACTGATCAGAAATAGTAAACATATAAATAAAAAGTTACAGAAGAGTCCCTGAAACCCTGGAGCCCAGCAGTACAGAGTTCCAAGCCCCGCTGCTATGTTACTTCCTGGTCTTCTGAGAGTTCACACACTCAGCCCCTCTCCCCTGCTTTTTTTGGCTTTTGTGTGTCTAGGCCCCTGATGAGGACTTCCTGTGGCCCAGAGATGACCATGGTGATGTGGACTGTGAGAAGCTGGTGGAGCAGCTGAAAGACTGTGCAAACCTACAGGACCAAGCAGACATTCTGTACATTCTGTATGTGATAAAGTAAGTTTATGGTCTTCACTAGCTCGAGCTTGTTCCATTCTCCTTGATTCTATTTGAGTTTTCTTGGCCTTCCAGCAAACCAGGTCATGATTCCCCCAAATTCCCCAGGATCACCATGAACAGACTTCTATCCCCTTCCCTGTCTACTAGTGCTGGTCTCCTGGGATGAGAAGGCTGAATGAGGCCAGGATCTCACTGCTTCCTGATGTTAGGCTTCTGTTTGAAATAGACATAAGGGATGCTGTGGTAAGATGGAACCCTCTCGGTGAGACTCAGAGGCACCGGGAGGGCCCCCAGAACTTGGCAGAATGTACAGTGATTCATTTCCCTCCCTGCCAAGTGAGCTCTGCTGCAAGAGAATCTGACTTGTAAGCCTTCCAGGCCATACTTCTGGAGTTTTCTATCTCTTGACAGAGGCCCCAGCTGGGACACAAATCTCTCCGGACAACACGGGGTCACAGTTCACAGCCTCCTCAGTGAGCTCTACGGGAAAGCTGGCTTGAACCAGGAGTGGGGTTTGATTCGCTACATCTCTGGCCTGCTCAGGAAGAAAGTAGAGGTCCTGGCAGAGGTCAGAGCAAGTGCACTCGGGCAGTCCGTTTGTTCTTTCTAGCCCCTAGAAGAGCCCGTGCCCTCTTTCTGTTAGAAAAGCTGGAGGCAAGTAGCTCATATTTGTAAAGGAAATCGGTTATCCAATACACAGATGGAATAGGCCCTCCTCTCCTGACCTCCCACTGTTCTTGGAGGGCAAGCAAAGGAAATGAAATTCAAGTTGATTAGTTTTGTTCCTTTTTAGCTGCAGAAAAGGGTTTTTACCAAGAAATAAAATGAAAATGCTTTGTGGCCTGCCACCTTTAAACAGAGCGTTCTTATTTCTGCACATCTGCAATATAATCATGATTAACATTTTAACCCTGAGGCCCTGCAGAATCCAGAACTGCTCTCTAAGACAGTAGAATTCAATGTTATGGTAAGGTGATGGTGTTTACTGTGTGTAAATAATGGGGAAACTGGCAACTTAAGACTGTAATGTGGTCATGAACTCTTAACACTGCTATCTTAGGACTCAGGACAGCTCATCTCCCTTGTGGAATAGCTGGGGATGCAGTGTGTTTACTACAGTGGGTGGGCATTGAATACCCAGGCCACAGAGCTCACAGGGCCCCAGCCCTGCTTGGGTGGCTCAGTCTGGGGTCTATATATGAATTTTCAAATAAATGGCAGCATGGGTCATAAAGCTTGTAAAGGTAAATCTGTCGTCTTGGTGGTGACACTTCCCTGTTGGCTTTTCTCTTCTCCGCCTCCTCCACCCTCCGGCTGTTGCCGTGGTCCGCATCCTTTTTCCTACGCGAGTAGGCCTGCACAGACCTGCTGTCACACCAGAAACAGCTCACGGTGGGCCTGCCACCAGAGCCCCGGGAGAAGACCATCTCTGCGTAAGTCTTCAGCCTAGTGGCCTCACATTTATAGGTGTGCCATCCACCATTCAGGAAAGGGCCCTTTTTTTGAGATTTAATTTATTTAGCTAAGAGAGAGAGAGCACAAGCGGGGCAGGGTCGGGGGGGCAGGGAGCAGAAGGAGAGGGACAAGTAGACTCCACATTGAGCAGGGAGCCCTATGTAGGGCTTGATTCCACAACCCTGAGACCCATGACCTGAGCTGAAATCAGGAGTTGGATGCTCAACTGAGTGAGCCACCCCATGCCCCAGGAAAGAAGATCTTTTTAAAAACACAGTCGCTCAGGAGCTCCCAGCAGGAAAATAAGGCCCTTCTGTAGAGGGTGAGGAAGTACCACTCTTAGGTATCTTTCATGGTGTTTGTGTCTTGATGCTCCTTCCTAGGCCCCTGCCCCCGGAGGAGCTCACAAAGCTCATCTATGAAGCCAGTGGGCAGGACATCAGCATCGCAGTCCTCACACAGGTCAGGGGCGGAGGGAGGGGCAGGGCCACGCCTCAGTCCCAGTGCAGGGGCCTCTCCACCACCAGCCCCTGAAACACTGTCTCCCCGTGTCTGCATCAGGAGATTGTGGTTTACCTGGCCATGTATGTCAGGGCGCAGCCCAGCCTCTTCGTGGAGATGCTCAGACTCCGGATCGGACTGATCATTCAGGTGATGGCCACGGAGCTGGCACGGAGCCTGAACTGCTCAGGTATGGTGCGCACAGGCAGGCCTTCGGGGGGGGGGGGGGGGGGGGTTCCCACCCCTCCCACCCCTCCCACCCCTCCCACCCTGCCCCACTGGGGGCCTGCCCAAGTATTCTGGAATCAGGGCTTCTGAGCCTTTGCAAGTGCTCATGCTTTACCAGGTTCTCTCATTTCTGCGTCACTTGGCCAAGGCAGCTAGCACAGGGTGCTGAATTTCATACGTCAGGGAGAATGAGGCACTAGGGTCTCATGCTCTGCTCCTGACAGCTAAGTTCCTTCAGTATCCCCCTGTGGTGAGAGGTCATCCTCCATTTCATAACACTTCTACCAGTGTAAATAGTAAATCGACTAGGAGCCACATTCCAGCATCGGGAATCATCGGTGTGAAAAATTACGTGTCTGAGTGTTAAGAAAATACACAATTTAAACCGTATTTGGAATCACTGAGGAGCAGCACAGTTCTGCCCTGAAACAGTAGTGAGGTCATCCCAAGCAGGGAGACCTGCCGCGGTAGCCTTTGTCGCCATCTCCCCGAGGCCTGCCAGTCTCAACATGCCAGCAGCTGTTGGAGATACTTAGAAGGTGTGTATTTGTAGGAGAAGAAGCTTCTGAAAGTTTGATGAATCTCAGCCCTTTCGACATGAAAAACCTCCTGCACCATATTCTGAGTGGAAAGGAGTTTGGCGTTGAAAGAAGCAGTAAGTCAATGCTCGGTTCACCATTGTGGGGGGCCAAAGGGGCGAGACAGGCATGCCCAGGGTCTCCTGGAGCTGCAATCGTGGACAGACTCTACAGGGGAGGGTCCTTGCTTTACAGAGACCTCTGCTTGTAGACCTCTGTGACCCCTCGTAGGCCGGCTGAGAGTAGTCGCATGTGGCTATGGCATGCACCCCTCTGCACCCTGGCTTGCCACCTCCCTCCTCTCACCCTCACTTGTGCACATGTATGAGGAGGGCAGGGTATGACCAGGGTGTTGAGACGAGAGGGCTTTTTCCAGTCACCTGAGTGCCCCACCTTTGGTTTGGTAGAAGCACTCTCAAGCAGACCTCCGATACCCTTTAGGGGAGCAGAGTCCTCTACACCCTCCTGGCATGTTCTTGCTGAGCTTGCTTCACTCCATCTCGCTCACTCAGTTTTGATCTGTACCAGAACCTTGTTTGCTGTGCTAGGAAATATAATCACCCGAGTCCTGGTGGAATTCTGTTCTCAAATGCTCCCTAATTATAATTGAAGCAATTACCATTTCTCCCATCATAATACAGCAAAATGATTTGCAGATACATTGGTGAATTTATTTCATCAAGCCAAAGAAATGCGGTGTAGGCTGTCATTCTTTTTATTTAATAAGAGGGACACTGGGTACTTCATTTTTTTCCTCCAGAGTGTGCACCAGCCAGCAAACAAAGACAGCATGGTGCAATCAGATGTGTTTTGGTCGCTTTTCTCCTTTCCTGAAGGAGGAGTGCTTGAGATCCTTTTCCAAAAGTAATTTTCAGTTCTATTCAAATGCACAGCCCTTGAAACGTAAATATGCAAGATAAATATTTTATGTGTTCTGCTCATCAAAATAATATATGTGGTTTGACAGAGATAATGACTAAAAATTTGTTATTAGATCTAAAGCTATAGATGCTTACAAAATTGAGAACGGAATAATGTCACTTGAAAGCTATAAATATGTCTAATTGCAAGCAGAAGGGATGGGAAGGGACAGCACGTACAAATGCCCAGCACCATGTAGCTGGCATAGGAGTGCAGAGCTAAGAGGGGTAGGTGGAACTCAAGTCGAGAGGGCTTTCTCCTGAAGGCAGAGGCAGGCCTGGAAGGACTCCAAGTGTGTAGTGACATGATCACACTTGCCTTTTATGATTGCTGTGACCGAAGCCCAGAGAATTGGTTCATGGGGTGCACACAGACCTGAGTTCAGAGGCTGCTGCAGCAGGTTGAAAGTGAGGTGATGGAGGCCTCCCTGCTCCTTCTGCTGTCAGAAGCACATGGATTCTTGGGCAGCCATGCCTCCTCCACCAGCAGCCCTCAGCTCGTTCTCCCAGGACTTCCCCGGAAGAAGGGAAGGTCCGGCCCCAAGGTCCCTTAGTTGGGTGGTCTCAGTTTTCTACAAGGAAGATGTGCTTTTGGAGAAGAAATTATTTTTTAAAAAACCAAGTAATTCATTAAAGTGTTTTATGGCCGCTCTGTTTTTCTCCATGCTGCTTAAGTGACGTTCACTTTTTCACCCACTAATTCAGACAGCTAATGGAGCCTGTGCTGTGTAGCAGGCGCTGTTCCAGATGCTGGAAACAGAGCACTGGCCTGGGCAGATGAGGCTGTCTTCTAAGAGAGTTTATAATCAAGTGGGAAAGATAGATGTGGATTAAAAATAAGCACATGGCACGTATTCCTCCCTCAGGGTGGATGCTAATAGTTTCTGAGAACTACATGTGTTTCCCCTCCAGTGCGACCTATCCATTCCTCTACATCCAGCCCTGCCATCTCTATCCACGAAGTGGGACACACTGGAGTCACCAAAACCGAGAGGAGTGGCATTAACAGACTGAGGAGCGAGATGAAACAGGTAAGACAAGACTCAGTGGCAGTGCCTGGAAAGAAGTGCTTTTCATACCTGGGCTCACCTCAGAAAGTGCTAGAAACCCAGGACATGCAGGGTGCTCTTTGTAGAGGATGTGAGCTCCCTTCTGTCCTGAGATCTGAACACACGCTACCCAGATATCTAAGAATTATGTGAACATTCCAGAAAACCCCCTTACCTGTGTTTGTGTCTGCTGCTGAGAACCACACTTTCTTGGTGGTGGGCCACAGCTATTCCAAAAATAAAGTCGTGCAAAATGTAACTGAATCATCTCTCTGTGAAATGTGTCCTTCAGATGAAATAGCAAAAAGATTGTAGAAACAGAATGGAATGCTCACGATACCTGTGTTTGCCATCAGCAACAGGTGTCTCTTTTCTTGGTTCACTTTTTGTTTCACAGAAAATTCCTTCTGCAGTGACCCCTGGGACGGTGCTAAGATTGGATTGATCTATAGGAGGAAGGAGAGTTTCCTTCTGACCATGAGCTGAGTGACAAATGTACTCAGATTCTCTTCTCCATTTCAAATGATGCCTCAGTAAATTGAGTCCATGAGGTGCTCCTGGGTCACACCCAGCAGTTGAGCCAACACTTCCCTGGATTTTCTAGAGGGTGACAAAAGTAGGGCATCCTTGATTTGAAACTGGCTTTTGTTTATGTCCTGATGTATTTTTACTTTCAGATGACTAGGCGATTTAGTGCTGATGACCAGGTGAAACATTGTCTTGTTTCGTTCCTCACGTGTGTACTTCATGTTCTTTCTGGCTTGAATGTGGAAAGCAAGGTGGTGAATACGGAGATTGATGGCACAGGGAATGGTTTTGCCCATCAGATCCCCCCGGGTAGAGGTGACCCCTTGGGCTGTGACAGGCCGCCCCGGGGATAGGCAGACCAAGAGAGGTAGCCTTACCGTGCACCTTTGAAAAACCCATTTCTCAGGCTCTTGGGTTTTATAGGATGCTTTGTGAGAGAGAGAGAGTTCTGGGCTCTGCCTTGGCAGGAGTTTCTGTTCAAAAAAAGGGAAAGTAAAGAGGGAAAAGTAAAACATGGCCATTGAGTAGATGAATAGAAAAAACACTGCTAGTCCTGTCCCCAGATTGCCTGGGGGAATTTAACCCTGGAAGGAAAACCGTGTAAGGAGACTGTTCTTTGAGAGCACCTTCGGGACATGCATCCTCCCCTTCCCTCCAGAAAGTTAGCACATTCCTGATGATTTCATGTCCTGTGACAGAGAGCGTAGAGGAGTTGTAGAGTGACATGCAGCTTCTCTCTGTTGTCTCTGATGCTGCTTTAGGCTCTTTCCAAGTCAGGAGCCAACTTTCCAAACATCTTCCTTCACTAGCCACTCGGTGGCACCATACCCCGATCATGGCTCACTATGGGTGAGCATGGGTGGCTCCTTCTGCCTCCATTTAATACTGTCCTTGCAATGTTATGGGAACAAAATGATCTACTTTGATAGGTTTCGATTCAGCCAGTACAAGCTTTATATTTGGCTACTTACATCAAGGAAATGTATTATTCTCTGTCTAAAATTTTATAGATGCCTTGGCGTTGTAAATTTCTACGCACTTTTGCAAGAACACCACAGGTGCACAGTCTGTGCTCAGGTACTATCTCCATGCAAGTTAAGGATACATTATAGATTTTTAGCTGAGAAAATACTCGTTTGGCCAAAAAGTTATCAGCCTGCCCTTATTTGTTCATTTAACAAATATCTATGTAACGCCAATAGGTGCCAGATCCTAAATGCTGGTTATGGGTAGGTATTTTATTGATCTCTACAGATTTTTGCACCTCTTCACTTAAAAGATTAGCATTTTGTGGCTCTGACTTTGGAAAATAAATGGTGTCCTAATTCGATGAGGCCCCTCCACATTGGCTTAGGATAGGTAACGTATTTCATACTCCTGTGAAAGAACATTTCCCAAGTCCTCCGTTGCACGGAGCCCTGAGCTCTGCGCTGGCTGGTGTCTGGGGCTGTTTGCCTGGACGGTGAGTGAGAACCTCTGTCTGGCTGCCTCCTCTGCACCTTCTTTTCGTGGGGTTTTCCATGGTGTTCTATGTGCCTCCTCTCTGCTGGCGTCCTTTGGTGTCACTGCACATGACTGAGTGGACTCTCTTTGTTTTGTAGCTGTTTTCTGTGAGCCAGGCCGTGTCCAGCAGTGCGCATTCCTCCAAGTCTGCGGTAAACCATGCATCCCGACTGTCCTCACCGCCTCCTTGTTTGTGGTGTCTGAATCCTCTTGTTGCCCTTCTCGTGCACCCACCTCATCCCTACCTCCCACAGAGTTGAACAGGTTTAAGTGTTTTCGTTTGACTGTCATTGTGAAGAGGGTCTAGAAGGAAAGCCCAGAAGTTCTTGAATTGAGCTTTGTTTGTCCAGGAGCTTCTGGAACCTTCGAAGCATTGGTTCTGTGCCTTTCTTCTGAGCTGTGGTGGCAAGCCACTGCCTGCACGTGCTGCTGAGCACCTTGTACTCATAACGCCCTGGCTTGGCGTGAGGCCCCAGATCAAGTGGAGGAGTAGGAAATATTCTAATTGCAGAAGCAAGTCTTAATCTTCCTCTTGAAACTAGAAGGAGAAAACCAGCTGAGTCATTGATGAGTGTGGCTGTAATTACTTTTATTTGTATCTAATTGTTGCCGTGTTTAAATGGCAGTAATGAGCCCGATGGAATAACCCAGCCTAACAGCCTCTTCAAAATAAGATCCGATGAAGTCAAAATGAGTACATAGGGAAGACTCCTGCCTCCTGCCCTGCTAGCAGGCCTACCATTCAGATTTCATTTTGAAACCTTTAAGTGTGTTGCTGTGCATTGAGAAACGAAGGTACCAGAGAGTTCAGAACGAGGTAACGTGGAAGGATGAAAGTTACCCTCTACTGCCCTGTACATGGGCGGGTTAGAATCCACCCCTTGGCAGAAAGCGGGCTGTGAGCTCTGCTGCGGGGAGGCCAGCTTGGCTTCAAGGCCCCGCTCCAGGCCCCCACCGGGAGCCTCTCTGAGCTGCATCTGCAGTCGTGGGCGGGCCTGCTGACTCCGGAGGCCAGAAGCAGAACTGCTGGCCCTGCCCCAGCACTTGGCTCACGAAGGCCAGAATCCGGCCAGCCTCAGGCCGGGAGGTGGGGATGGGATGACGCGCGCTCCCTCTGCTTCAGCAAAGCGGATGCTCCCTCTCGGAGGCCGCCATTGGCCCCCCTGGTCAGGATGGAGCCTTGTGCTGAGAACAAACAGAAAGTGATTCAGAGGGACTGGTGGATATACCGTCATCTCTGAGGCCCCACTACTAAATAAGGATTCCCAGCCTTTACTTTTTGTCTTTGGCTCCAGAACAACCCGTCTCCCCCTTCCTCCATGTGACGTGTTGCATTGTCTGCAGCATCTGCAATGCAGGGAGGCGCCCACTGCTTCTCTGGGGCACCATAGAAGTCAAGTGGGCACTTCGGCGTTTCTCTGCCTGGGCTGGAGCGCCTCTGAAAGGCCCACATACTCTGAGAGCCTGGGCTCGCTCTCCAGGCCCTCCTACAGCAATGCCAGAAGGCCTTGGGAGGGACAGCTGAGGCCCGTGTGCACTTACTGCAAGCCAGGCGTGCTTTCAGGGTTTTCTGTATCTTCTTTCAGGGAGCACTCCCGGCTCCCTACAGCAGGTCCGACTGTGCCCCGTTGTACGGGTGAAGGCGAGGCCCAGAGCTAGTGTTGCGACTGATGTGGGGGTGATGAGTAGGGAGTCACAGCCTGGCTCCGGGGGCGGCACTCTCGCCTGCTCGGCCTCCCCTGTCAGGTCGAGGTCCTTTGCTGCAGGGCTAGGAGGGGTATACAAAGGAGATCAGTAACCGAACCCGTACAGAAAAGAATCCAGTTTCAAGAAATGGCCAGACTCCAATCAGGGAACTCTGGTCCTTTCTGGGCAGTTGGTCTGTGTTTTGATGAATTTGCTGAGGCATCCCTCACGGCGGCCCGCAGCCCCATGGGGCATGGCTCCGAGGTTTCTGAAGGCCCTACGCCGTCTGTCTTGCAGAGGTCCAGCACCCCGTCCTCGCCCACGGGCACATCATCGTCAGACTCGGGTGGCCACCACATCGGCTGGGGGGAGCGCCAGGGCCAGTGGCTTCGCAGAAGAAGGCTGGATGGAGCCATCAACAGGGTCCCCGTGGGATTCTACCAGAGGGTGTGGAAGATCCTTCAGAAGGTAGTAAGCTTGGCCACTCTACTGCATTCCACTGGCCTTGTCACCGGGTGGGCACGCGCTCCTAGGGAGATGAACCCTCCCCTTTAATTCCTTTAGGAGGCACAGCGGCTCCTGCAGGTGTCAGGGAACAGGTGGCTGCAGAGCAAGCAGACGTACAGCTCCCCAAGCTCAGGGAGCCCCCAGCCTAGAGCAGGGTTTCTTCACCGCTGATGTTTGGCACCACTGACACTCAGGGCCGGGTAGTTCTTTTTTGTGGAAGCTCTTCCATGTGTTGTGGGATGTCAAGCAACATCCCTAGCCTCCACCCGCTAGATGGCTGTAGCACCCCCACTCTCACCCACGGTTGTGACAACCCAAACTATCTCCAGACGTTGCCAAGTGTCCCCTGGGCAGCAAATTGTCCCGGGTGAAAGCTGCTGGCTGAAACCACAGCAAGTTAGATCAAGTGGCAGCCCAAGTTTTGTGGGACCACCTTTGACATATATTTCAGGGACATAGGAAAGAAGATAGATAAGAGCCGTAGAAGGCAGAGAAGGCTTCGGATGACAGCCCTGTGACAGAGGCAACCTGGAATGGCAACCCTAGGCCTTAGCCTCCTGCACGTTCAGGCAGGTGCGCTGTCTGTACCTTTCAGTGACACCCTCCTATCTGCAGGGCACCATGTCAGGTCCCAGGTGCCCTGAGGCACAATCCCCACACACCTGGGCTGCCTCTGCCTCTCCACCTAGAGAATGGGGACCCCAGAGCCACTCCCCTTAGCCAGCTGCCCCCTATGCCTGTGGCTATGAGACAGCTGCCTGGGGATGTGAAGATATTAGCAGAGGTCAGGGAAGCCACAGGCCTCACTGGCCACACGGGAACACCGCAGAGCCTGTCTGTGCCCGTGACCGAGGAGGGGGCACTGGCGGAAGCCACACCCCTTTGCTCTGCACTTGCTGGACGCCTGGCTCCCTGTGGCCCTGTCCCAGAGCACTTGTGTGTCCCCCTGGGTCCTGCCCCAGCTGGTCTTTCCTTACACCCAGGCGCGGACCGCCTCAGTTAAAAGCTTTGATGCAAATAAAGAACCATGGGCAGGACCGATTTTTTTCTTAAAACGATTTTTTTTTCTTAAAACTATTTTTGTTAGTTCATTTCACAGTAGGAGAGGAGAGGATAGTAATCCCAAATGAGCACATACTACAACCCCCTTCCCAAAGCCCTAGCACCTCCCAGCCGTTTTATTTCTGTGGCAAGGGCCCTTGGTCCATTAGGGAGGTTTAGCATCTCTGCTTTGTAGGGACTGAGGTCTTCATGGGGCTAGCATGGGGACGTCAGAATGGTCCCTGTCGTCTGGCAGCTTGTCCCCACATGGTAGCAGAGCCCTCAACACCCACAAGCCTCTGCTCCTCCTTTCTCCACCTCTGCTCAGGAGGCGCGGGCATTTGCTGTCTCTCTGTCCTCAGCCCGCCAGGGCACGGGGATTTAGAAGGCAGCCAATTAGACTAGAATGAACTTCCTAGAAAATCTCCCCACTCTTCCTGGGGCATCATACGCTTCCATCCAGACTTCTTCTAGTTCAATACCAAGACACTCTTATTATGAAAAAGCAGCATTTTGTGTTGAGCCGGCGCTTGATATTTATATACACGGGCGTGCGTGTGCATGTCTGTGCATGTGCTCGCATCTTTTGTGATTGGTGCTTATTATAGTAATCTCAAAAATAGATGCCTGCAAAGGCACAGAAGTATCACTTCGCCAGCAGGAGCCATGAAAATCTCCCTTTATATGGCACCAAAGGGGGCCTCACAGCCGCCAGGGCCTGGTTGCCAAGTGTAATACAGAGCTTCCACAGAGGAGGACCCAGCAGCTCCCTGGGGCATTGTTCGTGCAAGATCTAAAAGATGCCTGCTGCTTCCCTAGAATTGCTCCATCGAAAACACAGCCTGTGGGCAGTGAGAACAAGCTCTCTAAAAATAACTCTGACCGTCTGGCGTGTTCAGCCTTCATGCAGGTTTCCAGAGCAGAGTGACTTGAACGTGTGCGAACGTGTGTGCACACTTACTAATCAGGCTCTGGAATCTGACTGAACTGTCCTATGTGTGTTCTGCCTCCAGTGCCATGGTCTGTCCATCGATGGTTACGTGCTCCCATCCTCAACGACGAGAGAGGTATGATGGGAAGACCCCGGCGCCCACCTACTGCGGGTCTCCCCCAAGTGCTTTATGTCGTGGGCTCCAACCGCTCCCATTTCTTCCAAGTGTGCTACAACCAGACAGGCCATTTGTAGGCCCATCTCTTTAGCCACTTCACCCTCACAGTTTGCTAAGGTTGTTTCCCACATTTGTTAGCATCACCTTTTCTTTGTCCCCTCAGAAACCACATATCTGACTGTCAAGAGCTTTACATTTGCCCTTTAAAGCACTCTGAAGAGAGAAGAGCAAAACTGCACGCCACACACATTGGACCTTTGTGCAGCCTCCTCCAACCCCTCTGTCGAGAACAGTCATCTTTCTGGTTTCCTTTCCCCTATTCATTCTTTACCAATGGGGTTTTTAGTTTTTACCCTGCCCAAGACCCAGTGCTATATGCCACAGGGAGTGATGATGGAGAAAGAGGAATGAGCAAAGGGCCCTGTCCCCTGGATGTCCCAGTCTAGTGGGTAGGTAAATCAAGCTAGGACAAGGCCAGCTTACCCCAACTGCGAGGTCCTCGGCCATCTGCTCCCGAGGGTTCTGGCTGGTGGAATCAAGAAGGTGGCCAAAAAGGAGGCAGCACTTGAGCCAAGCCCGGTGGGTGCTGTGGCCAGTGCTGGTAGCCAGCAGTGCTGGTGGGCCTCGGCTCCCTCTTGACCCCTCGCTGGTGCCTTTGACAGATGACCCCACAGGAGATCAAGTTTGCCGTCCACGTCGAGGCGGTGCTGAACCGCGTGCCGCAGCCTGAGTACCGGCAGCTGCTGGTGGAGGCCATCATGGTGCTGACGTTGCTCTCAGACACCGACATGAACAGTATCGGAGGCATCATCCACGTGGACCAGATCGTGCAGATGGCCAACCAGCTGTTTCTGCAGGACCAGGTGGGTGTGCCTAGGCCTGCCCACTCACACTCCCCACCCCAGCCAAGGTGGGGACAGAAGCAAGGTAGCAGGTTGGCTGGCATTTATCTCTGCCGAGGCTGAGGATTCTGTGTCCAATAGGAAAGAATATTCTCAAAGAAAATGGCATCACAGATGCTGAAAAAATGTCAACCATTTGGTTAGAAAATGGCACAGTGGCCACTTTGGAAATGGATAGACTCGTGTTGGCAATGGTTGTAGTGTGAACACCACTCTTGCTATGGGTGTGACCCTGGTAGACAAATCACTTACCCTGCGCCCAGCAGTCAGGTAGGAGGAGCTGTCTTCTTCTTACAGGGTCAGTATCGCGCTGCAGACTAGGACATGCGGGAGCACGGCGTAGTACCTGGAGGAGAGGCTGGGTGTCCTCCCCGGGCACTCTTGGCTCCTGTCCTTGGGCTTAGAGCCCTTCTCTGGGGGCTGCTGGTCCCCGACACCCTGGCTTCTAGCATGTCCAGTCAATCCCAGGATCAGAGAGAGAACTCTGTTCATTCTTTGCCTTGGTCTTTTCCTGCTGCAGATGTCACTTGGCGCCACAGACACCCTGGAGAAAGACCAAGCCACGGGCATTTGCCACTTCTTTTATGACAGTGCTCCAAGTGGGGCTTATGGGACAATGACCTACCTAACGAAGGCAGTGGCTTCTCATTTGCAGGAGCTGCTGCCCAATTCAGGCTGCCAGATGCAATAGGGCCTCAGTGCTCTGAGGCTGTCACTTGCCCCCTAGCCCCGTTGGGAACATTCTCCTGTTCTCCAAGATCCCCTGTGTTGATACAAAAGCATGTCCCATCAGAAACCCTGGCAGGGAGGAGGGGGCAGCAGTAGACCTGAAACCAGTGTCTGTCCAAGCCATAGCACGAGCTGAGGAGTCCTGTGTGCCCCAGGGAGTGCCACGGGATCGCTGTCTGGGTTCGCTTCGCTGTAACATTTGCCGCAACATCTGCTCTTGGAGTCTGAAGAGGAATTGGAAATTAGTCTCTTTCGAGTGCAGTGTGAATGGAGAAGCCAGCTTAAATTGGCTCTTGCTGAGTGACCGCACTCAGTCAGATGTGCTAGTGCCACATCTGAAGATGGGAAGATCCTTCCAGCAGCAGGAGTGGACCTTGACAAGGGGGACATCCTAACGGGATACAGTCTCTCTGTGGACCAGACTGTTTACCAAATAGAACAACTCATTCTGTGGAAGTTTGGTTTTCTTGTGCCTTGCTTTCTTTCTAGGCCTCTTGTTTTAGTGGCATAGCTACCTTTGTGTAACAGAGTCCTCTCTTGCTGAGATTTAGAATATTGCTTTTTTTTTTTTTTTTTGAGATTTAGAAAATTGCTTGCAGTTAACTTTGGCTTGCGGTCTTCAAGGATTTTATCCTGGCTTCTTATGAATTAGAGATTTCTTTTGCCTTATAAAAAAATCACACATCTTTTGGAATATAGCACACACACAAAAAGACAGGGGAGGTGCCAGCTCTTAGGACTGGGCCAACTGTTATTTTAGGGCTGGAGCAGCAGGGAGTCCCTCAGGAAGGCCTGTACCCCCTACTCCCGCGTGGGGTGACCACCCTGGCAGACGAGCAGTACCTCCCCCCTGCACTCGGGGGAGCCACATGAGGAGAATAGAGGTGCTAGACGCATGGTGTGCTCCTGCACAGATGATGCTTCTGGTCTTAGCACAGAGCCAGGTTGGCGACTTGAGCCCTTCCCCTGGAATTACTCTTGGCTTTCAGGCAGGTGTGCCCAGAGGCCTGGAATGTCGAGCAAGGACCTAGCCTCACAGGACAGAGCCTCACGGTCTTTGGCCAGTGTTCCGCTGAATGGAGTTTCTCTCTGGGCACCGTCTTACCTTGGGGTGTGTGTGGGGGGGTTGGCGACAGGGAAGAGTTTGAATACTGGACTTCAGAGGGCAAGCCGTCCCCTGGCGGTTAAGTGGTGAGCTGCAGCAGCTGGAGGGTGACAGGGTAGATGTGTGACGACTGTGCCTCTGAAGTGGGAACATGCCCAGTGGATCATTGGCTCAGAAGTTTATGTGAAGGTAGAGAAAGCTGATGCTCTGGCTGCTTGGAGGGGACACAGAGGTGCCCGGTGCCCATCAGAATCAAGCAGTATCGATCATTTTTCCTGAAGCAGGAGAAGCAGGGTGGCCTTGTGTTCCTGATGCTTTCTGCTGAAGAACCTCTCTTCGGGCTGAGCCCAAGGGAGAGACAGCCAAGTAACACGGCTCAGTGCCCGGAGGCTGGGCTCCATGGTGTTCACGCACCGTGCACCTGCGACCTGGAGACTTTTGTTTCCAATTCTTGAAGCCACAGTACTTTCCTGGCTGGGGCACGGGGGGAGTGCCATCCAGGAAAACCCCGGAATCTGGCAGTTTCTGCTCCCGTGGACTTCTCCTCCCCTTCTCCTTTCCCTTCCCTATTAATGTCAGCACATGTTGCACACTTTCTGTGCCAGGTGTGGGAACACAAAAATACAGGAGACGTGACTCAGCGCTCAAGGACCTTGGCCCGGCAAGGAAGGCTGGTGTGAAAAGATGAGCGTGCTTTAGTGTGGCGGGGGCGGCGTCAGAGAGACAGGGCTGCGTGGGCCGGATGGCAGGCCCTGCCCGGAGCGCTGGCGTCGGTGCCGAGCTCAGAGACCGCACAGGCGGCCTGGCCTCCGGCTCCTGCCCACGCGGCACATGGCGTGGCCCCGCGCCACGCTTCCCCCGCGCTGCCTGCCCAGCCCTGTCATGCCCGCAAGGCCGCTGCTCCCCTGTGCCTCTGAGGGGCTGGGGCCGGGAGGTGGTCACAGCCACCCTGGTTTTAGAGAAGCCTTTTCATGACCTTTATTTTTAGCGTCTTTAAGCCGTGCTTAATATTGGACGAGGCTCATGTAGTTCACCTGATCGGCTTCCTGGAGGATCATTTCGAAAACAGACCATGCAAGCAAGGCACAAGATGTCAAAGTCCCGGTTGCTTCTTGGGAGAAAGCTCAAGAAGAGTTACAGCCCTCTAGAATGAGCCAGATGCTAATTTAGAACATCACCTGCCTGTGGATGACGTGCACAAACCACGGAGGCCGTGTTTAGGCTCACCAACTGAGCTGCGGCCCGGGAGGAGAGCCATAATAAGCAATTCCGCGGAGCCTTCGATTCACTCTTTTGAAGCCTCTTTCAAATGAAATCCTGAAATAGTATCGCGTTTCCACAGGCATCAAGCTGTCAGCTTCAAAGAAGAAGAACAGGCTTCTGAGGCTTGATCCCTTTCACGAGCAGCTGAGGCCCACGCCGCCGCAGAGAGGAGCAGATGCTCGAGGGGGATGACAGAGGCCCCGTGCCGCCAGCAGCCTGGCCCCGGCAGGCTGGGCTTCCACGCCACGAGAGCACGGCCGGTGGCCCCTGCTGCTCTTCCCTCTAGCTTTCCTCGGAGCCGGAAAGGCCAGTTTTGACCTTTCTCATATTCTTTCTCAGAGCCAGGAACAAACACTTCTTTTAGCGTCCATTGAAAATCTGTTGGCCTCCCCACCTGCTGCTCACCCTGGCTTTGACCCAAAGTGAAGCCGGCAGCAAGGACGAAGGTTCAGTCTCAGAGTCAGACTGATCTTCCAGCCTGGCTCTGTGACCTGGAGGTGACTGATGTAGCCTCATGCACCCCAAATCTGCCTACCTCTCAGATGTACATAAGGCCTGCAGACTGGCACGGGGCTAAGCGTGAGGGCATGCATCATGGGGATCCCCTTCCACTCCCCACCCCCTGGCAGTCGGAGCCTGGAACTCCCCATTCACATGAATCCACATTTGCCCCATGGACACCCCCAGCCCCGCCAAGGGCCAGAGACAGACGTGTCTCCCCGGTCATGCCAGTGCCTCACAGGGTGGGCATCTGTCAGGAGCTCAGTTAGAGCTTCTCTGGGGCCTAGTGAATGGAAGGAGATTGTTACACATTGGCTGCCTGCATAGAGAGAATTTAAATGTTTCGTGTGCTTAAAAAAAAAAAAAAGAAAAAAAAAAGGAAAAAAAAAAAAAAAGAAAAAAGAAGGGAAAAAAAAGACCAGAAGATCAGGAGGCAAAAGAAACAGTTTGTCAGCTGATTGATGCCATTTATTTCTGGACACAACGACAGGAGGCTCAGCCTCCCTTGATGTAAATTATAGCAGAACCATTGCTCAGTTCTATAGACACGCACACAAGTCTGGCAAATAGCTTTTGTCTTCCCTGCTTCCCTGTTGTCAGAGGGTACAAAAGCCTCCCACCCCCTCCCTTGGTGCCATTATCTTTCAAGGTGACTCTTAGGCTTTTGAAGTCCCTGCCATCTGCTGTATGTGTCTCTGCACTTTGCGTGGTCCCAGAATCCCTTCTGTTTGCCCGGACTTGGCCACTGATTCCTGTGCTTGCGAGGGAAAAGTAAAGCCACCGTCACCCTTCTAGAGCCCAGTGCCCCCTTGCCCTCCTCAAAGCCATGTAGGAAGAGCCACCTCTTTGAGTTACCAAGAGAGTTCTCTGAGGCATGAGAAGAACTGAAACCACAAGAGAGTGTTCTGGAGTCTAACACACGGAGCGTTTGATGGTTTGGGAGAGGGAACAGTTCCACCAGAAAACAACTGTGTGTGTTTTTAAGGAACATATGTGCAATTTTGGCAAAAACGCCTTCTCAGACAGAGTGGGATAATCAGAACCAGTGAACTCTGAAGTCACATGATGCATCCTCTGCCTTATTGCAATATGTCAACTATTCTGAAAAATGAATTGCTCAGAAAGCATTTATTGTGGCCTACTTCGGGCCAGGCGTCGCTTGACTCAGGAAGGTGGACAGGTGTGGTGGGATGTAAAGACACCTCTCTGTCATGGAGACCTCTGCGGAAGGACACCGTGCAGCCTCCTGGGATGCATGCCTGGCACAGGCCTACCAGGCCATCCACTAGCTGTCAATTCTGCCTCAGGAACATGTGTTCCAGAGAGGTTTGCTGTAGAGGGAGGCAGGGCCACGGCCCGTAGCTCAGGGCAGAGGGGACGAGGGCTTCATTGTACAGCAGGTCTAGGGGGACTGTGTCTGGGAAGCAGAGTGAAGGAAGCAGGTGTCCAAGGTGACAGACCTTCCTCCACTGGTCCTGAGGTGCCAGCAGCCTCCTGGAGCACCCCTGCTCTGCGACTGTTCAGAGGCAAGAATCGGGTAGCTGGAAAGTAGAGGCGAGCAGGTGACTGAGGGGAGCTATTCCTGTCCCCTTCCTCAAACCTCTGCCCCGGTCTCTGGCCTTAAACCCATGTGGCCCTATGACCAGCTGTAAGCAAACATGCAGGTGCGTGCACACAGCTGTCGGCCTGCCTCTGTCTGAGACGGTTCCGGTGACGGGGCTGCCAGTCCCGGGTCTCGTGGGCCTCAAGGGTGCAGTGGCTGGAAACCGTCCCCAGGGCTTGCCTTCAGGCAAGGCTTTGCCTGCCCTCACCTGCCCTTGCAGAGGCTTACCTATCCGTCCCAGCCCAAAGGGCTCAGACTGCAAGCACCTGCCTGCCTTTCAAGTCCAGGCCTTAGGAAGCACGAGAAAGACCGGGGCTGAGGCCTTCTAGGCTCTAAAGGCTTCACGTTCTGCACATCGCTCAAAGGCTTCTTCCTCTGTGCTTTAAATAGATGTGCTGTGCTGAGTTTTAAATTTGACACATTTCTTTTTTTGAACTTAAAAAAAGCACAATGGAAAGCAAGCAAGCAAGCAGCGTAGTGACTCATCCTCAGGAGGAAGGGAGCAGCTCCCTGATCAGAAGCAGTGGTCAGGAACATTCCAGGAGGCTGCCCCGGGGGTGTGGACCGTAAAGGGGACAGAGTGGAAATACTGTGCGAATAGGTGAGGCCAACGGGATTGGCTCTGAGGACTCCCTAGAATACGTGACTTTGTCTTCCGGGTCTTATTTCTAGGCCAGGCTCAGGCATCTCAGAAAGACGGAGGAAGGTGGCAGAGATTTCAACTGTGCATCTGGTACATCCCTCAGATATTGGTAAAGAACGAACCCATCATCATACATTTGCTTAGTTACCTGACCGTTACTAGCACCAGGATTGTACAGATGCAGAAACTGAGGCTCGACAGGCATGTGAATTGCATAAGATCTCCCACTTTAGATCCAGATTAAAGCTTGTGTTTCAAGACTCCATGTTTACCCAGACCTGGGCAAAGAACACTGTACCGCCTTTACAAATTTACCTCAGAAGAGAGACTCATTTTCTTGGTTTACACAAGGTTTGGATGGTACATATGGAGAGAAGTAGTGCAAGGGACGGGAAGTCTCAGTTTAGCATTCAGGGATTTAAAAAGCCCAGTGTAGCCTAAGATGATCCAAATCCTCTTTGCAAATGGGCAGCCTGGTGCAGCATGAGGCACTGCACCCAACTTAAGAATAGGGCACACCCATCCGAGAGGCATCGCTGGTCACCTGGAGTGTACGTAGAAGTCGGGGCTAGGCTGGCAGTGCTGTGGGTTTAGTCCTGGCTGCCCCTCCATGGCCCTTTGCTCCCCAGCTAGAGCAAGGAGGTCAGGTCCTGCTCCATTTTCTCTTAGGGTTTCAAATCAGAAGAAATACAGTCAACGCTTTGGGAACTGTGACATTCTTAACAGCTAGACCACCTATTCTGTAGTCCCTGCCACCCTAGAGACCCTGACCAGATGGTCAGCCTTCTGCAAGACTGGCTTAACGTGTCCCAACTGGCTCTGACCACCTCCTGGGTGCCCTGGCCCTTTCCCTGCCAGGTGCTCTGGGGTCAGCCAGGCCTCTGTGCTGCTGCTTAGGGCTAGGTACCCTTGGAGGATACACAGTCTCTTGGTGCTGCAGTTTGATCCTCCGTGAAATGGGGTGGTGATGGCATAACCTGTTGTCACTAGACGGTACCAAATGCTGGGGAAAGCATGTACTACTAATAATGTATATACAGTCACGGCTGATGATGTATATAAGCCACTGGCATATGGCAGAGCCTCAGTAGACAGTGGCTGTGGTTACCCCCCCGCCCCCTGCTCTGGAGGCTCCCCACTTAGATCTGCACGCTCCTGATCCACATGAGAGACAACCCAGGTGCCCACGAATATGGACTTTAGACTCAGGCTACTTTTAAGCTGCGTGGCTATGGATGGCCACGGACATCCAGTCACTTTCTGAGCTGCGTTTCCTCATTTGTCAAATGGGGATAATAGTGCTCATCATGTAAGGTTGTGGAGGACCAGAGACAATTGGATAATGGGAATTCTATAAAAAAAAAAAATTTGCAGCAGTCGGTCGGGACTGCAGCCTGGCAAAGCTTGGGTTAGCCCATTCAGGCAGCAGTTCCCACCACTCTAGAGAGGTCAAGGTTAATGTCCTGTGCTCTGCCCTGAGCAGGGCTCTCTGCTATGGACCAAGGCTGAAGCCAGGCAGACAGAAAAAGGGGATGGCACTTTGGGGAGAAGAAACAGAGAGTTTCAAAGCTCTAACTGCATCAACTTCTGAATTCCTTCTTCCTCTTAGAGCCTATGACCAAGGGCCTGGTGTGAAGAGAGAGGTCTTGGAGCCTGCCCCCTTAGTTGGGAGAGCTTTTGAGGCCCTTGGAGAAGAAAGCGCCTGGGATAGGCACAGTCCCAGGGCAGGGCCACAGAGGTGGTCCAGTCCACCCACCCCCTACCCCTGGATGGCAGCCCTAGAGGGCGTGGGGCCCGGGAGCGACCAGTGCACAGTGCGGCTTTGCCTGAAACCATCGGAGCCGCCTTGCATCCAGAACGGTTAAGAGCACTGCCCCGAGCAGGTGCTGGCATGCCTAGTCCAAATACTCTGTATTTTTTTTTAAGATTTTCTTTATTCATGAAAAAGGAAAAAAAAAGATTTTCTTTATTCATGAGAGAAAGAGAAAGAGGCAGAGACACAGGCAGAGGGAGAAGCAGGCTCCATGCAGGTATCCCGATGTGGGACTCGATCCCGGGGCTCCAGGATCACGCCCTGGGCTGAAGGCAGGCGCTCAACGAACTGAGCCACCCAGGGATCCCCCAAATCCTCTGTAAACTGGGGTCCGCGATGGCACTTCCACCTCATATGGTGGTTGCAAGGATTAAATATATTAATTTTCTCGAAGTGCTTGGATATCACCTGGCACCAGAGGAAGTGCTAAATAAATATTTGCTTAATAAAAAAATTAGATAAGGTAACCGTTCAATGAGTTCCTGTTTAAACACGGCCCCCGCAGGTCTTCTCCCCCCTTCTGTCCTCACCCCAGCCAGTCTCCTCTGTTTCCTGGGAGAGGCTCAGGTGCGGACCTTTCAGAGGCATTAGCATTTTGGGACACGCTTTAGTCTCAGGGAGAGCTCTAGCTTGTGGAATTCTCAGCCTCTGGGCTACAGTGTGACAGGGAGAGGACAGGGCAGACGGGAGGGGAGGGTCAAAGGCCCGCAGCCTCCGCCCGGAGTGTCTTCTGTCCGAGTGCGGGCTGGCACTGCCTGGGGTGCACTCTGAGGGCCTGTCGGCTCCCAGAACTCGGAAAGG
This sequence comes from Canis aureus, assembly GCF_053574225.1. NCBI lineage: Eukaryota > Metazoa > Chordata > Mammalia > Carnivora > Canidae > Canis > Canis aureus. The sequence goes on from NC_135649.1 coordinate 109,562,228, forward strand.
CGGGATCCTCCAAGTGGACACATTCTTCAGACATCCCAGGATGCCTTGAGCAGCACCTCAGATCACGTAGCTATCAGTGGCTCAAGCAATGAAGACACTGACCTACTTCAGCAGGAAGTCTGGCGCTGGGAAATCGCGGGGTTGGTACAGTGGTTCAGTAGCATCAGGAAGGATCCATGCCCTTCCCATCTTCCTTCTCCATCCTCTTTCATGCTTCTTGAAATTTCTTCTGCCTCATCCAGAGCTCTCTGTGGCTTGGGGAGAGCTGTGTTGTTCACTAAATACTTTGGGTGCTTCTACTTGTTTCCATCAACTCTAACCCCCTTCCCCCTGCCGCCACCTTACCTCGCTCCACAGCTGGAGAAAGCATAGAAACGGGCAAGGGGAGACAAGCCCCAGTCTAGGTGAAAAGGTCTGAAACAAGCTACAGAGAATGAGGATTACATGATCCAGAGCACTGGTTAAAAGACATGCCATTTGGATGAAGAGAGAGAGATGTGTGCTGTTTATCAGCACGTGAACGAGGGACGGTAAAAGGATGGCAAGGGCCTTGTCAGGCAGGTGCTAACCGGAAGCAAGCCGTGGGGACACGGGCTAAAATAGACTTCAGGACAGAAAGTAGTATTAGGGATGAAAAGGCTAATTACATGAGGATAAAAGATGAAATTCACCAAGAAGAGATTTCCATTTTAAACACGTACGTACCCAGTAAAATCACTTCAGCATGTGTAAAGGAAGCATAGTGAGAACCACGAAAAGGAGCTGATGGATCCGTCTTCGCCGTGGGAGATGTGAACACATGTCTGGACTACTGTGAAGTCGAGTGGCCCAACAGGTCATCAAGGACAGAAGATCCGAATGACACAATTAACAACCTTTATCTAATGGACACTTAGGCCTCTGCAACACTCTGAGAATACAATTTGGCCTCTCCATGCACACTTGGAGCATTAAAATTGTGATCATATACTAAGCCATAAAGAAGGAACTAGTTAAAAATAAATTCGCGGACCACAATCTCTGACCTTTTAAGAGGTAAATGGTTCCAATACATTTGGAAGTGTTGTTTAAATTGCTAAATAAGCTAAAGAAATCTTGAAACTGGGCAGCCCAGGTGGCTCAGCAGTTTAGCACCGCCTTCAGCCCAGGGCGTGATCCTGGAGTCCCGGGATCGAGTCCCACATGGGGCTCCCTGCATGGAGCCTGCTTCTCCTTCTGCCTGTCTGTCTCTGTGTGTGTGTGTGTGTGTGTGTGTGTGTGTGTGTGTGTGTGTGTCTCATGAATAAATAAAATTTAAAAAAAAGAAATCATGAAACCTTTAAAATATTCAAAAGTCAATGAAAATTACACTATCGCGTATCAAAAGCTTGTGATATATGAAAAACCCAGTGCTTTGGAGGGAAATTTGTGACTTAGAAAAGACGAGAGCCTCCAGATTAATGAGTGAGTTTTCCCTTTTAAGAAATTAGACAAAAAGCAAAGACAATAAAACTAAGCACAGATTTTTAAAGATACAAGAGAGATCCACGAAGACAAAGTTACCTTTTTAGGAAAAGTAGTAAGTTAAGTAAACCTCTTTCAAAGTCACTCAAAATATTATGGATGGTAGGGGGACACAACTACAAAAAAACTGGATGTTAAAAAAGAATAGCAAATTCATCAATATGAGGTGATCTTGCAACGGAGACAAGAAGTGTTGGCCACACTCGGGGCACTGTTCCCAGAAGCTGAGCTTGTGAGCCCCCCCGCCCCCCCCCCCCCCCCAGTCTGTAGGCAAGAACTTTGCCTCCGGTGCTGTCTTCTGAGGGATTCAGAATGAATGAGCCACTGAGAGGCAACGTGGATGAATCTTAGCAATAAAGCAGGATGTCCAAAAAGACTGCAGACAGGAGGACACCCTTTTTATAAGGTGAAAAAATAGATTATGTATACGCCCAGGAACACACACAGACGCAGTGAGCAGAGAAAAGCAAAGGGGAGAACCAAGTGTGTGGGCCGGGGGATGGGGGTGGTGGGATGGGAACGAGATGGAGTGGGGACCACCTGACTGGGTGGAAGTTGTCGCCCGGGTCCGCTTTTTGTTCGGGGTAGTGGGTCTGCATGTGCTTACTAAAAACAGCCGGCTAAGTGAGTAAATCAAAGCAGGTCATGGTGACCCGATGAGTCCCGCAGGCTGACGGGAAAAGAATGAGGCTGAAAAGACGGCGAGGTGCCATCACTGGGCTCCCCCAGAACCTGGGAGCCTGCGGGGCTGACGCGATGCACGCGGGGCGGCTGGGCCCCCTGGGTCGGCTCTCTGCCTCTCCAGAGAGGAGGATTGCTTTTCTTTCTTTCTTTCTTTCTTTTTTTTTTTTTAAGTTTTTATGTATTTATTCATGAGAGAGAGAGAGGCAGAGACACAGGCAGAGGGAGAAGCAGGCGCCATGCAGGGGGGCCCGATGCGGCCTCGATCCTGGATCCTGGATCAGGCCGGGGCCACCCAGGCGCCCCAGGAGGAGGCTCTCTGAGCCGGCCGCGCGGCCTGCGGCTAAAGGGGCCCGGGCACAGGCCACAGCGAGCTGCAGCACTCAGCTGGGCGCCCCTCAAGGTCAAGGGCCACGCTAACAGCTGTCGGCCAGCAGCCAGGCCAGGGTTCAGAGGCCACCGTGGAGGCCTGCCTCCTGCGCCTCTGCGGGCTGTGGGCCGCCGCGGGGACAGAGGGTCGGGACGCGCAGCCCGCTCGACGCCCCCACGGGGCACAGGAGGTGGGCAGCATAGGGCTCGGGGGTCCCGGGCCTGGATCTCGGGGCGGAGTCGGCTTGGGCCCGGCGGAAAGCCCGGGCTGCTGGGGGTCCGGGCAGCTGCGCCGCCTCAGGCCCGCTTCCCCAGGTCGCTGTAGTGGCCGTCACGCTCAGCGACGGCCACCGCTGGAAGGACCCGGGCTTGGGCCCCGAAACCGAAGCCACCGCGGAGCTCCGCGCGGTCAGGTGGGCCCCGGGCGAGAGAAGCAGGGGGACCTGGGGGCGGGGGGCGTGGAGGGGTCCAGCTTGCCCAGGGTGGCGGCGGGGGCCCTGGGGACAAGGGGCGGGGTTCAGGGGCTGGGCGAAGCCAGGGTGCGGTCACGAGGGGACCGGCTGCAGCGGCCGGAGGATGGAGTCCCTGGGCTCGGAGATGGAGGGGCGCACGGGCGGCCGCTGGGGGCGGCGGGTCACAGCCGGGGAGGTGAGGCGGGGTCCCGTCCCCGAGGTGGGCCGGGTCACCGGGCGTCCAGGCGCTCGCGTCAAGGCGTCAAGGCCAGCGCTGTGGCCCGCTGCGGGGGTTGGAGCTGCGCCTGGGGCTGCAGACCCCGGGGCATCCCCAGCGGACTCGGCCGCCGCTCAGCCAGCAGCGTCTCCGCCTCTGGAGACGGCCTCGGAGTCTTGACCTTGGAGCCAGGGTCTGCTCCCTCGGGCCCCCCAGGTGCCCACCCAGGTGCCCACAGGAGCGGGCCAGCAAAGGGCGCCCACCTGCCTGTCCGAAGGCCGCCCTGCGACGGCCGCATGGGCCTCAGCACCAAGCCGCTGGGGCCGCCGGCGGGTCAACTGCGGGAGCTGATGGAATGAGAAAAGCGAAGCGTCATTGCCACAGTGGCCGGGCCAATAATTTGAAACCCCAGGAGACACGGCCCGGGGTCGGGAGGCCGGGGGGCAGGAGGCCGGGGGTCGGGCGGCCCGGGGTCAGGAGGCCGGGGGGCAGGAGGCCGGGGTCGGGAGGGCCGGGGGCAGGAGGCCGGGGTCGGGAGGCCCGGGGGCAGGAGGCCGGGGGGCAGGAGGCCGGGGTTCGGGAGGCCGGGGGTCGGGAGGCCCGGGGTCAGGAGGCCCGGCCCCGAGGCGCAGAGCCCTGCCGCGGTGGCTGCTCTCCGGGGCCCGCGCACCCCAAGCAGGCGCAGAGGCGCCGCCGGCCGGGAGCTCTGGCGGGTGCCCCGCGGGCCGCCTGCTCCCATTCAGACCCGGCAAAGCAAAGCGGCCCGTGCGCCAAGGCCCTGCGAGGTACCCAGGGGGGTCGCCCTGGCGTCGGGGAGGCCCTTCTCCCAAGGCCCCCTGCCTCCTGTCCGTCCCCAGGACCTCCCGAGGCCCGGGCCTCTGCGCCCTGCGCCCCTCACCCCCCCCCCCCCCCCCAGGATCCTCTTGCCTCAGAAAGTGATCCAAGGGTCACCGAGGCTAAAACTCTGGCTTCCCGAAACGTCCATTCAGATCCCAAGGCTCCCCGCAGCCAGTGGCGCTCTGCCCCCTCCCTGGCGCTCCCGAAGTCAGACGAACCTGTCCCTTCGGCCATTCAAACCCAGCAACTGTTGTGTGAGCAGCGAAGAACTAGACTTCAAGTGTCAAAACCAAGACGTCGTTCTCCAGCGGCCCTGTCGGCCTGCGCCCCCGCCCTAACGCTTAATGCGGCCGAGCAGCCCCTGGCGTCGCCCGCGTGCCGCACCCCGCCGAGGACAGGCCGCTCGTTCTGCCGGAGGGACGCGGCGCTCGGCCGCCCCCCCCCCCCCCCCCCGCGGCTCCAGGTCCCGGGCCCAGCGGGAGCGGCCGCGCCAGTCCGAGGCGGGCCTCGCCCTTCACACGCGCCACGGCCTCCCGAGGCCTCTCCGCCCCGCGGCCGCTGACGCCCGCGCTGCCGGCCGGGAGGGCCCCTGCAGCCCCGTTGCCCTTCTGGATTGAATCGGGGCCCGCGGTGCAGGGAGGGGCTGGAAGCTGTGCCCGTCCCCGTCAGCCGCCCCCCCGCTGCCACAGTGGGGGGCTGCTCACCACCGCCTATAGGCTGGTGCCCCCTCAGCCCCGGGCAACGTCGGGGAGGGCGGCGCTGTGAGCACTGGGCTGGGGGGCGGGGGGCGCCCGACAGTAGCCTCCGCAGCCAGCCGCCCTTCCGGGGGGCCCCGCGGGCACGCGCCTTCCACCCGTGCCGCGGTCCGCGGGGCCGGAAAGGGCGGCTCCAAATGCTTGGAGCTCGGGGTTTCACAGCCCCTGGGCTGGGGGGCGGGGGCGGGGGGCGACTTCAGACGCCTCCTCGGTTTAGGTTTACCCGAGTTAGCAAATGAAACAACACCGGATGCCCAGTGACATTGGAATTTCAGATAAACAACAAATACATTTTATTTATTTTTGAGACTTTATTTATTCATGAGACACACACACACACACACACACGCACACGCACACAGAGGCCGAGACCCAGGCAGAGGGAGAAGCAGGCGCCACGCAGGGAGCTCGACGTGGGACTCGATCCCGGGACCCCAGGATCACGCCCTGGGCCAGAGGCAGGCGCTAAACCGCTGGGCCCCGGGCGTCCCAACAAACACATTTTTGGCACCAGCAGGTCCCGGTTAATAGTTGGGACCTGCTGATACTAGAAAACGATTGGCCGCCTGGGTTTCGAGGTGCCCGGGCGGCCCACCGCCCCCTCGCCCCAAAATGCGCCGTCCGGCCTCCTGCTGGCGGGGGGCGGGGGACACGACCGTCCCTGCGGGCGTCCCCGGGTTGGCAGCAGCGGCGGAGCTGCGGCTCAGCCCTCTCCGCCCCTCGGCGCGCCCCTCGCACCCACGCGGCCTCTGCCCGGAGGGAAGCCCAAGGGGCGCCCCCCCCCCCGGGGCTGGAGACCAGCGCGGAGCCCCGGCGGCCCGCGTGCGGCAGCCGCCCTCCTGGCTGAGGCCGCCTGGCCACCTCGGGGTGGGACACGTGGCCCCGCGACGGGCCGGCGGGACGGGAGCGCCCGGGAGCCCAGCCGGCCGCAGGGGCCCGAGGCGGGGGTGAATCGGGGCGAACCCTGTGTTCGGGAACCTTGGCGGGGCCGGGCAGCCTGGCAGCGGCCGTTCCCAGCGCCCTCGGTCGGGCGCGCCCCGGGCACCCAGGCGGTCACCTCCCGCCAGCCGCCTGAGCACGGCTGTGGGGCTTCCAGGGTCGCTCCGGGGCCAAGTAACGTCGGGGGACAGCGAACGGGGGTAAAGTGGAGTCTCCGGATCCTCGCGCAGTTTTGGGATAACTCGGCCCGACTACGGCCCGAACTGCACAGCCCGGGGAGCGCGGAGCCCCCCCCGGGTTCCCGGGGCGCCGTCTGGGGCGACTGGCTCGGCCGCGTCCCTGGAACAGGCGCGCGGGGAAGGGGCCGTCGGGCGGCCGCGAGGCTCGGCGCCACCAGCAGGCAGCCCACCCCCGCCACGGCGCTGACCGCTGACGGGCCGCGGGCTCGAGAAGCCGCAGGCGGGGTCACCGCCGCGGGAGCTGCCGCGGGCCCCTCGTGTGCGTCGCCGTCGTTTTTGTCGCAGGTGAGGACACAGCCCCGCAGCCCCAGCCGCCCCCTGCAGTGCGCGCACGCGCTCGGGCCTGCTCCCGGCTCCTGAGAGGGGCCCGGCGGCCGCCGGCACACACCGGGCTGTGTGAGCAGCGCCCCTACACGACACAACCACCCTCGTCACACACATTCAGGCCACGGCAAGTTCCAGCACTGTCACCTCGTCGACACCCACACACCAGCCCCCCCATCACCCTCCCTGGGAGCTAATCTACCCAGACCCAGCATGTAGGCGGCCTCAGAAATCCCCAGCTTTTTTCCAGCAGGGAGGTTTTCACTATCACCCCATGTTCCCTATGCTTTGAGGGATTTTATCTACTAAGCTGCAAGTGATAAGTAAATTAATTTGTTCTCCTGTAATTTATTAATTGGAGACCAACATAATGGCCAAATGAAGTTTCTGTTCAGCAAGGATAAATGGTGTTCCCAAGCTGAGGAGCTGGGATTCCTGCCAAAAGCAAAGAAATGTGACATTTTTCTTGGCCCGAGATATCTTATTGAAGCTCCATGAACAGTCTCTGGAGAGCTTTATAAAGTGACATCCTGTGGATTCGTGTTAAGATGACTGCCCTCTGGGGGGGGGGAGTGCAGGGGGGCCAGGGACCCCAGGAGGGGAGCCATGGGCTCTGATCCCACCATGGCAGCCCCCCTTAGGATAATAATTTGGCTAAGATCCAAGGAGGCAGCAGTGCAGGACAGGAAGGGACCTAATAGCCGGTGCTGGGAATAGGGCCTTCCGCCTGTGCTCAAGGCAGAGACTGCCCACTTGGATGATTCAGGGCCTTTGTCCTTTGGTGACAGCCCCAGAAGCCACAGGGGCCCTCAGAATGCCACCTTCCTCAACCTCTGGACACAGCCCAAACATCTGCCTCTGCTCTGAGATGCTCAGAATTCAAAAGGTGTAACTCTACTAGTACAGACACATTCCTAAAAAGGGAGGAAATCCAGGACCCTCCCACAGGGCCTCTTGAGCAACATACCTAACAGGCCTGTGGTTCTGGCCACACCAGGCCCATGAAGCCACGTGACCCTGAGGATCCACCCTTCCCACCTGAGATGCTCAGTTTTGGCTCATAACCACTATTTCCAATGTGCCCCAGGAGACAGTGACAGACTCTGACCCTAAGCTGGTCTGAACATGAGCCGGGTTTACTTACTTAGAAATACTTGGCTTTGCTATGAATCCCTGGTATTGTGGAAAGGTCACTGGGATTAGAATCACAAGGACATTGGTTTGACTTTCAATTCCATGAATTTATCTCTGCCACTTTGTCACTTAAAACTCTCGTGTAAAAAAAAAAAAAAACTTAACAAAACACACACACATAAAAAAACAACCTATACATCTTTAAGTTCCATTAAAACTATCTATAGTCGCTACTAATGCAGGGGGAAATGGAATGAATGGCAACTTAAACTAGAAAAAACTAGAGAGAAAAAGCCCCAAATAGCAGTTTAATAAATAAACAGAGTAAGGGGAGTAAAGTTAAATCAAGCGTATTAGTTAATTCACCAAAATTGGCTAAAGTGAATTTACCCAATAAAAAACAAAGACTGTTAGAGTTAAAAATAAAAATCTAGATTTACTCTGCTTAGAAGAAAAACACATAAAGTGACAAAGGAAAATTGAAAATAAAATGCCAAAAAGATATAAGAAAAATGCTAAGAAGAAGAAGGCAGGAAAAGCAGAAGAGAAAATTAATGTCCAAAACACTAAATACGATCAAAAAGGATGCTGTATATGATAAAAATATACAATTAAGCACATTCATGAACTTCTATGCATTCAATAACATAGATGCCAAAATCATAAAGGAAAAAAAAAACCTTTAGAAAAGCAAATAGAATATAATAAAAACACAGTGATGGAGGGATGTTTTAATTCACCTCTTCCAGGACTGTACATATTTTTTCAAATTTTTATTTTATTTTTCAGATTTTTTTTTTTTTTTTTTTGGAGAATGTGTGAGCCACGGTGGGGGGGGGAGGCACACAGAAGGAGAGGGAGAAAGCAAATGGAAAATGTACACTTTGTCCATGAAATATTTATAGAAATAGATCAGGTACATGACCACAAAGAGAATTTTATTAAATCTGTTTAAAAAAAGTCATAGGCCCAAAGTAGTACCTTTTAGGCCAAGTACCCAAGCCAGGGCTTAATACGCAAACTGCTGTTTCAACCTCCCCCAGAAATGTAGTCTTCACTGTTCAGTCAAGAACTTTCTGATGGGTGCCAATGACTGTGTTCCACCGGCCCCCTCCTTCCCCCAAAAGAAAAGGAGTTAATCTGCAGGGTAAGAACACTCTGCTCTTCCCCCTAAGGGAATGCACCTGGCCTGGAACAATCCTTTTCTTTTACTAATTATTTTCTTATCCCACCCTCTTAGAAAATCCTTCAACTGTGTACAACTCCCCTGAGCCACCCTCTACTTGCTAGAGGGGATGTTGCCTGATTCATGAATTACGGAAAGCCAATTTGATCTCCAAATGTATGCAGTTGGATTTTTTAAAAATATTGTATTTGGGCAGTCCCCGTGGCCCAGCGGTTTAGCGCCCCCTTCAGCCCAGGGCGTGGCCCGGAGTCCCAGGATCGAGTCCCACGTCGGGCTCCTGGCATGGGGCCTGCTTCTCCCTCTAGCTGTGTCTCTGCCCCCCCACCCCGTGTCTCTCATGAATAAATAAAAAGATTTATTCTTTTAGAGAATAAATAATAATAGAGAGAGAGGGGGCCAGAGACACAGGCCGAGGGAGAAGCAGGCTCCCCCAGGGGAGCCCGATGTGGGACTCGATCCAGGACTCTGGGACCACGCCCTGGGATGAAGGCTGCCCCTCAACCGCTGAGCCACCCACACGTGCTCCTGTTTTTGTTTTGTTTTTTTTTAAAGCAAATTTGTAAGGAATAATAAAAGAATGAAATTTTAAAATAATAGCATGTTTTAAATGTATAAAGAAAGATGATCCTAGAAACCCCTTAAAGAGGAAATTAAAAAGGAAATTACTGCCTATAACCCAATGAAAAGGAGAAAAGTTCTACTGCCTAAAATTTACAGGACACAGTGAAAGCAGGTCTTAAAGGAAAATTAGTAGCTTAAATGTCTTCATTATTTTTTAAAATGTCTAAAAATGAAGGACCTATACCAAACTTAAGACATTAGAAAAAGAACAGCAGGGGATCCCTGGGTGGCTCAGCGGTTTAGCGCCTGCCTTTGGCCCAGGGCGCAATCTTGGAGTCCCGGGATCGAGTCCCACGTCGGGCTCCCGGTGCATGGAGCCTGCTTCTCCCTCTGCCTGTGTCTCTGCCTCTCTCTCTCTCTCTCTCTCTATCATGAATGAATAAATAAATAAAAATTTAAAAAGAAAGAAAAAGAACAGCAGGGGCGCCTGGGTGGCTCAGTCAGTTGAGTGTTGAGCATCTCCTTCGGCTCAGACCATGATCCCAGGGTCCTGGGATCGAGCTGAGCCCCATGTGGGGCTCCCTGCTCAGTGGGGCATCTGCTTCTTCCTCTCCCTCTGCCCCTCCCTTTGCTTGTACGCACCTGCTCGCTCTCTGTCAGATAAATAAATAAAATCTGAAAAAGAAAACCAAACAACAAAAAGAACAGCAAAATAAGAACCAGAACATCAAAGAGAGAATGCATACAGATAAAAGCTGAAATAAGTGAAATAGACAACAAATATCCCTCCCTCAGAACAGCTCAAGGGCAAAACAAACGCCAAGGCTGATACGTAGACAAAAAGGAGAATGTTGCAAGTCCCTGGCAAGACCGATCAAGGGGAAAGAAAGCAAGCCCAAGTTCGCAAGAGGAAGAATAGGAAAGGTAACCTACCCAGAGATGTAGTAGAAATTAAAACAATCGTGGAAATTTATAAGTAAATTTGAACAACTTAAAGGAAATGACTGATTTATTTACAAAATACAAGCTGCCAAAACAGACCAACAACTTAAAAGAGATCAATTCCAGAGTGAAAAGGAGACTGGCAGTCCTACCAGGAAAAAGACATCAGGCCCACACAGGGCCATCGTTGAGTCTTTTGGGTTTTTGTTTGTTTTTAAAGATGTTATTTATTCATGAGAGACACAGAGAGAGAGGCAGGACACAGGTAGAGGGAGAAGCAGGCTCCGTGCGGGGAGCCCGATACGGGACTCGATCCCGGGATCCTGGGATCGCACCCAGAGCCGAAGGCATCCTCTCAACTGCTGAGCCACCCAGGCGTCCGCCATCGCTGTTTTATCCGACCTTTAGTAGACAAGTGAGTCCAGTGTTCTTCGTACCTGTGTTTCTCCAGCTGAATGTGGACACCAATGATGCAGGGTTCTTGTCAAAATGGAGATGGAGATTTAGTAGATCTGGAGGGGGCCTGAGACTGCATTTCTAACCAGCTCCCAGGTAGAGTGGATGTTGTTGGTTCATGGAACCCGCTTGAGTAGCAAGGCTCCAACTCTTTCAAGCAGCAGGGGAAACAGATACAAAATTCCCCGGTTCACTTTATGAGGCTAGCGCGGCATCAACACCCAAATCACACAAAGCTCATTCTAACAACAGTAAGGTGCTCTCAACCTCAACTTCATTTACAATATAGCTGGAATGTCTAAATAACATTAGCAAATAGACTCCGGCATGAAATAAAAGGCGTAGAAAGTGCTTCAATGTGAAGAAACCTTAGCAATAGGATTCTTTATAGCAATGAGCCAAGAGAACAAACCATATAAGGAGCCATTAGTGCTAATAGATGCTAAAAGCAGCTATTCCAAATAAAAACTTTAAGTAAAATAGGAATAGATGGAAACTATGTAAACAAAACTAAGAATATTTATTAAAAACCGACAACAAATATTTTAAATGTCAAACCACTAAAAATGTTCAATTAAAATCAAGGAGGAGACATGAATGCACACGAACACCATTATTATTTACTACTGCTTTGGGGCAATAGTTCTCAACCCCAGATGCCCATCAGAATCCTCTGGGAAGCCTTTCAAAAATATGTACTAATTCAATCTCTGAGCCTAGGGGCCTGGCACTAGGATTTTTAAAAAGAGCTTCCTGGCTGATGTTCATACACAACAAAACCCAGAGTGACAAACCAGTCTCAGAGGTTTCAGCAAAAGCAACATGTAAATGAAATAAAATAGCAGGTACGATCATTGGGAAAGAAGTGGAGTTGCTAGATAAAATGCAGACTTTCAAATGAACAATAAATAATTTTTTAGGTTAAGTATATCCCAAGTATTGCATGGGACATACTCATTCTAAAAAATATTATTCATTATCTGAAATTCATATTTACCTTGGAAATCTGCATTTTTTTGCTATGTCTAGTAACCCTGAAAGAAAAGCTAAACTAGCTCTGTTTATTGTCTACCTTAAAAACCCAAGAGACCCTATCAAAAAAAACTTTCACAATTATTAACAATATTTGGTAAGGAGGTTGGATACCAGATATAATACAACAAAACAGACCTTTTTTTTTTTCCATTCTAACAATAAGTACCTAGAAATGCAAATGGGGTAAGTTTTTCATTTATAATAGTGGCAAAAAGCTATAAAATATTAAGGAATTAATTTAATAGAAGAGACATAAGACCCATAAAGGAAAACCTATAATACCCTATTAAAAGACCAAAAACAATTTATGAACAAATGGAAGGTTATAATTGTTCTTAGGAATACTTAATAAAATTTAAAATGTTAAATCTCCCAAATGTAATATATAAATTTCATTCAATTTCAATTAGAATCTTAACAGGACTTCTCTTGGAATTGTTTAAGGTTATCTTTAAGTTCATATAGAGAAATAAGTGTCTGAGAATAAGCTAAGAAAAGGACAATGGAGGAGACTTACCACGTATCAGGGAATTGTATAAAGCAACAAAAATCCAATTAACATCAATATGAAAAGAGACAAGAATTAATGAACACATCTAGAAAACCTAGAATTAAATATTGATATATTTGAGAAATTAGTATAGGACTGTGTGGTGGTTCAATTCAGTGGCAATGCATGTTCAATAAATGAGACTAGAATGACAGGGTATCCACATGGAGGAACATACAAATAAGCCATATGGTATAATATATAAAATAAACTCCTGGATATAAGGACTTAATGCAAAAATAAAAATTTTTCAAGAAAATCCAAGCGAGTAGAGGCACCTGGGTGGCTCAGCCAGTTAAGCATCTAAAGATTTTATTAGGTCATGATCTCAGAGTCATGGGATAAAGCCCCGAATTGGCCTCTGTGCTCAGTGGGGAGTCTGCTTAAGATTCTCTCTGTCCCTCTCCCCCATCCCCAACCCTTCCCGTGCTCTAAAATAAATAAATCTTGAAAAAGAGAGAGAGAGAGAGAGAGAGAGAGAGAATAAGTACATCATCTAGAGAGAATGAGGAGACTTTCTGTAAGTCTAGAAGTTACAAACACAAATATGCAGGGTTCGGGATCCCTGGGTGGCGCAGTGGTTTAGCGCCTGCCTTTGGCCCAGGGTGTGATCCTGGAGACCCGGGATCGAATCCCACGTCGGGCTCCCGGTGCATGGAGCCTGCTTCTCCCTCTGCCTATGTCTCTGCCTCTCTCTCTCTCTCTCTGTATGTGACTATCATAAATAAATAAAAATTTAAAAAAAAACAAATATGCAGGGTCCATAAGCCCACACCAGCCCCAATACACCAGGGCATAGAAAATATGCCATTTTTTTTGTCTTGGTTTTGCTCTTGTTTTTATTCTTTTCTTTATTATTATTATTATTATTATTGTTTTCTTTCTCTAAAATGCCACAGTTTAAAAGAGCAATTAGCATATAAAAGAATCAGCCCTAAAACTCTCCTCAATGGCAGGGGAGTTCTGCTGGAACACTCAGGTGGGAGGGGCTAGTGGACATAGTATGTATTCCCCTTCTACCTTGAGAGCACAGACCAATGCACAACCTGGGCATCCTAACCAGCCTGCCACTTCAGCATACTCTGGGCCTCTAGCCCACATCAGCCCCAGCTGTCCGACCAAGGTGACCACAGGCCAGTGCATACTAGGATACCCCTGGTTAGCATTCACTACAGGCCTAGCCTTCACATCGAGGTGACATAGGTACAAAGTACCCCCAGAATACTCCAGGCCCACACCACTTTGGCTTCAGATGGCTTGCTAGGGTACCCCTGATGTAGAATGCTCCAGAACATCTCAGCTGACATCTGCTTCTGATCCAGCTGCTCTACCAGGGTGCCCCCTGCATGGAGTACCCTGGAAACCCCAGCCCTGTGCCTGCATCTGTTTCAGCCCTATCCCTGGGGCACCCCCTGTGTAGAGTACCCTTGAACCCTCCCACCTGCACTGGCCTTGACTCTATCTGCCTAGCAAGGGCATATGCATGAAACACCTTGGGACACCCTGGCTTGCACCCAGTTGAGCTTCAGCTGTCCTGCCAGGCATATTTTGCAGGGAGAGCCCAGGGACCACATCGGCTCATACCCATTTTAGCTTTAGCTGTCCTGCCAGGGTGCCCTCAATGCAAAGCACCCTGGGACCTCTGGGCCTGTACCTTATGTCAGTTCCAGCCACCTCTTCATTCAGAGCAACCTCTGTGCAGAGAGTCCAGGAATACCCTGGTGTATATCCACTTTTGCTTCAGCTATCTAGCCAAAGTACCTTCTATTTGTAGAGCCCCAGGCCCCCCAAGCTTGCACACACTTTAGTTTCAGCTATCCTGCTAGGGCACCCTCTGAACAGAGAGCTCAGGGACCTCCCAGCACACACAGTGCACCAGCTCTAACCACCTTACCAAGGCTCCCCCTATGCAGAGTGCTATGGAACACTCTGGTGTGTACCCATTTTAGCACCAACTATCCTGCTAGGCAAACCTTAGATAATAGATCCCTGGAACACCTTGGCCTGCATCTACTTCAGTTATAGCTGTCCTGACAGAGCACCTGCTGCATATAAAGCCGCAGAACCCTGAGTCCCTGCCAGCCACAGCTCCGGCCAGCCAGCCCAAGTCAACAGGTACACACAGTCCATATAGGGAACATCCAAACACAAGAAACAAACACAAAGTCAAGCAAAACAGGGAGAGACAGAAATATGCTCCAAAAGAAAGAACAAGGAAAAAACCCTCAGAAAAACAACTAAATGAAACAGAGCTAAGCAATATGCCTGATAAAGAACTTAAATGATCATAAAGATATTCACTGGGCCAGAAAGGCAAGTGGAAGAATTCAATGAGACCTTCAGTAAAGAGATAGAAGATGTATAAAGGAACCAATCAGGATTGAAGAATTCAGTAACTGAAATAAAAAAACATGAGAGAATCAACAGTACATTAGCAGATGTAGAAGAACATATCTGGAAGACAGAGAAATGGAAAACACCCAAGCTGAACAGCAAAAAGAGAAAAAAAAATTTTTTTTAATGAGGACAGGTTAAGGGATCTCTTGTGAACCAACATTCACATTATGGGGGTCCTAGAAGAAGAGGGAGAAAGGGGTAGGAAATTTATTTGAAGAAATAATAGCTGAAAACTTCCCTAACTCAGGAAAGGAAAAGGACGTCCAAGTCCAAGAAGCACTGGAGTTCCAAACAAGATGAACCCAACAAGGTCCATATCACAACACATAATAATTAAAATGTCAAAGTTTAAAGATAGAGACGTTTGAAAGCAGCAAGAGAGAAACAAAAAGCTATCTTCACATGAAAACCCCATAAAGCTATCAGCACATTCCTCAGCAGAAACTTGGTAAGCCAGAAGAAAGTGGCATGATATATTCAAAGAGCTGAAGGGAAAAACACCTGCAACCAAGAATACTCTAACTGGTAAAGTTATCATTCAGATTTGAAGAAGAGATAGAACTCCCCCAGATAAACAGAAAATAAAGGAATTAATCACCACTAAACCAGTCTTTATTTTTTCTTTTTTTTTTCTTAAAGATTTATTTATGATAGACATAGAGAGAGAGAGAGAGAGAGAGGCAGAAACACAGGAGGAGGGAGAAGCAGGCTCCATGCCGGGAGCCTGACGTGGGACTCGATCCCGGGACTCCAGGATCGCGCCCTGAGCCAAAGGCAGGCGCCAAACCGCTGAGCCACCCAGGGATCCCCTAAACCAGTCTTATAAGAAATGTCAAAAGGACTTCTTTAACTGGAAAATATCCATAATTAGACATAATAAAATTATTAATTAAAAGATGCAAAATATGACAACATATACATAAAACAGAAGAGGGAGTAAACAGAAAAAGGGGAAATTTTTTTAAGAATGCATTTGAAATTCGATGACAATAAATTAATATAGACCATTTACTTAGGATGCTATATATGAACCACAAAAAATAAGAAAGCTAAACATAACACTATAGAAACTCATCAATCACAAAAAAAGAAAGCAAGAGAAAAAGAACAAGGAAGAAGTTCAAAAGCAACCAGAAAACAAATAACAAAAGGTAATAACTACATACCTATGAATAATTACTTTAAATGTAGATTGCTTTAAATGTAAATAATTACTTTAAATAATTACCTAAATGTTCTGATCAAAAGTCATAGGGTGGTGGAATGGATAAAAAAATGAAACACATCTATATGCTGTCTACAAGAAACTCACCTCAGACCTAAAGACACATACAGACTGAAAATGAAGGAATGGAAAAACATTCACCACGCAAATGGAAGTGAAAATAAATGCTGGGGAAGCAATAATTATATTAGACAAAACAGACTTTAAAACAAACACTAGGGGATCCCTGGGTGGCTCAGCGGTTTCGCGCCTGCCTTTGGCCCAGGGCGCGATCCTGGAGTCCCGGAATCGAGTCCCGCGTCGGGCTCCCGGCATGGAGCCTGTTTCTCCCTCTGCCTGTGTCTCTGCCTCTCTCTCTCTCTCTGTCTCTCATGAATAAATAAATAAAATCTTCAAAAAACAAACAAACACTATAACAAGAGATAAAGAAGGGCATTACA
The DNA here is from genome assembly GCF_053574225.1 of Canis aureus. Classification (NCBI taxonomy): domain Eukaryota; kingdom Metazoa; phylum Chordata; class Mammalia; order Carnivora; family Canidae; genus Canis; species Canis aureus. Next base: position 109,578,470 of record NC_135649.1, read on the forward strand.
GGGGCACCTTGGTGGCTCAGTCAGTTAAATGTACAGCTCTTGATTTTGGCTCAGGTCATGATCTCAGGGTTGTAAGATCGAGCCCTGCATCAAGACCAGCATTGGGCTCCACACTGGGCATGGAGCCTGCTTAAGATTCTCTCTCCTCCTCTCCTTTGCTTGCTCATTCTTAAAAAACCACAAAAAAAAAAAAAAAGAAGAAGAAGAAGAAGGGCATTATATAATGATAAAGAGATCAATCCAGTAAGAGGCTATAAAATTGTAAATATCTATGTATCCAACATTAGAGCACCTAAATACATAAAGTAAATATTAACAGACATAAAAAGAGAAAATGATGGTAAAACTATACTAGTAAGGAAGTTTAACAACCCACTTACAACAATGGATGGATAATCTAGGCAGAAATTAAAGGAAACAATGTCACTGAATGACACATTGGACCAGATGGACATTAACAGATATATACAGAACATTCCATCTAAAAACAACAGAATACACGTTCTTTTCAAGTGCATATGGAACATTCTCCAGATAGATCATATATTAGGCCACAAAACAAGTCTTGATAAATTTAAGAAGACTGAAATCATACCATGCATCTTTTTAAAAATAAAAATAGTATAAAACTAGAAATAAAGCACAAGAAAAAAATAGAAAAAACACAAACACATGCAGACTAGACAACATGTTACTAAGTAACTAATGGGTCAACAGTCCAAAATCTTTGGGACACAGACATAATGAAAGCAGTTATAACAGGGAAATCTAAAAAAATAAAAATAAAAAAAAAAATAACAGGGAAATCTATAGACATACAGGCCTACCTCAAGAAACAAAAACCTCAAATAAATAATCTAACCTTATGTCTAAAGGAGCTAGAGAAATAACAAAGCCCAAGATGATTGGAAGAAAGGGAATAATACACATCAGAGCAGAAATAAATGACATAAAGACTAAAAGAGAGAGAGAGAGAAATCAATGAAAGTAAAAGCTGTTTTTTTAAAAAAGATAAACAAAATTTATAAAGCCTTACCCACATTCAGCAAGAAAAAAAAGGACTCAAAATCAGAAATGAGAGATGAAACCATTGAAACTATAAAAATATATAAAATACTATAAAATATATATATAAATATATAAAAAACTATAAAATATGAAGAATTATAAGAATACTATGCAAGTTTATATGCCAATGAATTAGACAATCTAAAGAAATTGATAAATTCCTAGAAACATACAATCTTCTAAAACTGAACCAGGAGGAAACAGAAAATCTGAACACATTACAATAACAAAAATGAGTTGGTAATAAAAAAAAAAACTACCACAAAATAAAAATCCAGGGCCAGATGGATTCACAGGTGAATTTAACCAAACAATTAAAGAAGAGCTAATATCTATTCTCCTCAAATTATTCCAAAAAATAGAAAAGGAAGGAAAGCTCCTAAGTATATTCTACAAGGCCAGCATTAACCTGATACCAAAACTAGACAAAGACCACAGAAAAAGAAGAAAAAGAAAACTACGAGCCAATATCCCTGATGAACATAGATGTAAAAATCATCAACAAAATATTAGCAAACCACATAAAACAATACATTAAAAAGATAATTCACCAAAACTGAAATTTATTCCATGGATGAAAGGATGGTTCAATATTCACGAATCAATATGACACACCACGTCAACAAAATGAAGGTTAGAAATCATATGATTATTTCGGAAGATGCAGAAAAAGCGTTTGACAAAATTCAACATTCATTCATGATAAAAAAATTCTCAATAAAGTGGTATTAGAGGGAACATATCTCAACATTAATAAAGGCCAAATCTGAAAAATCCACAGCTAACATCATACTCAATTGTAAAACACTGGGAGCTTTTCCTCTAAGGTCAGGAACAAGACAAGGATGCGTATTCTCACCACTTTTATCCAACATAGTACTGGAAGTCCTAGCCACAGCAATCAGACAAGAAAAAGAAGAGGAATCCATATTGGTAAAGAAGAAGTTAAAATGTCATTATTTGCAGATGACTTCATCCTATACATAGAAAGTCCTAGATACCACCAAAAAACTACAAGAATAAATGAATTCAGTAAAGCTGCAGGATACAAAATTAATACCCCCAAAATGGTAGCATTTCTATACACCAATAATGAAGTAGCTGAAAGAAATTAAGAAATTTACAATTGCACCAAAAGATATCTCAGAATAAATTTAACAAAAGAGGTTAAAGATCTGTACTCCAAAAACTATAAAATACTAATGAAATAAACTCAAGATGATACAAATGGAAAGATATTCCATGCTCTTGGATTAGAAGAATATTGTTAAAATATCCATATTACCCAATCTACAGAGTCAATGCAATCTCTATCAAAATGCCAACAGTATTTTTCACAAGACTAGAGCAAGTAATACTAAAATTTGCATGAACTGCAAAAGACTTCAAGTAGCCAAAGCAAGAAAAGAAGAAAAAAGCTGGAGGTATCACAATTCCAGGTTTCAAGACATACTGCAAAGTTTAGTAAGAAAATGGCATGATACCAACACAAAACAAGACACATAGATCAATATAATAGGATAGAGAGCCCAGAAATAAATTCATAGCTATATGTTCACCCCTCTGTCCAATCTATGACAAAGAAGGCAAGAATATACAATGGAGAAAAGACAGTCTCTTCAACAAATGGTGTTGGGAAAACTGGATAGCTCTACATGTAAAAGAATCAAACCAGACTTTTTCTTTTTCCTTAAACATTTTTTATCTGCTCATTTGAGAGAGAGAAACCAAGAACATGAGCAGGGGGTAGTGTTAGAGGAAAAGGGAGAAGCAGACTACCCACTGAGCAGGGAGCCCGCCACTGGGCTCAATCCCAGGACCCTGGGATCATGACCTGAGCCGAAGTCAGATACTTAACCAAGTGAGCCACCCAGGCGCCCTGAAACCAGACCACTTTTTAATACCATACACAGAAATAAACTCAGAATGGATTAAAGACCTAAATGTGAGACGTGTAACCATAAAAATCCTAGAGAAGAGCACAGGCAGTAATTTCTCTGATGTCAGCTGCAGCAACATTTTTCTAGATATGTCTCCTGAGGCAAGGGAAACAAAGCAAAAATAAACTATTGGAACTACATCAAAGTAAAAATCTTTTGCACAGTGAAGGAAACCATCAGCCAAACAAAAAGACAACCTCCTGAATGAGAGGATATATTTGCAAATGACATATCTGATAAGGGGTTAATATCCAAAAAATATAAAGACCCTGTACAACTCAATACCAAAAACCAACAACAACAACTCAATTTAAAACTGGGCAGAAGACCTGAATAGACTTTTAAAGAAAATATCCAGATGGCCAACAGACACATGAAAAGATGCTCAATATCACTCATCATCAGGGAAATATGTACATTAAAACCTCAATGAGAGGTCACCACACACCTGTCAGAATGGCTAGGCTCAAAAACAGAAGTAATAAGTACTGGCGAGGATGTGGAGAAAAAGGAACCCTCATACACTATTGGTAGGAATGCAAATCGGCAAAGCCACTGTGGAAAACAGTATGGAGGTTCCTTGAAAAATTGAAAATAGAACTACAATATGATCCCAGAATTCCAATACTGGGTATTTACCCAAAGAAAACAAAAATACTACTTCAAAAAGATACATGCACCCCTATGTTTATTGCATCGTTATTTACACAGCTGTGTTATGGAAGCAATCTAAGTATCCACTGATAGATAAATGGATAAGGAAGATGTGGGACACACGTGTGTGTGTATGTATACATACATCCAATGGCATATTATGCAGCCACAAAAGAGAATGAGATTGTGCCATTTGAGACAACATGGATGGACCTAGAGGGTACTATCCTAAGTGAAATAAGTCAGACTAAGACAAATGTATGATTTCACTCATAAGTGGAATCTAAAAGAAAAGACAAATGAATAAACAAAAAACAGAATCAAACATATAAATACAGAGAACAAGCTGATGGTTGCCAGAGGGAGGGGGGACCATGTTGAACAAAATGGGTGAAGGAGAAGGGGAGGTACAGGCTTCCAGTTCCAGAATGAGTCATGGGAATAGAAGTCACAGCATAAGGCATACAGTCAATGCTACTGTAATGGGAATCATTAGGACAGATGGTGGGTACACTTTGTTGAATCACTACATTGTACAACCGAAACTAATGTAACATTGTGTGTCAACTATACTCAAATTAAAAATTAGAAATTAAAAATAAATACAGGGGCACCTGAGTGGCTCAGTGGTTGAGCATCTGCCTTTGACCCAGGGCATGATCCCGGGGTCCTGGGATCAAGTCCAGCATTGGGCTCCCCACAGGGAGCCTGCTTCTCCCTCTGCCTTCTCTGCCTCTCTCTGTGAATAAATAAATCTTTTAAAAAATAAATAGATACATACATATTATGAAAGTAAAAAAGCAGATATGGATATATTTACAACATAAAATACAAGAATCTTCATATGGCACAGGTAACATGACAAAGTCAACAGACAATAGATGTGGACAAAAATTTCTAACACAAATGACAAGGGGTTGATTTCTATACTATACAAAAGTATCTTACTAACTGATAGGATGAAGAGCTCAAAAGAAAAAATGAGCAAAAAATATGAATATACAACCCACAGAACAGCATGTCCAAACACATGAAGCGATGTCTAAATTCTGTATTAGAGAATATAAATTAAAGAACTTATATCATTTTATACCCATCAGAGTCACAAAACAGAACTATAACATTTAATACTGGTAGAGATGAAGGAGAAGGGAATTTTCATACATTACTGATGAAAATGGCATTACCACAGAATTTTAGGAAGATAATACAACAACAGCTCTTAATTTTAAAAGACAATTACTATACTAATCAGCAATTCAGCTTCTAGCAATCTGTCCCATTAGTAGGGATGGATTAGTACCCCTATGTAGGGACATACATTCAATATTCATTGCAGCTTTGCTTTAGGGCCCTCTGCCTATGTCTCTGCCTCTCTTTGTGTCACTCATGAATAAATAAACAAAATCTTAAAAAAAAAACAAAAACAGGCTGGCTGAATCAAGGATGGCCCTCCATAGCTCTCAATTATTATATGGCCATTAAAAAGAAAAATTAGTGAGGCACCTGGCTGGCTCAGTTGGTTAGGCACCTGCATTTGCTCAGGTCATGATCTCGGGGTCCTGGGATGGAGCCTGAAGTTGGGCTCCCTGCTCAGCGGGAAGCCTGCTTTTCCCTCTCTCTCTGCCCCTCCCCTCTGCTCGTGTTCTCTCTCTCTCTCTCTCTCTCTCAAATAAATAAAATCTTTTTTTTTTAAGATTTTATTTATTTATTCATGATAGTCACAGAGAGAGAGAGAGAGAGAGAGAGGCAGAGACACAGGCAGAGGGAGAAGCAGGCTCCATGCAGGGAGCCCGACGTGGGATTCGATCCCGGGTCTCCAGGATCGCGCCCTGGGCCAAAGGCAGGCGCTAAACCGCTGCGCCACCCAGGGATCCCTCAAATAAATAAAATCTTAAAAAAAAGAAAAAAGAAAAGAAAAATTAATGAACAAAAATGTCCATGGTATCACGGTCCATAATTACCCCAAAGTCTCTCAATAGTAGAGTGGATAAATAAATTTTGGTATATTCACACAACAGGGTATTAGAGAATAACCAGAATAAACAAACTACAACTACATAGAACAACCTTATGAATGTCATAAATATAATGTTGTACAAAGGAGTAGATACTGAATGATTCCACGTATACAAAGCCAGATAAAAAATATCTGTGCGGTCACAAATCACAGTGATAGTTACACTTGGATGGGGTAGAGGGGAGAAACATGGAGGGAGGCATGAGGGGGATTCTGGGATACTGGTCATGTTCTATTTCTTGATCTGGGTGGTTACATGGGTGTATTCATTTTGGAAATTCACCAAGCAGTATACTCATGATGTGTGCATTCAAAAAAGAGTAAGAATTAGAGGCATTACAATTTGTAGGGATTTCAACTAGGTATTATTGGTTGAGAAAAGCAGAATGCAGAAAAATATACATAATAGCCCATTTTTATACAGTATGCAATAATTAAACATCTTATGTATTACTGTGAATGTAAATATATGATTGTATGAGGATATAGGTCTTTATATGATCATGTGGGACAAAAATATGGAGGCCATCTAATGGGTTCACATGGCTTCCCTAGGTGAGGGAGAAAGGATGATGAAGGCCATGCTTATGTTATGGAGGAAAAAAAAGGGGCCCCTGTTTATTTAAAAAATGTATAATATCCCATTTATGTAAAATAATTTAAAAACATTAAAGAGGAAAGTTATTTAGAGAGAAGTTCTACCAAAGTTTAACAATTGAGACTCACTAAATGACAATATTGCATAATTCCAGCACCATGGCATATTGTGAACAACAATCATTTTCCAAGTAAAAATATGAAGTCTCAAGATTATCAACAAACTGCAGTAGATACCAAAATCTGTTTGCTTCTAGCAATATGGTGGACTCAGACAAGTTGAAAATCCTTTTACCATAATCACCTAGAAGTACTGGGTAAAATGTAACATAATTATTTGAAATGTGCAGCTAAGCTCACAAAAAATAAAAGCAAATCCCCAGGTGCCAGAAACAAAGAGGCAAGGTAGAAAGCAAGGGGTGAGTGCTTTGTGCTAATGGGGGAGGGTATTTGTCTCCAGAGCCCAGGGGTTTGGTGTTAATTTCCACACAAGGGTAGTAAATGAAGCTTTGGAGGTAGGGAATTGGAACGGAGTACTTTGCATAAAGCCAAGACCCTTAAAGGAGTCTTTTATTTATGAAAAGATTTAAAAACAAGAGCAACCACAGGACATGGGGCTTTGGGTGGGAAAAAAAGAAAAGCTCTGTGAGAATTCAAAACCACAGGACCACAATTCACATTGCTTTTACTCTACCCACATAGTTCAGAAACTCCAGACTAAAGAGGAACAGAATTATTCCTCAAGCAGTGACACTACCATGGCCCAAGGCAGAAAGCAAACAAAAAAACTTCTCTGAAGAGTTGTGCCCACATCCCAAATATCATGGGATTTTACATAGGAAAAAAAAACCCCACAAGCCCTACTAAGGAGGAGTTCAGAAGAAAAAACAGCCAAGCCTTTAAGGGCTGATCAAGAGTCTGCACATACAATTATACCCTCAGGAACGCTAAATACAGAGAGATAGCCAGAAAGAGATTATCAAAGAAATGCATATACAATGAAGACTAGAAAGGAAGAAAACAAATCCTCATAGAACTAAACCCTATGAACGAAAAGAGCCAGCAGAATTGAAAAAAAAATTAAACAGGAGAAAGCCCATCACGTATCTCAGAATAAATCTTTTTGAAAAGACTGTAGCAGTAATGAAAAAATCTTTATTAAAAGGCATTAGAGAAGACTGAAATGATTGGAAAAAAAATATCCCAACCGTGTTTATGGATAGGGAGACTTGATATATAGCAGAGACGTCAATTCTCTCCAGGTTCATCTATAAACTTAAGGCAGTTCCCAGCAAAATCCAACAGGAGATTTCATAGAAATCCTAAAATGTACACAGAGGATTCAAGGAACAATGAAAATTGGAAGACTAAAGATGGGGGTGGGGCTCACAGGAAGACTAAGCTGTAGTGTTTAAGTACATGAGCTCATTTGTGAGGGGACAGAGCAAGGAGACGTAGCTTAGAAGCAGAGCTTACATAGGACAGAGGTGGCATTTCAAATTAGTGGGAATGAACTATTCAACACCTGGTGCCTCCACATCACACGGTGGATGGCTCTTGAAAAGCACTTTTTTTTTTTTTTAAACTTTTGGAGCATTTGGTTGATTCTCATTATTTGTAGCACTTGTGTTCTAGGTTAGGACGGTGACCACTGGTTTTGTGAATGCTGAAGCACTGCTTCCGGGGAGCACAGGGCTTGGGCCCTGCAGCCTCTGGTCACAAGATTTTCATCAATTGATCAGTAACAGACCTGGTTTTATGGAAGACACCTCACTTCATCCATGTAGCTGATTCACAGGGAACTCGGGCCAGCAGAGGTCTACCTCACACTGGAAGGAGGCTTAGCTAACACACCTGTTTCCTCCCAATGCCCCCCCTCCCCTCCCCACCTCCCCCATTGTCCCTCATCCCAATTTCCTGTCCCACCTCAGAGGCTTCTGGCACTTAGGAACAAAACTAGAAAGCACATCAACACTACATTTGAGGATCAGTTTAACCAGTGAAATCACCAACACAAAGCACAAAAATACCAAAAAAATGGGGCACCAAATACACGGTGAGAAGGACGCTTGTTTACGGTATGAGAGCTAAACAGCAAGGCAGGGTATCACCTTGTTTGACCTCAGCTGGTACATGTTTAACTCAAAATTTCACTACCTTGCACACGGGCACCATAATATTGATTCTGGGTTACAAATTTCAGTGAGTAGGTGACTTTGCAAATACAGAATCTGCAAATAATAAGCAGTGACTGTATCTTTGTATTGCCAGGATTGGAGAGAGTATTTGTTTTTGGACAAAATGCAAAAAGCACAAATTATAATGGAAAAGACTGGCACACTGGTTAAGTTGAATTTAAAACTTGTGCTTGGGCCTTGCAGATGCGGCCCCGGGGCCTTGCGCACCACCCAGCCAGCGTCAACCCCTCTGAATTCTTTGATATCACTGTAGACTGTGCTTGGCCCGCGTCTCCTATGAGCTGTTTGCAGACAAAGTTCCAATGACAGTAGAGAACTTATGTACTCTGAGCACTGGGGAGGAAGGTTTTGGTTATAGAGGTTCCTGCTTCCACAGGATTGTTCTGGAATTTCTGTGCCAGGGTTGTGACTTCACATGTCACAATGGCACTGGTAGCCAGTCCATCTATGGGGAGAAATTTGATGAGAATTTCATCCTGAAGTACACAGGTTCTGGCATCTTGTCCGTGGCAAATGCTGGACCCAACACAAACAATTCCTAGTTTTTCATCTGCACTGCCAAGCCTGAGTGGTTGGATGGCAAGCATGTGGTCTTTGGCAAGGTGAGAGAGGGCAGGAATATTGTGGAAGCCATGGAGCGCTTTGGGTCCAGGAATGGCAAGACCAGCAAACCAGCAAGGTCAGCATGGACAGATCTAATAAATTTGACTTGTGTATCTTAACTACCAGACCCTTCCTTCTGTAGCTCAAGAGGGTACCCCTTCACCCCTATCTGCTAAAAATATCCTTTTTTTTTTTTTTTTTTTTTTTTGCTAAAAATATCCTATAATCTTTGTGCATCCGCTGAAGCTCTATGGGTTCCATATTTTCCTTATTCCCTTTCAAGTCTAGCTGGATTGCAGTTAAGTTTATAATTAGGAAACAAAAACTAAACTAAAAAAAAAAAAAGACTTTTGCTTAAAAATATGTGTCAGAATGAAACTTAAAACCTGCATTACTATCTGTCCACCTGAAACTAAGATAACACTATATGTTAACTAACTGGAATTAACATAAAAACTTAAAAATAGGGGATCCCTGGGTGGCTCAGTGGTTTGGCACCTGCCTTGGGCCCAGGGCATGATCCTGGAGTCCCAGGATCGAGTCCTGCATCAGGCTCCCTGCATGGAGCCTGCTTCTCCTTCTGCTTGTGTCTCTGCCTCCCTCTCTCTCTGTGTCTCTTAGGAATAAATAAATAAATAAAATCTTTTAAAAAGAACCCCAAGAAAATAAATAAATAAATAAATAAATAAAATAAAAAGAACCCCAAGAATAAATAACCAAATAATATTCAGGAAGCAAAAAAATAAAGATTCATCCTTGATGGCCAGTGATTGGACATTTCTTAAAACCACTATCCTGAGATTATTGGTGGATTTTTACATGAGATAATGGGGAAGAAGCTCTTCATACATCAGGTTGTCCACATTCAGAGCACTCATCAAGATTCTGTTCTTTTGGGAACCACTCTCAGTATGAACTTCTGTGTAAATCGGGGAGATACACACACACACACACACACACACACACACACACACACACACACCAGTAGAAGGGGCTTATATAAACATGGGGGCTGGTTATGCAGGCTCTGTGGACGCCCTACCTGGTGTTGGAGATTGAAGTCCACTGGGCAGGTAGTCAGGAGGAGGGGAAGATGCAAAGCTGGTTCAGACCTACAAGCACAAGGTGGCACCCCATGGGAACCGACTGAAGACTGAGTCCATTCTTAACCGTCTCTGACGTTGGTGATGGGGTCATCCTGCAGAAGGTAAGGAGCTAACACATACCTGGCTCAGGAATCAAAGAAGCTGACAGAGGATCCAGGGGGAACTTAGAGCAATTGCAGGCCACTTCAGGCCAACAAAGTGACTCAGCAGTTCAGCAACAGTGTGTGCGAGCTACACTCTAGCCGCTACTTGCCTTTGCCTTCCCAATCACTCAAGGATCTCCCTGGCTACCTACCTTAACCAGAAACATACAAGAATGGGAATTCTGAGAAATGCAGTTCAGCCTAGCCAAATTGTCACATTGCAAAGCCATCACAGTCTTTAACGGCTATGTCTCTTCAGAACCTCCTCTTGTTCTCGAGTTAGCTTTAGTAAATTACATTTTTCTCTAGGAAATAGTCCATTCACCTATTTTTAAAAATGGTAGCTCACAGTATTCTTGTAAACTATTTTTAGCAATTTCTGGTAGAACTACAGTTATAGCCCTTTTCACTCATTAATATGGTTATCTTCTTATGTTGTTTCTAGTTCAATTGCATTATGATCAGAGAATGTAGTATCTTTGGTTGCTTGGTATTTGAGATATGTCTTGAGGTCTAATACATGATCAATTTTTATAAATGTTCCGTGTGTGCTTGAAAACAATGTGTATTCTCTAAATGTGTGATTCCAGAGTACACACACACACACACACAATTACGTGGATTAATTTGGTTGTCCAAAAGTCTATACACTATTTTATTATATACAGTCAATTCCTGACATGGGTACATTAAAAATCTCCCTGTATCAATTTCTCCTAGTAGTTGTGTCAATTTTTGCATTATAAGTTTTAAGGTTCTGTTATTAGATGCATATACATTTATAATTCTTCTATCTTCCTGGTGAATCATTCCTCTTAACATTCAGTAATGACCCCCTTTTATCCCTAACATTTTTTGCCTCAAAGTCTATCCTGTCCATCATTAGTATTGCTACGGTTTTCATTATGCTCTTTTTTCCTCGCCCTCTAGGGGTTTCTTTTACTTTCTTGCCAGCTCAGATGTGTATTTAAAAAAGATATTTGTTATATTTTATCCATTATTCCTGGTGTGTGTTCCAGGCAGAGTTGTAGGATATCTAACCTGGCATATTGATAGATTTTGAGGTTCTCAAAATTAGGAAAAAAATGAAACACATACTTGCCTTTAAAGAGAAATCTATTATGTTTGATATGCAATCAGAATAGCAGAATAAATTGCACAATGTATGCATTACCAAAGCCCCATCTCACCAATGAAAGTGTCAAACCATATTAACTGTAGGGCTTAATCTGAATTGTATTCACTTTGTATCTCCAACAGACAAGAAAAAAATAGGTTTTATCAAACAATACACTCCCACAGCTTCCCCCAAGGATCTGATATGGCCCCCAACCCTCAAGGGAGGTTCCCCCACGATTGAGAATCACCAGTTTGCGGTCTCCAAAGAAGATTCCGTTTAAAGATGGAAATATTTTATTCCATTAATAGTTTGGTATTCCTCCTCCCATCCCTGAGTCACTCACATATGTTACACTTTTCACTGGTGCTCTGTGGGTTCCTCTCAACACATTTCCAAATTGCTCTGGTCTCCTTGTCCAAGAGGCCAACAGTAGGCTCAAACCAGTTTCTACCCGGCAAAGTGTGAGTCCTAACACTGGAGCCAAATCCTATCAGCTGGCATTTAAGCTAGTCTTATCAATTACAGCTTCCTGGGGACTTCGAAAACCCATGCTATATACATCTGCTCGTGGCATGAATGGGGGTCTACTTTACTACTGATTATGAATTACAAGGGTTGTGGAAAAGATGGCATCAGTTATTTGGGCCCAACAGGAGGGAAAACTAATTCTTGTTAAGCAAGTTTGCTATCTGATTTGTTCACATTATCCAATTTATGTACTACATAGAAAGCCTTTAGAAACTCATTAAAGTCAATGCTTCCATCTTTGTTTAAGTCCATTCTTTCGGCGAGGTCATCAATTTGAAAGTCATCAATATGAATGCTGTAGTGACTATTGAAGAGTTTCCACATGGCACGAAATTCTTCCATGGAAATCAGGCCTAAGTGAATATAGAAGAAGGCTGTGAGTGGTGTAGTTTTAAGACCCACCTAATGGAGGGGTGGGGAAGCTGTAGTGATTGAATAGTCCCAATGAAAAGCTCACTCACATGCCCCACCATCAAGACACTGAAGGAAATAGAAAAGTCAGACTGTCAGTATAAAAAACAATATGTCACTTTCAACTACCAAGTGATCCTGAGATTATTCCAAACTGGAATGAGTATACACCGAAGGGATGGGGGCAGACTGTGGTCTGTGGGACTCTGGTGGGATAGAAATGACAAGATCTAAAATCTAAGGGAAGGGACATCAAAGCAGAGGGAGAAGATACCCTCGCCCTCAATAAGAGGATTGCAAACAATAGCTCTGTCAAGTTTTATAGGCAATGGTTTACTTTCATATTTGGATTATTGACTTTTTGGTGTTCAATGATCTCTGCAGTTAGGGATTATCCAATTTTTTTTTAGAGTTTGAAAATAAGTAATTGTGCCTCAAAGCCAAGCAAAAATGAGTTTTCACGACCCTGAGTCCCAAGAACAGAATCAGAAGTCCAAGAATGATTTTTTATTGCCAGGAGTAACCACTATGTTTAAATGGCCAGGAAATGATCTTTTCATCTGTACTGGTGACTTATAAAAGCTCCTGTTCTTGTCTCATAGATACAGAGGCCTATAGGACCCAGAAGGTCTTGAATACATTTTGTGGACAAAGTAAAATAATAATAATATTAAACATGAGTTTATTCCTCCCACTGAGTTAAATCAAGTTTGGACGAAGAATGCAACAGATAAAAACAGTTCTGCTTTCCGAGAAACAGATTAGCCTTTGTTTTCTACTTCTACTAATCAAAGCGTATTTACCTGAGTGATCAGAGTCAATGACGTTAAAGATGATTTGCAGGTCAGATCGGTATCTGTACAGAGTTTCAATTAGAGTCGATTGAGCCTAAAATAAAGATGTTCTCAGTGTTAAAGAGAGAATTAATAACACAGGTCAATTTTAGTAAATGTAACAGATGCAAAACATTATTACCAATTCAACATTGGTGATTTAGAAAGCAAGTGCAAACTGCGTTCGACAGGGAACAGGGCCCAAGCCCATCAGAAGGGGGCGAACAAGAACAGTCAACATTTACTGAGAACACCTGAGTGTGGGCTCTGTGCTGAGAGTTTTCAATGGGTCATTCTATTCAGTCCTCAACCAGAGCCTCAAAGAACAGAACTATTATTATGGCCATTCTACAGATTAGAAAACAGAGAGGTAAAGTAAGTCTCCCAAGGTTCACATAACTAGTAAATGGGATCTGACTGTCAGCTGCCTGAAGCCAAGGCCTATGAATTTGGTAACCATGGTAAACTGCCTTTTAAGTGAAGCCAAAAGCCTCTTTCGTGTGGATATTTTACTCTCCTACTGAACTTTCCTTTTCTTCTCTTACCTTCTCATCTCCCCTGCAAACAATCACCCCACTCTTGGTTCCCATCAGCTCCCTTCCAGCCCTATGTTAGAACTAATTGCCAAAGGGTTGTTAACTAATAAGTATGGGGGGGGGGGGAGGTAGCTGGTAACTCTCCCTGGGGTATTACCATTTTAAAAGGACAGTCTAAATTCTATAAATCTTTAAGGCATAAAATGTCATGTCAGCAAGTCTATACCCTTACAGTTTAATAGGGACTCTGTTGAGTATGTTAAGGAGAGAGTAGTATAAAAGAATGGAAGTCATATCTGCCCTTCTGTTGGACAGCATGTCAGATAAAAATCATATATTTGACATGGATTTGCTTGCAGCTTTCCCTCCTTTTTCCATTTTGCCTATCCTTAGAAGGCACAATTTCCCCGAGTGGATCACAATGTACCTGGGACAGCCCCCTCAGGCCTTTCCCAAAACTGTTCCACCCATCCATTAGTTGATTCCCACTTCTCAACTTTTCAAAGGACTAAGCTCTTCTAATAGATCTTCTTAAGGGTGTTTTGCTCCAGCCACTTTTGTTTTGTTTTGTTTGTTTTTTAAGAGAGAGAGAGAGCACATACACAACTGGATGAGGGCTGGGGAGCAGCAGAGGGAGAGAGAGAATTTCAGAGTCCTTACTGAGTGAGGAGCTCAGTGTGGGGCTTGATCCCACCATCCATGAGATCATGACCTGAGCTGAAACCAAGAGTCCAATGCTTAACCGACTGAGCCACCCAGGTGCCCCATCACTCCAGCCAGATTTTAGCTGGGGCTACGTTTCACTTGCCTCTTTCACAGGTTTCTGAATGTGGATATCCTCGAAGCTGGACATGTAGTTGATATTTCCACTTTTGTCTGTGGTTACCAGATGTGGACTCAGGGATCTCCATGGTAAGTTCAGTCCCAAAACGTTCTCCATGGAAAAAGCCCACTGGCCCATCGGAAGTTTTCCTAACAACAACAACAAAGCCCATATCATTGGTTAATAATTTGATAAAGAAATGCAACCTACTTGGCAGAGCCAGTGAGCAGCCTGCGATTTTGAGGCCTGGGTGCATCTTGTTTCCGTTTGTGATTTGTCCCACCAGGCACCACAGCTCTGGTGTATAATTTAGTAATTCCACACTTCCATACATCATCTGGTGCTCATCATGACCAGTGCGCTGCTTAGTTACCATCACAGGCTTCACCCATCACCCCCCACCCCCCCACCCCCCAGTAATCTTCAGTTTGTTCTCTAGAGTTAAGGGCCTCTTTCTTGATTTGTCTTTCTCCCATTTTTTCCCTTTGCTTGTTTTGTTTCTTAAATTTCACATAGGAGTGAAATCATACGATATTTGTCTTTCTCTGACTTATCTCAGCATAGTACTCTCTAGTTCATCCATGTCACTGCAAATGGCAAGATTTCATTCTTTTTTTTCTTTTAAAGATTTTATTTATTTATTCATGAGAGACACAGAGAGAGAGAGAGGCAGAGACACAGGCGGAGGGAGAAGCAGGCTCCCTGCAGGGAGCCCGATGTAGGACTCCAACCCAGGGCCCCAAGATCATGACCTGAGCCAAAGGCTGAAGCTCAACCACTGAGCCATGCAGGTGCCCCAGATTTCATTTTTTCTTATGGGTGGGTAATAGTACGTTGTATATATATACCACTATTCTTTATCCATTCACTAGTCGGTGGACACTTGTGTTGCTTCTGTATCTCGGCCATTGTAAATAATGCTGCTATAAACTAGGGGTGCTTGTATCCCTTTGAATTAGTGTTCTTGTATTCCTTGGGTAGGTACCCAGTAGTGTGATTGCTGGATTATAAGATATTTATATTTTTAACTTTTTGAGGAACCTCCCTACTGTTTTCCACAGTGGCTGCACCAGTTTGCACTCCTACGAATGGTGCACGAGGGTTCCTTTTTCTCCACATCCTTGCCAACACCTATTGTTTCTTGTGCTGTTGACTTTAGCCATCTTGACAGGGATGAGGTGATAGATCATTGTGGTTTTGATTTACATTTCCCTGATGATGAGTGGTGTTGAGCATCTTTTCATGTGTCTCTTAGCCATAATTCTTCTTTTAAAATTAAGGTTTAATACATACAGAGAAGTTCACAAAACAAATACAGAGCTCAAAAAAAAAAAAATACAGAGCTCAGTGAATTATCACAAAGGGAATTCTATGTAGCCACCAGCAAGGGCAAGAACTAGAACACTGCCAAATACCATATGATTTCACTCATGCGAAATTTAAGAAACAAAACAAACAAGCAAAGGGGCAAACCAAGAAACAGATTCTTAACTCTAGAGAACACACTGATGGTTACCAGAGGAGAAGGGTGGGAGGATAGGGTTAAACAGGTGATGGGGATTAAGGAGTGGACTTGTCACAATGAGCACCAGGTGATGCGTGGAAGCGTTGAAACACTATATTGTACATCTGAAACTAATATTACAATGTATATTAACTGGAATTTAAATAAAAACTCAAAGTTTAAAAAAAAAGAAATAGAATATTGCCAATATTCATACCACCTCCCACTTTCCTGAGGAGAGCTGCTACCTTGATTTCTAACATGATAATTTACCTTTTGTCTGTTTTGATCTATGTGTAAGTAGAATCACCAAGTATGTATTTGGAGGGAGACTGGCTTCTTTTGCTCAATACTAAGTTCATGAGAGTCAGCCATGTTGTTCCATTCAGTTTTAGCATCTTCATTGTCATTGGTGTATAGTATTCCATGATGTGAATACACTCAATTTATATATCCATTCTACTGTTGATGGACATTAGGTTATCCCCAGTCTGGGGCTATTACAGTGTTGCTAAGAACATTTCTGTACATGACATTTTGGTGCAATGAACCTATAGCTCAATTTTAAGATAATTTATATCTTGACAACTTTAGCCCTTGAACACAGTAATATCTACCCATTTATTTGAGTCCTTTTTAATTTCTCTTAATAATATTTTAGAAATCTCATACATCAATCATTAGGTTCCTTCCTCAGCACTTGATTATCTGCTGTGAATGATGTCTTTTAAGATTTTCATTATCTAAAAGTTAATTCCTAGCTATCCCAATTATCAGTTACTCCTACTCAGTTCCAAATCTACCCTTCTTTGCCCTATTTTGTGATACTGGAACTGAACCCTGTAAATATTTCTTTTTTGGCAGCTGGTATAATGTCAGTAGAGGGTACAGGAAGAATGCTCCAACACTTGGCAGAAGAAATACTGCTGGTATGCTTTCCTTCTTGCTTTTACAGCACAGCATGGTTGCCAGAGGTGTGTGGGAAATGCATTGGCACCCACTCTCTAGTCGACTTCACTGACACCACAGTGAATGGCTTCCTTGCCAGGAATGTGTGGGAGACACAGTGGTACACTGCCCAGAATGGGTTTTGCTGGCATCCCAGTGGGTAGCTCCATCCTCTTCAGTTCTGGCCTACCAGCTATAGACTAGCTTTGACATGAGCATCTTAGTGAACTTTCACCCCATCTAGTGGCCCACTGTCACTCTCTCTCCAGTGAGGTCTGAATCTTAGCCTTGGTGGGAGTAGGGGATTCTTTCAAGTTTTTTCCTTCTTTGCATATACTCTCTCAGCCTTAGAGATAGTAGCTGTTCCCTACAGTTTCTTTAGAGTTCTCTTTTAGCCATTTTAGTAATTTAATCACATTTTACTAGTTAATAATTCTGTATATTAAATTTCCCTATTTGGGAGCCCGGGTGGCTCAGCGGTTTAGAGCCACCTTTCGCCCAGGGTGTGATCCTGGAGACCTGGGATTGAGTCCCACGTCGGGCTCCCTGCAGGGAGCCTGCTTCTCCCTCTGCCTGTGTCTCTGCCTCTCTCTCTCTCTGTGTCTCTCATGAATAAATAAATAAAATCTTAAAAAAAAGATAAATTTCCCAATTCAAATTATTGCTGTGGTTTCTGTCTCCCAAATAGACTCTAACAGATTCACTAATATGTAGAAATGCAATCCATTTCATTCTACAACTTGTTAAATTCACTTATTAATTCTAATTTTTTTTGTATCTTTATTTTGGTTTTCTATATACTCAATTATGTTGTCTACACATAGTAATATTTTATTTCTTCCTTTCTAATTCTTATCTTATTTAACTTGCCTTATTGCAATAGCTAGCATCCCTAGTACAGTGTTGAACAATCTTGAGAGTGGACACCTGTATTAGTTTCCTATTGCTGCTGTAACAAATTACCCTTGGCTTAAAAATAACACAAATTTATTACAGTTCTGGAGATTAGAAGTCCAAAATCTGTTTTTGCTGGGCTAAGTCAAATTGTCAGCAGGGCAGGTTCCTTTGGGAAACTAATAGGAGGATCCAATTTCTTCCCCTTTTCAGCTTCTAAAGGCTGCCTATATTCTTTGGCTTGGGGTACCTTCCTCCGTTTTCAGGGTGTATCATTTCTATATTGCTTCCATCATCATATCACCTTCTCTTCTGACTCCGACTCCTCCTACATCCCTCTTATAAGGACCATTGTGATTATATCAATTCCACCTAGATAATGCAGGATAGTCTCCCTAGGTCAAAATCATTATTTTAATCACATCTGCAAAATTCCTTTAGCCATATGAGGTAACATTTGCAGATTCTAGGGATTAGGATGTAGACACACTGGGGGATAGGAATTATTCAGCATCTTTCTCTCATTCCCAATCTTAAAAGAAAAGGTTTCTTATTTAAAAAAAAAGATTATATTTATTTATTTATTCATGAGAGGCAGACAGAGAGGCAGAGACATAGGCAGAGAGAGAGGTGGGCTCCATGCAGGGACCCTGATGTGGGACTCGATCCTGGGACTCCAGGATCACGCCCTGGGCTGAAGGCAGACCTCAACCACTGAGTCACCCAGGCATCCCAAAGAAAAGGTTCATTACTCCATCAAGTGTGCTATTTTCTATAGGCTTTGGTAAGATTTCCTTTATGAAATTAAGGAAATTTGCTTCTATTTTTAGTTTTCTAAGTATTTTCTAAAACCATGAACCAAGGTAAAATAAATCCAACAAATTTTTCTTATTTTGAGAGAATCATGACTTCTTTAATTTTGTCAAAGCAGTGAATTACACTGATTGGTTTCTGAATGTCAAAACAGCCTAGAATTCCTAACATTTCTAGAATAAACCAAACTTGGTTGTGATATGTTAACCTTTTGCTAATATTTCATTTAGGAGCTTTTTCATCTAAATTTATGTGTGAGATTAGCCTTAAACTTTTCTTTTCCATAATGTTCTTGCTAGATTTTGGTACCAAGGTTATGCTGACCTCCTAAAATAATCTTGGAAATGTTCTTTCTATTTCCATTCTCTGAAGAGTTTTGTAATACTGATTTTATTCTTAAACGCATATTGTAGTGGCTAATGGAGCTATCTGAACTAAGTTTTCTTTGTGGAAATTTTCAAAATTTCAGATCCATTTTCTTCAACAGCTATAGGATTGTTCATATTTTCTTTTCGTGTCGGTTTTAGTGTGCATGTGTGTGTGTACATATTTTAGGAATTTGTCATTTAATCTAAAGTGTCAATTATTAGCATAAGAGTTTCTATAATATATCTTATGAGCTTTTTAATATCTGTAAAGTCTGTAGTAACATTTCCCCTTTCAATTCTGGCATTAGTTTTCTTTCTCTGTCTCCTTACCAGTTTTATAAAACTTTACCAGTTTCTTTAATAAAAAACCTTTATTTTTTTACTTTGTTGATTATAGTTTCATCTTTTAAAATTTAAAATATATGCATGTTCAGTGCTTCTCTAACTTGCATGTTACAAGTTTTGATATGTTGCATTTTCGTTATCATTCAGTTGCAGAATTCTAATTTCCACTGTTATTTCTCCTTCAATCTAAGGGTTATTTAGAAGCGTATTGGTCATTTCCAAGCCCCAGGGAACTTTCTGGCTACCTTCTGTCAATTCACTCTGACAGAAAATGTATTCTGTATGTTTCCAATACAAAATTTGTTGAGATTTGCTTTCTGTTCCAGTTTATAGTCAACTTTTGTAAGTATTCCATTTGTGCTTGACAAAAATGTGCATTCTGCAACGTTGGGTGCAAGGTTCTATATATATATTTTTTAGGAAAAATCTGCTAATCTTTTTGTCAGTTAATTCATTTAGTTAAAGGAGGTATTAAAATCTCCCACTATGATGGTAGATTTTTCTACTTCTATTTGTTCTGTCCATTTTTGTTTTACATATTTTTGAGGCTATATGAATAGGTACATGCACATTTAGAATGGATTCAATTGGCAAACTGAACATTTTATCATTATAAAGTGTCCCTTTTTATTTCTAGTAATATATATTTCCTTGAAGTCTACTTTGTCTAACATTAATAGAGTTCCAACTTTGGTTTTGTTAGTGTTTTCATGTTATATATTTTTCTAAATGTTATTTTCCATATTTTGTACATATGAGTCCATTATCTACTGGCTTCTTTTTTTTTTTTTTTTTATTTACGATAGTCACAGAGAGAGAGAGAGAGAGAGAGAGAGAGAGAGAGAGGCAGAGACACAGGCAGAGGGAGAAGCAGGCTCCATGCACCGGGAGCCCGACGTGGGATTTGATCCTGGGTCTCCAGGATCGCGCCCTGGGCCAAAGGCAGGCGCCAAACCGCTGCGCCACCCAGGGATCCCCTTGTCTACTGGCTTCTATTGCAACTATTGAGAAGTCTGATAACAGTCTAATTGTTTTGTCTTTGTAGTAGTGTGTATTTCTCTCTGCTTTTAAGATATTTTTATTTGCTGTTTGTGCTCTGTAGTTTCTCCACAAGTGTGTATGTGTGTGGGTTTAATTTTTTTTATCCTGTTTGAGAAACATTGTACCTCTCTACCTGTGAATTTGAGTTGCTCATCAGTCTGGAAAGTCTCAGCCATTATCATGTCAGATATATCCTCTCTTATATTCTCTCTTCCTGGGACCCTGAATAGATGTATATTAGACTTTATTTCACTGTCCATAACTCTTAATCTTTCTAATTCTTTCATAAGCAGTGTCTAATCTTCTGTTTAACCCATTCATTATGGTTTTTTTAAAAACAAGTATATTTTATATCTATTTGGTTCTTTTTCAAATCATTTTCAAATTCATGTCTGGAATTCCATCTTTTGTTTCTTTAAATATTTCTTAGTTTTTATTTGTATTTAATATTTCTAATATCTGATGTCTTTAGGAAACTAAATCTGTAGTTTGTTGTTTCTGTTGACTCTTGCTCATGGTAGCTAGTCTCCTTGTTTATTTCATGATCTTTGGTTTTAAGCTCATGGGTGATCTCAGTCTTTGGATATACTAGTGGCCAAAATTAGGGATGCATCCTTTGAACATGGATTTTCATTTGCTTTCCAAGAGTCAGGGGGCACTACAAACACAGGCCTACTTTAGCCACTTTGAGGGTCCAGGCTTAGTGTAGAAGCCTCAGATTCAGTTTATCCATCTCTCTATTATCCTATGGTTTAGTCTCAGGATTGAGTGCTGCACCAAAATTAGCATTTGCCCTCAAGATAGTCTACCATTTTGTGCTTGCTTGCTGCTCCATGTTCACACATGTGGTTTCAAAAAACCTTTCATAAGGAAAGAAAATGTTTCCTAGATATTTATCTTACTGTGAGGCTGGTAGCTGTATTAAAATTCTGTGTCCTCTAGAACCTAGCTGTTTCTTAACAGGAGGGTCTTACAGAGTATCTAGTCTGAGACACTACCAGGATAGAAGAGTTGTTGTTTTAAGTTGAAAGAAACTTACTGCAAAGGAGGAATATGGCTTTTTTCAAACACATAATGGATTATATTTTATTTTTATCTCTATCTTTCCTTGCTAGTAAAAATAGAAAACTGAAATCCTAAGAAAGTAAAATAAAAAAAAAAATGAAAACTGATTTGTATGTAAGCTGGTATGTTAAGAAATGGTAAGCATTACATAATTTTATTACCTGATTTACTGCGGTCTTGAAGTTGGAAAGCATGAATGAGATCAGTTTTTCGTGAAATCATTCTCTCTTTTAATATCCTGATGGCACTACTTTCAATAGTATTCACCCTATGATAACAAAATAATTATTAGGTGAAAGACACATAAATCATCCCATTGTGTATTGTTTTAATGTACTATGTTACCACGTACCAGTTTCTACTTCAAATGGATTGCCTAATTTCACACATACCATGTTACTAGGTGGTCAATATTTATATATGTATGTATGTGTGTACACGTATTGTGAAATCTTAAAAGGATTACCACTGGTGTTCTCTTTTTGATTTCAAAGATTTACATGAGCAATTGATGTCTGAGCATATCCGAGATAATTTTGAAAACAAGAATAACAAAGAAGGACTTGCTATAAACACACATTAAAATTTACTGTCAAGTTGCTAAAACCAAACAGCAGGTATTGACACAAGAGAAGACAGATGCATGAGCAGAACATAATAGAAATTACATAAACATAGGGAACTATATATGGGAAAAATATGTATGACAAAGAAGGTATTACAATTCAACAGAAAAGGGCAATTTTTTTAAAAACATAGTACTAGAATAGTTATCTGTCTGGATGCTAAACTACCTTAGACCATTTACAAAAATAAATTATTTTTTTTAAGATTTTATTTATTTATTCATGAGAGACACAGAGAGAGAGAGGCAGAGACACAGGCAGAGGGAGAAGCAGGCTTCCTGCAAGGAGCCCAATGTGGGACTCAATCCCAGATCCCAGGATCATGCCCTGAGCCAAAGGCAGATGCTCAACCGCTGAGCCACCCAGGCGTCCCTCTTTAAAAAAAAAAAAAAAAAAAAAGATTTTATTTATTTGAGAGAGTGAGAGAGCACAAGCAGGGGGAGGGGCAAAGGGAGATGGAGAAGCAGGCTACTCACTGAGCAGGGAGCAGTATGCAGGGCTCAATCCCAGGATCCTGGGACCATGACTTGAGCCCAAGGCAGATGTCTAGCCACCTGGGCCACCCAGATGCCCCCCAAATAAATTCTAAATAAAGGAGGAAGAAAGGAACAAAGTAGCTATGAGTCATATACCCCCTCCCCAAAAATAGCAAAATGGCAGAGGTAAATCCAACCATATCAATAATAACAGCATATGTGAATAGATTTTTAAAAATAAAAAAGTGGGGACTGTGAGACTGGATTTTTACAAAGAGACCCAACTATATGTTTTCTGCAAGAGATATGCTTTAGTTTCAAAGATACAAAGAGCTTGAAAGAACAACAACAACAAAAGATGTACTATGCAAACATCAAACATAAGAGAGTTAGAGTGGCTCTACTAATAGCAGAATAGACTTGAAGACAAAATTTGTTACTAGAGATAAAGAGGGATATTTTATAATGATAAGAATCAGACAAGAAGATAAAACAATTATAAACATATACAAACCTAACAATAGAGCCCAAAACTATATGAAGCAAAAATGGTAAGAACGGAAGGGAGAAATAGACACTTTAACAACAATAATAGTCGGGGACTTCAATATTCTACTTTCAACAATGGATAAAACAATGAGGCAGAAAATACGTAAGGATATAAAATACTTGAACAGCACTATAAATAAAGCACTCCATCCAACAACAGCAGAGTATACATTTTTCTAAAGCACATATGGAATATTCTCCACAATAGACCCTATGCTAGGCCACAATATGTCTCAATAGATTTAACATGATTAAAATCATACAAAGTATCTTTTCTGACTACAAAAGGAATAAATTAGAGATTAGTAACAGAAAGAAATTTGGAGAAATCACAAATACAAGGAAATTAAACAACATAATCCTAAATAAGAATGGGGCAAAGAAGAAATCACAAGAGAAGTTAGAAAATACTTTAAGATAAATGAAGATTAAAACACATGTCAAAACATATGAGACACAACTAAAGCAGTGCTTAAAGGAAAATTTATGGCTCTAAATGTCTATGTGATCTCAAATCGATAATATAATCTCTGCCTTCTAAAACTAGAAAAAAAAAAGAGTAAACCGAAAGAGGGATAGAAAGAACAAAGAATAGAGAAAAACTGCAGGCGTAAATGTTTTATTGTACTTCACAGGTATTTATACATATTGAAAGTTTGTGACAACCCTGAATCTAGCAAGTCTATCAGTGCCAATTTTCAAATAGCATTTTGCTCACTTTGTGTCTCTGTATCATGTTTTGGTAATACAATATCTCAAACCTTTCCAATATTATTTGTTTTTTTAATTTTTTTTTAAGATTTTATTTATCTATTCATGAGAGACAGAAAGAGAAAGAGAGAGAGGGAGAGAGAGAAGGAGAGAGGCAGAGGGAGAAGCAGGCTCCATGCAGGGAGCCCAACATGGGACTCGATCTCGAATCTCCAGGATCACAACCTGGGCTGCAGGCAGCACTAAACTGCTGCACCACCAGGGCTGCCCTATTTTATTTGTTATAGTGATCTATGATCAGTAATCTTTAATGTTAGTATTGTAATTGTTTTGGTGTGCCACAAACTATGCCCATACAACACAGCCAACTTAATTGATAAGTATCTGTTCTGACTGCTCTATTGACCAGCCATCCCCTCACCTCTCTCCTTCTCCTTGAGCTTTCCTATTCTCTGAGACACAGCAATATAGAAATTAGACCAATTAATAACCCTACAATGGCTTCTAAGTGTTCAAGTGAGAGGAGGAGTCACAGGTCTCTCCCTTTATATTTTTTTAAGTTTATTTATTTATTTTTTTAGTAATCTACACTCAATGTGCAGCTCAAACTCACAACCTCGAGATCAAGAGTAGCATGCTCTTCTGACTGAGGCAGCCAGGTGCTCCTCACTTTAAATAAAAAACTAGAAATGATTAAGCTTAGTGAGGAAGGCATGTTGAAGCCAAGAGAGGCTGAAAACTAAGCCTCTTGTATCAAAAAAGTTAGTCAAGTTGTGAATGCAAAAAAAAATTTTTGAAGGAAATAATTAAAAGTGTGATTCCAATAAACTCAAATGATAACAAAATGAAACAGCTGTGATTCCTGGGTAGCTCAGCAGTTTAGCACCTGCCTTCGGCCCTGGAGTCCCGGGATCGAGTCCCACATCGGGCTCCCTACATGGGGCCTGCTTCTCCCTCTGCCTGTGTCTCTGCCTCTGTGTGTGTGTGTGTGTTTCTCATGAATAAATAAATAAAAATCTTAAAAAAAGAAAATAAGACAGCCTTATTGCTGATATGGAGAAAGTCTGTGTGGTCTGGATAGAAGCTTAAAGCAGCCACAATATTCTCTTAAACCAAAGCCTAATCCAGAGCAAAGTCCTAACTCCCTTCAATTCTATGAAGATTGAAAGAGGTGAGGAAGCTGCAGAAAAAAGATTTGAAACTAGCAAAGATCAGTTCACAAGGTTTAAGGAAAGAAGCCATCTCCACGATATTAAAGTTCAAGGTAAAGCAGCAAGTGCCGATATAGAAGCTATAGGAAGTTATCCAGAAAATCTAGCTAAGATAATTAATGAAGGTGACTCCACTAAACAACAGATTTTCAATGCAGATGAAACAGCCTTCTCTTGGAAGAATATGCCATCTAGGACTTTCCTAGCTAGGGAGAAGTCAGTGCCTGGCTTCAAAGCTTCCAAGAACAGACTGACTCTGTTAGGGGCTAATGCAACTGTGACTTTAAGTTGACACCAATGTTTATTTGCCATTCTGAAAATCCTAGGGTCTTTGAGAATTATGCTTAATCCACTCTGCCTGTGCTCTATAAATGGATAAAGAAAGCCTAAAAAAAAAAAAAAAAAAAAAAAAAAAAGAAAGCCTAAATGACAGCACACCTATTTATAACATGGTTTACTGAATATATTAAAGCCCATTGTTGAGGCCTACTGCTCAGAAAAAAAATTCCTTTCAAAATATGACTGCTCACTGACAATGCACTTGGTCACCTGAGAGCTCTGATGGAGACATATAGTGAGATTGATGTTTTTGTGACTGCTAACACAACATTCATTCTGAAGCTCATGGATCAAGTTGGAATTTAGACTTTCAAATCTTATTATTTAAGAAATACATTTTTGTAAGGCTATAGCTGCCATAGATCATGATTCCTCCGACTGATCTGGGAAAAGTAAATTGAAAACCTTCTGGAAAGGATTCATTATTGTAGATGCCATTATGAACATTCGTGATTCATGGGAAGAGGTCAAGTATCAACATCAACAGGAGTTTGGAAGAAGTTGATTCCAACCCTCATGGATGACTTTGAGGGTTTCAAGACTTTGGTGAAGGAAGTCACTGCAGATGTGGTGGAAACAAGAGAACTAGAAGTGGAACCTGAAGATATGACTGCATTGCTGTCATGATTATACTTGAGTGGATGATGAATTGCTTCTTATGGATGAGCAAAGAAAGTAGTTTCTTGAGACAAATCTACTCCTGGTGAAGATGCTGTGAAGATTATTGAAATGACAACAAAGTGTTTGAAATACTATATACATTTAGTTGATAAAGCAGCAGCAGGGTTTGAGAGGACTGGCTCCAATTCTGAAATAAGTTACTGTGGGTAAAGTGCTGTCAAACAGCATTGCGTGCTACAGAGAAATCATTCATAAAAGGAATAGCCAATCAATTTAGCAAATTTCATTGTTGTCTTATTTTAAGAAATTGTCACAGCTGCCCCAAACTTCACCAGCCATCACCCTGATCAGTTAGCGGCCATCAAGATTGAGGCAACACCCTCCACCAGAAAGATTATGACTGGCCAAAAGCTCAGATGATGATAAGCATTTTTTTTAGTGATAGAGTATTTTAAAATTAAAGTATATACATTGTTTTTTAGATATGCTATTACATACTTAACAGAGTACAGTATAATATAAACATAACTTTATATGCACTGGGAAACTGAAAAATTCTCTTGTCTTGCTTTATTGTAATATTTGCTGGTCTGAAACTGAGCCTGCAATATCTCTGAGGTATGCCTGTAAATGAAATAGAAACAAAAAACAATAGAGAAAATCGATGAAGCCAAAAATCTATTCTTTGAAAAGATCAATAAAACTGACAAAACTTTAGCTAGACTAAGAAAAAAAGAAAGAATACTCAAATTTCTAAAATCAGGAATGAAAGAGGGGGTCATCACAACTGACCTCACAGAAATAAAAGATTAAAAGGGAATACTGTAAGCAATCGTACACCAACAAATTAGATAATCCAGATGAAATGGACAAATTTCCATAAAGATACAAACTACCAAAACTAAGAAGAAATAGAAAACTTGAACATACTTGGAATAGATGAAAAGATGGAATAAGTAATCAAACAACTTCTCATGAAGAAAAGCTCAGGATGAGATGGTTTCACTAGTGAAGACTACCAAATATTTAAAGAAGAATTAATATCAATCATTCACAAACTCTTCCCAAAATAGAAGAGGTGGGCATAATACCCATCTTATTATATGAAGCCAGTATTTTATCCTGATACCAAAACCAAAGATCACAAGACAACTACATATTACTGTAACATCTCTTATGAATATAGAAGGAGGGGAGTTTGGCTGGCTCAGTCAGTAAAGCATACACAACTCTTGATCTCAGGGTTATGAGTTTGAGCCCCATGTTGGGCATAGAGATTACTTGAAATTTTTTTTATTTTTTATTTTTTTTTAAAGATTTTGTTATTTATTCATAGAGACACAGCTAGAGAGAGAGAGGCAGAGACACAGGCAGAGGGAGAAGCAGGCTCCATGCAGGAAGCCCGACGTGGGACTCGATCCCGGGTCTCCAAGATCACGCCCTGGGCTGCAGGCGGCGCTGAACTGCTGCGTCACCAGGGCTGCCCTTGAAATTTGTTTTAATTTGAAAAAAAAATGAATGTAGATGGAAAATCCTCAACAAAATACTAGCAAACCACATCCAGCAATATATAAAAAGGATCATATATCATGTACAAGTGGGATTTATCCCAGGAACGCAATGTTTGTTTAATATCTGAAATGAACAGGGACACCTGGGTGGCTCAGCAGTTGAGTGTCTGCCTTCGGCTCAGAGCATGATTCCAGAGTCTCAGGATTGAGTCCCGCATCGGGCTCCCTGCATGGAGCCTGCTTCTCCCTCTGCTTATATCTCTGCCTCTCTCTCTCTCTCTCTCTCTCTCTCTGTCTCTCATGAAAAAATAAATAAGATCTTTTAAAAAAAATCTGAAATTAACAAATGTAATACACCATATTAATAAAGAACCAAAACCACATGATCATCTCAATAGATGCAGAAAAAGCATTTGACAAACTCTAACACTCTTTCAAGATAAAAACATTCAACAAATTAGATATAGAAGAGAAGTTCCTCAACCTAATGAGGGGCATCTACATAAAACACACAGCTGATATACTTAATGGTGAAAGACTGATGTATCCCTCTTAAGATCAGGAACAAAGCAAGGCTATCTGCTTTCACTACTTCTAGCAAACATTAGTCTAAGAGGGTCTAGCCAAGGCAATTAAGCAAGAAAAAGAAGTTAAAGGCATCCAGATTGGAAAAGAAGCAAAATTATTTTTCATTCAGAAATCATATGATCTTGTATATAAAAATCCCAAGGAATCTACTAAAAACTATTAGAACTAGTAAACAAGTTAATCAAGATTGAACATACAAAAATCAATTGTACTTCTGTACCTAGAAATGAACAATCCAAAAATGTAAATTAAGAAAGCAATTCTAGGGATCCCTGGGTGGCACAGAGGTTTGGCGCCTGCCTTTGGCCCAGGGCGCGATCCTGGAGACCCGGGATCGAATCCCGCATTGGGCTCCCGGTGCATGGAGCCTACTTCTCCCTCTGCCTGTGTCTCTGCCTCTCTCTCTCTCTCTCTCTCTCTCTCTCTCTCTGTGACTATCATAAATAAATTTTAAAACATTAAAAAAATTTTAAAAAAAAAGAAAGCAATTCTACTTACTACAGCACCAAAAAGAATAAAATGCTTAGAAATGAATTTAACAAAAGAAATCCAAGATTTTTACACTGAAAAACCAAAACTTTGTTCAAGGAAATTAAAGCTGTAAATAATGGAGCAATATTCTACGTTCACAGACTCAAAGACCTAATATTGTTAAAATAGCAATAGCCAGGGGTACCTGTGTGGGTCAATCTGTTAAGTGTCTGACTCTTGTTTTTGGCTCAGGTCATGATCTCAGGGTCATGATCTCAAGGTCGTTAGACTGAGCCCATGTTGGGCTTTGCGCTTAGTGGGGAGTCTCCTTAGGATTCTCTCTCTCCTTCCCCTCTGCCTCCCCTCCCCAAGAAATAAATTAATTAATTAATAAGTTAATTATTAAAACCTTAACAATAAAAATAAAATGTCGATGGCCACCAAATACATCTATAGATTTAAAATAATCCCTCTCAAAATCCTAGCTGGCATTTTTGTAGGAGTTGACAAACTGATTCTAAAATTCATATGGAAATGCCAGGGTGCCAGAATAACTGAAACAGTCTTAAAAAATAGGAACAAAGTTTGACTCATATTTCCTAGTTTCAAAACTTACTACAAAGCTATAGTAATCAGGACGCTGTGTTACTTGCATTAGGATAGACTTATAGATCAGTGGAATACAATTTAAAGTCCAGAAATAACCTATACTTTTATGGGCAATTGACTTTTGACAAATGTGCCAAGACAATTAAATGGGAGAACAGTCTTTCTAACTGATGATGATGGGAAACTGGATAGCCACATGTAAAAGTATAAAGTTAGAGCCCTACCTCACACAATACACAAAAATTAACTCAAAGTGGATAGGATATTCAAATGTAAGTGCTTAATCTATAAAATTCTTAGAAGATAATATAGGAATAAATCCTCATATCTTTGGGTTGGGTAATGGCTTCTTAGATACAACACCAAGAGCACAACCAAAAGAGAGAGAGAGAGAGAGAGAGAGAGAGAGAGAGAGACAGATTGGATTTCATCAAAATTAAAAACTTTTGTGCTGAAAATAATACCATCAAGAAAGGGAAAAGATACCCCATAGAATGAGATACTATCTGTAAATCATTTATCTTTTTTTTGTAAATCGTTTATCTAATAAATGATGTATATATAGAATATATAAAGAATTCTAACACAACCATAATTAAAAGAGTAATAACTCAATTAAAAATTGAAAAGGGGGGATCCCTGGGTGGCTCAGTGGTTTAGTGCCTGCCTTCAGCCCAGGGCATGATCCTGGAGTCCCGGGTTTGAGTCCCACATCGGGCTCCCTGCATGGAGCCTCCTTCTCCTCTGCTTGTATCTCTGCTTCTCTCTCTCTATGTCTCTCATGAACAAATAAAATCTTTAAAAAAAATTGAAAAGGGATCTGATATAAATATTTCTCCAAGAAGATATGCAAATGTCTAATATATACAAAGGTCCTCAACATCAATGGTCATTAGAAAAATGAAAATCAAAACCACATTGAGTGTCCCACATTCACTAAGATGGCTACAATAAAAAAGATTATAATAAGGGTTGGCAAGGATGTGGAAAATTAGAATCCTCATACACTGCTGGTGGGAATGTAAAATCATGCAGATCCTTGGGAAAAAAGCTTGCAAGTTATTCAAAATGTTAAATATAGAGTTACCATACAATCTAATAATTCCACTTTCAGGTTATATACCCAAGAGAAATGAAAACATGTATGCAGAAAAATCTACCTACCAATGTTCAAAACATTAATAATTATAATAGCCAAAAAGTGAAAATAACCCAAATTTCCATTGATGATCTGATGAATGGTCAAAGAAAATATGAACTATTCAAGCCAAAAGAATCTTGAAAAAGAAAAACAAAACTGAAGTTATCACAATTCCAGACTTCAAGTTACCTTACAAAGTTGTAGTGATCCAAACAATATGTCACTGGCACAAAAATAGACACAGATCAATAGAACAGAATAGAAAACCCAGAAATAAATCAACAATTATATGGTTAATTAATCTTTGACAAAGCAGGAAAGAATATGCAATGGGAAAAAGTCTCTTCAACTAATGGTGTTGAGAAAACTAGACAGCTACAGGCAAAGAATGAAACCACTTTATTACATCATACATAAAAATAAACTCAAAATGGAATAAAAACCTAAATATAAGACCTGAAACCATAAAAATCCTAGAAAAGAGCATGGGCAGTAACCTCTCTGGCATTGGCCATAGCAACTTTTTCTAGATAGGTCTTCTAAGGCAAGGGAAACAAAAGCAAAACTATTGGGACTATATCAAAATAAAATGCTTCTCCACAGTGAAGGAAACAATCAACACTACTAAAAAGCAGCCTGTGGAATAGAAGAAGATATTGCAAATGACCTATCTGACAAAAGGTTAGTATCCAAAGTATATAAAGGACTTATTGGGACGCCTGGGTGGCTCCGTGGTTTGGTGCCTGCCTTCAGCCCAGGGCATGATCCTGGAGTCCCGGGATCGAGTCCCACGTCGGGTTCCCTACATGGAGCCTGCTTCTGCCTATGCCTGTGTCTCTGCCCCGCCCCCCCACTCTGTGTCTCTCATGAATAAATAAATAAAATCTTAAAAAAAAAGAACTTATCAAACTAAACACTCAGAAAACAAATAATCCAATTTAAAAATGGGCAGAAGACAAGAACAGACATTTCTCCAAAGAAGACATCCAGATGATGTTCAACATCACTCATCATCAGGGAAATGCAAATCAAAACCACAATGAGATATCAGCTCACACCTATCAGAATGGCTAAAATCAACAACACAAGAAACAATAAGCGTTGGCAAAGATGCGGAGAAAAAGGAACCCTCGTGCACCATTGGTGGGAGTGCAAACTGGTGCAGCCACTGTGGAAAACAGTATGGAGGTTCCTCAAAAAGTTAAAAATAGAAATACCTTATAATTCACCCATCACACTACCAGGTACCTATCCAAAGAATACAAGAACACTAATTCCAAGGTATACAAGCACCCCTAGTTTATAGCAGCATTATTTACAATGGCCAAGATACAGGAGCAACACAAGTGTCCACCGACTAGTGAATGGATAAAGAATAGTGGTATATATACACAATGCACAATTACCCAGTCCTAAAAAAGAATGAAATCTTGCCATTTGCAGTGACATGGATAGAACTAGAGAGCACAATGCTAAGTGAGGTAAGTCAGTCATAGAAAGACAAATACTCTATGATTTCACTCCTATGTGAAATTTAAGGAACAAAACAAATGAGCAAAGGAAAGAGGGAAAGGCAAACCAAGAAATAGACCCTTAACTACAGAGAACAAACTGATGGTTGCCAGAGGGGAGGGATAGGGGGGGATGGATTAAATAGGTGATGGCGTTTAAGGAATGTACTTGCCATGAGCACAGGATTGATGTTTGGAATTGTTCAATCACTATATTGTATGCTAGGAGGAGGTGACTGGTGAGTGACTGCCAATGGGTTCAAGTTGTCTTTTAGGATGGCAAAAACGTTTAAAAACTAGATTATGATGATGGTTGCACAACTCTGTAAATATATTATTGGTGAATTGTGTATTTTAAATTGGGTCAACTTTGGGGTACCTGGGTGGCTCGGTGGTTGAGCCTCTGCTTTAGGCACAGGTGTGATTCTGGGGTCCTGGAGTCCCACATCAGGCTCCCCTTAGGGAGCCTGCTTCTCCCTCTGCCTATGTCTCTGCCTTTCTCTGTGTCTCTCATGAATAAATAAAATCTTTAAAAAAGAAACAAACAATAAACACATTAATTTTATAGTGAAAACTTCTCAAGAACATCATGTTAAATGGAGAAAAGGAAGATAAGCTATGGATGCCATCACATGAAGAGACACTCAACTCTTGTCACATATACTTCTAGGTAAAGAGACCAAGAGACAAGAGCACACAGGGCTGTTTGGGGGACAGGGAAGGCTGGGTGGATGTGGGGACCTTCGTTTCTTTACATTCAGTTAGAGGCTGCCCGTGGACACTGATGGCTTTACCCATTTAAAGAACATATGAATTGAAAATTACTCCTCTTGGAT
Organism: Canis aureus; assembly: GCF_053574225.1. Classification (NCBI taxonomy): domain Eukaryota; kingdom Metazoa; phylum Chordata; class Mammalia; order Carnivora; family Canidae; genus Canis; species Canis aureus. Next base: position 109,611,228 of record NC_135649.1, read on the forward strand.
TCAAATATGAATGCATTCACCCCTTGGTGTCTGAAACTAACCCTACTGTGTTTATACCCATGAGTAACCAGTAAGTAGTTATCTTCCCTCTTGTGGCCACTCTTAATCACTCTGGACTGGCTCTACTTGGCCACCAGTACCAGCGCTCAGAATTCTTAGAGCATACACACCTTTGGTAAAGAGGCCTCAAGCACGTTGCCTTAGTTACTTGGTACTGGAAAAATCGAAGGTTCATACCACTGCACAGTTTGATGTAAGCTCCTCGATTGCTGCCTTCTTCATAATAATTAGAAGCAGAAAATACAGTGACAACCTGATTAAAGAAAAAGAGGGCCAGGGTCACGTAGTTCTCAAAAGGTCCTTCAATAAAGGCAGAGATAGCTCAATTCCTAAAAAAGCAAAAATCAAAGAAGGTCCCAAATCCATACAAATTATCCAAGTCTGACAGGATTTTCTGTGATTCCATTGGAGAGCAGCAAGGCTTTTAAGTCCGTGTCCCTGGGAATGCTCACTTGTACCCACTCATCCCCGCGGTGGAAAGCCTTGCAATCCTGTGTACAATTTCAGTTCCGTATCTCCGAATTCTACTTAATGCTTGGTTTTGCAAATTCTAATTTTCCAAGCGAGTAAAGCTTTTGTTTTCTTTCCTTGTGATATCTGAGTGTTCAAAATAAAACTTGTCTAGTATGCCTTTTTCTTTTGCTTAAAGCTGATTGGTGTAGAGGGCTTGGGGCCCTGAACAAAACCTGTCCTTTAAGGGGACAGAAAAAGGTGGCCAGAATACAGAGTGGCCCAGGACCACTCTGCTGGGAAGGAACCAGCCTTGAGGCCATGGTGAAAGATGGCAGGGTAACACTTGTTGACAGGCAACCTGGCTTGGGCCCAGCTCTGCCCTCATCAGCCTGCTGCTTCAGACAAGCTATTTTCTCTGTTTTCTTAGTACAAAGAAACCTTAAATAATACTTGCCTTCACTATCTCACAGCATTAGCATGAGCTGAAAATGAACTAATGGAGTTAAGAAAAGCGAAAGTCTTGAAATAGAAAGAGATGCCACAAATTTGGTATTCTGTTTTATTTATTGCTCTTCTCTGGTAGAAAAGGGACATCCCAAGACAACTTGGAACAAGAAACCCATTCCTCCGCCCTCTTCCAGCCTTATCAGACACCACTGAAGGAGCACAACACACTCCATTCTAGTGGCTGCAGCTGAACTGACCATGGCAGGGACTCGCTAGAGCTCACCCACTCGTGAGTGGAAGGGAGGTGTGTTGTGTGGCTCTGCCCTGTACAGGAAAAGCACAAAAGGTCAAAGCGAACTGGATTCGCCGCTGCCTTTGAAGTGCTCTGTGAGGGCAAGTACATTCCTAACCACACTGTGCTGGAGAGTTGCCTTTCGATTCATACAGAAGGAAGCCTGTCTGTGGGTGTACTTAGAGCAACATGTCAGAATTTCTATCTCTGGGATTAGGGAAGATCAGGGAAACAAGCCAAACATCTCTTAGGGTGAGGTACAGGGAGGCCCCTTCAAACAACCTGCCTGAACTCTGTCTACCAAAGACCGCCTTCTGTTTTGGTCCTGGGGAAGACACCTTCCCATGGACCTTGGGTCAGACACAACCTGTGAAGAAAGACTGCTTGGGGCCAGGATGTGTGTGATGATGTCACCAACAATGTTAGCTTACCTTCCCATCATGGCAGATTTCATACCCTTCAGGCTTACATTCATGAGACCTAATGAGCATCTTCAACTGGTATTTATTAAGAACCTTGGAGGTAATATCAGGTCCAAAGTAGCAGCCCCCTCCTCGACTTGTGTTTGGGTAACAGCCTCTTTTGCCTCTGGGATCACTCCATAGAATATCGATAACCTTTGAATAACAGACCAGATTAGGCCACTATTTACAAGTGAGAGTCTGTCTTTCTAGATTCCAACTTATTTGCCAGAAATATTAACCCAAGTTATCCCAGAGTCTATTTCTCGTTCCTCCTTCAAACTTGTTTCAGACTCATCTCCTCCATGAATTTTTTCCACAATAATTGTCATGCCCACAGCCACCGCAGTCCCTCTCTGCCTCATCCTCAATAACCAGTATAGCGGTACTTTGTAATCATGAAGAATAAGCCCTTGCCTTTGTCTATCTTTAAAAATCTCGTCATGATCGGTTCACAATTGCTGAATCTGCCAAGGTGTTTTCTCTTAAAAGAACTTCTTTGTCATGTTCTAAGGAGAAAGCAACTCCCCACAAGGGACACACATTAGAAGTTCGTAATATGTTCAAAGAGATAAGGTAGGTCTCCCAGCTGTGGCTTTGGCCCTGGTTTTTGTCCTCTTGGAGCAGATGGCATGAGGAAGACTTTTCCCACCACAAATATAGACAAGCGTTCGTCCAAGAATATTTCCTAAGTCATTTCCTTCCCTTTTTGTCCCATTGATAAGAACATTCTCAGCTTCAGCAATACATTTAGCCACTGACTGGTTTCCAAAATGTGTCCTCCTATATCCATAAGTATTTTGGATTTAGGGGCTGAAAGAGGTAAATGCAGGCTACATGATGCCCAAGACTGAAGATTCAAGTTTCTAAGAATATTTTTCATCACTCTGATCCACATATCATGTTTCTTTATTTAAACTCCTATAGGAGTTTAAGCAGTAGTGAGAAAAACTAGCTTTGTCACTAAAGCTGTGCAGCCTCAAGAAAACCTGGGTCTCAGTTTCCAGATCTTTAAAATCAGGGGTTTGGGCCAGATGACTTGTAAAATATCTCAAAATTCTAACAGACTATGATTTTCACAGTCTGTATTTTCCATGTTTTTGTTCTGCAGGCTTGAAGGATCATACATTTTAAGTTCTGCAGTTATTCAAGCAGGTCCAAGTCGGGACTTAACAAGAGGACCAGAAATGGTTGTCCCAGTAAACTGGACAATGCACTCATTTATAGGTTTGGTATTGAAGGGGAGTTAGAAATAAGTGAGGAAGAAGACAGCGAGGTGGAGAGAAGAACAGAACTGGTAGGAGAACTCTGGAATGTTTAGCACCTGGTCCGAACTTATGGCAACACTCCATCAGGCACAAACCAGACACCTGGAGAGTTTTTGATGCTTGATTGCAGTGAGAGTGAAAACCACCCAAAGAAGATTCAGACCAGGGTTTCCTTTCTCCCCCACTGAATTCCAACATAGGCACAATCCTACCCTACAAACAAATACAATGAAGCTCATTTATCTTGTTGGTGTTTATGACAAAACCAACATTTGCATTGTCATATCTGGCTTTTACACTATGAATTCATGTTTGAGCATCTTGATTTGACCTTCAGTATAATGAAGGCAGAAACACAAGGAATTGTGTTTTATAAGGAGGGGATTAAGTTTTAAATTCTCACATGAGATGCAAGTCATTTATAGCCAAAATTACCCTTAATGCACACTATACGTGATTTTGTATATACAATCCTATACAATAATATGGATGTGTTAATATTTTATATATGTGATAATATATAATGGGATAAACAACTTCTATGGAAATAAATTTTTACATACTTTTCTTTTTACCATATACATATAGTTGAAACTTATATAAATTAAATGTATATATAATGGACTCTTGGACTAGAATAAGCACTGACCAAGGAGTTAGTTCAAGTGTCACCTGTGTCATGTTGGGCAAATCATTTAACCTATTTGCGCTTAAGTTGGCTCATCAATGAAATAAGAAAGATATATCTAACATTCATTTTTCTTTGATTCAAAGTCAAAGGGGGTATGAGTCTTATAGAAATGAATGTCTTCAGAATTATCCATTCCATGAATCTGCATTTCTTCTTTCTGTCTAGAATTCAGTCACTTGACTAGGTTTACCCAGACTGTGGTTATAATATAGATTCATTGTTGAAACAGATTCCTCAGCAAAGACAGTCTCTTTCCTTCCAACAACGTCCTCTCCTCTGAAAAGCAAGGGCCTTGTGAGTGGTAAGTGCATGAAAGAATAGTTATTTATAACATTCCTTCCTGAAAATGTTCTAATCAAAAATTGGAAAAGTTTTACTGAATGACAGTTTTTACATGACCTGGTGAACAAAAATCTATTTGTGTCTCAGCGTTTAAACCTTCCAAATCCAAAATAAATCCAGCAGAAGTGCCCTGTGCTTGTCTGCAGCTCTAAATAATCCAGTTCCCAAAAGTATGCTTTGTGGGAGAGTTAATAGCTCTGAAAGGTGTATCTAAATGCTTCTCTTTTAAGACACTAATCCTATAGATTCACTATTCCTTTGTATTTTCCCTTAGTCATGTGTCTTCCTTCCAGCTTTTGAACAAGTTGTTTTAAAAGCTGTGCTTAACCCAAACCTTCCAGTAATACCTAAATTGCTTTAGAGGCCTACTCCTTGTTTGCCCATTGCCTCACTGGATGAGGAGAAACTAGAGCAGTTCATTTCCTTCTTGAGACCCCCTATCACTCTGAAGCCATCTTTCCCTTCAGAAAAGGAGCATGGACATTAAAGTCATACCAGGCATCACATCCTGCTCTATCACTCAGTGACTAGCCAAGTGACTACAAACAAGCCATTGCCCTCTTGGGAGCCTGCACAATGAGGCTGACTACCCTATTTAAAATTACAATTCTGTCCTCTACCTCCAGTTCTCCTGATACTCATAACCTTGTTCTAGTTTTAATTTTTTTCCATAGAACTCTCCACTTAACATATTATATAATTTACTTGCTTATTGTTATACTATTTAACTCCTCCCTCTAGAATGTAAGCTTCATGAGGTAATAGATCTTTAGTCACTGGCATTCTCAAAAGTCTAGAATAGTGACTGACACATAGCAGATGTTCAATAAATACTTGTTAAATGAATGAATTAAGAGAAGGGAGTCACTCGGGAAATAAATTATTCAAATTATTTTTTTTAATTTATTTTTTATTGGTGTTCAATTTACTAACATACAGAATAACCCCCAGTGCCCGTCACCCATTCACTCCCACCCCCCGCCCTCCTCCCCTTCTACCACCCCTAGTTCGTTTCCCAGAGTTAGCAGTCTTTACGTTCTGTCTCCCTTTCTGATATTTCCCACACATTTCTTCCCCCTTCCCTTATATTCCCTTTCACTATTATTTATATTCCCCAAATGAATGAGAACATATAATGTTTGTCCTTCTCCGACTGGCTTACTTCACTCAGCATAATACCCTCCAGTTCCATCCACGTTGAAGCAAATGGTGGGTATTTGTCATTTCTAATAGCTGAGTAATATTCCATTGTATACATAAACCACATCTTTATCCATTCGAGCTGAACATCAAATTATTTTTTAAACCTCTCTGGTTTTCCTGTTGCAAGTCTGTCCTAAAAGAAGGGTATATCACCCTTGTCTCTATACAGTGACTTAGCTATGAGTACATATATCCCCCACATCCCAGTGATAAAATAAAACTTAAATTATAGCACTCGGCCAAGAATGATGCACTTCTGTGAGTATGGGACAAATAAAGAGCCTATGACCTTTATTATAACATAGCTCATAGATATTGAGAAATAAAGTATGAAATCTGGTTTTATCTGGAAATTTCAACTCTAGCTAACTAAAGTATGCATACCCACTTAGTACCAGCAACTGAGAGAAGAAAATTAAGGATACAACTGAAATTACTAAAATATTGGGAATGAGATTCTGGTCCATTTTACCTGTGTCAGCTCCAGTCATGTGCACAGAGTCTGCAAGATGCCTCATCTCTATTGTTGGGTGGTGAGAAGTTCTAGTACAGAATAATGACTGCCAGTCTCCTCCTCCCACTTCTTAAGGCTCCATCTCTCTAGAATTCTAACTTATCTAGGCTTCCAGTGGCCAGAATTTTCTTTTTGTGCAACTCCGATCTCTTTGGCATCATCCTTTTTATTCACCATAACCCTAGCAGTGCTTGTTCTAACCTTTGGTCTTCGGAGTTTGGATGTCAGAATTTAAGGAGGCATCCTTTCCTACTTGCTATAGGTTGTCTCTTGTACCTTCTTAATTTTTAAATACTTTAGATGCACAAGCCATTGATGAATTCTATTTCTCTCTTACTACCCCTTCTCCTTCCCTCTCTATCCACCCCCCCCCCACCTCTCTCTGTCTTTCTCCTCATTGATTAGAGGATATTTTACAACAGAAATCACATTTTAGTCAACATTTTCAGCAGCCAAGGTATGAGTACAGAGTCAAGAAATCACCAAGAGGCTTCTTGGAAGTAAGCAATTAGAAGAAAGCTGATGGTTCTATGATACTATTAGCTCAAGTAGACTGGATGAAAGTTTCACAGACAAAATCAGGGGAAAGAGGCAGATGAGCAGAGCCCTCTAGGGCCAGAATAAGCCTCAAAGATTGTCATACCCTGCCCCTGCAGAAGAGACTGACTTTAGACTTTAATGGGATCAGATAGGGGAGCTATTTGTGAGCCCTAGGGCATTGTTAAGAACAATAGCACAATCAGCTAGCAATTGAAGGCTAACAACAGTATATTACTTAAAATGCCCAGCTTTCAACAAAAATGTTACAAGACATGCAAAGAAAAAAATACACAGGAAAAACAAGCAGGCAATAAAAATTGCCTTTGAGGGGATTAGATGTTGACTTAGCAAAGATTTCAAAGCAACTATTATAAATATATTCAAAGACAGAGATATATGTGTGTGTATGTGTGTGTGTAAATATATATATACACATATGTATGTATATATAAAACATTCCATTCAGCTGGAATGGAATACATTTTCTTCTTAAGAGAACATGGAGCATTCTCTAAGATAGACCATACACTGCCCATTTAAAAAAGCCTCACTATGTTTTAAAAGGATTTAAATCATATAAAGTGTGTTCTCCAACCAAAATTGAATTTAAGCAGAAATCAATGCAAGAAAGAAATATGAGAAATTCACAAATATGCAGAAATTAAATAACATGCTGCTAAATAATATATGGGTTGAAGAAGAAACCACAAGGCAAATTAGAAAATACTTTGAGATGAATGGAAATGAAAGCACAACAGCAAAACTTACAGGATGAGCTATAGTAGTAGTTACAGGGAAATGTATAGCCTCCTTATAAAAGGCAAGAGATCTCAAATCAATGACATTACCTTTCACCTTAGGAAACTAGAAAAAGAAGAGCAAACTAAATCTAAAACAAGCAGAAAGAAGGAAATAATAAAAATTTGAGCAGAAGTAAATGAAGGAGAGAACAGAAAATAATAAAGGAAGTCAATAAAACCAAAAATCGGTTCTTTGAAAAGATCAATAAAATTGACAAACCTTAGTGAGACTAAGAAAAAAAGAGACTCAAATTACTAAAATTAGGAATGAAAGATTAGACTGCACTACTGACTTTTTATATATTTAAATATATATATATATATATACATATACACACAATATATATACATATTATATATATATGGCAACTGTAGGTAAACAAATTAGATAAATTAGATGAAATGAACAAATTCCAAGGAAGAGAAACTATCAGGACTACCGAGATACAAACTACTCAAGAAGAAATAAAAAATCTAAATAAAACTATAGCAAGAAAAAAGATTGAATTAGTGATTTTTAAAATTCCTACAAAGAAAAGCCCAGACTCAGATCATTTCACTGATGAATTCTATCAAACATACGAATAAAAATTATTAATCCTCACAAACTCCTCCAAAAAACAGAAGAGGATCACGCCCCGAGCGGAAGGCAGGCACCTAACCGTTTAGCCACCCAGGGATCCCCTGTTCTGTATTTGTGTGTGTGTGTGTGTGTGTGTGTGTGTGTGTGTGTGTGATATCTTTGGTATTAGCATAAGACTGGCTTCATAGGACCAGTTGGGAAGCATTAGCTCAGCTGGGAGCCTACTTTTCCCTCTTCCACTCCCCCTACTTGTGCTCTCTCTCTTTCTGACAAATAAATAAATAAAATCTTTTTAAAAAGTCTAGAAATAAACGTTCATATTTATAGTCAGTTGATTTTTGATAAAAGTGCCAAGAAAATTCAATGAGAATAGTCTTTTAAACAAATGATATTGGGATAACTGGATATCCACATGTAAAAGAATAAAGCTAGACCCCTACCTCCCACCATACACAAAAATTAACTCAAAATGGATTACCCAAATATAACTGCTTAATCTATAAAATTCTTAGAAGAAAATATAGGAATAAATCCTCATGACTTTGCGTTAGGCAATGACTTTTTTTTTTTTTAAGATTTTATTCACGTATTCATGAGAGACACACAGAAAGAGGCAGAGACAGAGGGAGGAGCAGGCTCCTCACAGGGAGCCCCAATGTGGGGACTCTATCCCCGGACCTGGGATCAGGCCCTGAGCCAAAGGCAGATGCTCAACCGCTGAGCCACCCAGGCATCCCTAGGCAATGACTTTTAGACACAACACCAAAAGCACAAGCAGAAAAGAAAAAAAATAGATATTAGATTTCATCAAAATTAAAAACTTTTGTGCTGCAAATAATACCATCAAAAGAGGGAAAAGATAGCCCACAGAATATGAAACAATGTATCTGCAAATAATATATCTGATAAGGAATTTATATATAGAATATATGAAGAACTCTTACAATGCAATAATAAAAAGATAATCAACTCAGTTTTTAAAATGAGCAAAGGATCTGAATAGATATTTCTCCAAAGACATACAGATGGCCAATTAGCACATGAAAAGATGCTCAACATCATTAATCATTAGAGAAATGCCAAAACCACAACAAATCAAAACCATAATGAGATTCCACCTCACACCCACCAGGATAGCCATAATCAAAAGGAGAGACAATTTCTTAGTGAGGATGTGAAGAAACTGTAACCTTCATACATTGGTAATAGAAATGTAAAATGTGTAGCCACTTGGGAAAACAGTTTGGAAGTTTCTCAAAATGTTCAGCTTAGAATATCTTACAACCAAGCAATTCCACTCCTAGGTATATACCAAAGAGAAATGAGAACATATGTCCACAGAAAAACTTGTATGTGAATGTTTATGGCAACATCATTCATAATAGCAAAGAAGCAGAAACAACTCAAATGTCTACCCACTGATAAATGAATAAACAAAATGTGGTATACCCAAACAATAGAATATTATTTAACAATAAAAAGAAACAAAGTTCTGATACATCCCACGACATGGATGAACCTCAAAACATTGGGCTGAGGAAAAGAAGCCAGATACAAAAGATCACATACGGTATGGGTCCATTTCTTTTCTTTCTTTTTTTTAAAAAAGATTTTATTTATTTATTCATGAGAGACACAGAGAGAGAAAGAGAGAGAGAGAGAGAGAGAGGCAGAGACACAGGCAGAGGGAGAAGCAGGCTCCATGCAGGGAGCCCGATGTGGGACTCGATCCTGGGACTCCAGGATCACACCCTGGCTGAAGGCAGCGCTAAACCACTGACCCACCCGGGCTGCCCGGAATGGGTCCATTTCCATAACATGTCTAGAATAGGGAAATCTGTAAAGACCAAAGGTAGTTTAGTGGTTGCCTAAGTCTGGGGAAGCGGGTGGTTGGGGAGGGAATGGGGAGTGATACAACACTGTGAATATACCAAAACCATTGAATTATATGCTTTAAATGAAGGATTACATCTCAGTGGAGCTCTTAAAAGTATAGTGATGAATTCAGAAAGAAGAGTATGATCTGCTTAAAAAAGCAAGTCACTTTTTATGTATATAAGGGACAATATCATCTATGCTGCATGTTCATTGCCACTTTGGTGAACACTCTGATTACCTACCTGCTCCCATTCATGCTTTGTTAACTGTTCAGAAAGGGATCCATTTGTTTTGACTTCCCGAGGTATAATAGTTGTATTTATCTTATTTTTCTTCAAGTCATTATTGTGGTCTTCATTTAAGGGAATTGGTGACATCAGCACAGATTTCATCTATAAAACAAATTCACACTGTAGCCAAACTCTTATGTTTCATGCGCTGCATGCAGAAACTTCCCTGCCAGTTGCCACTCTGTCCATGTAGCCATGCCTCAACCTGATGAAGAACACGTGTTTTTCAAGGCCACTTGGGATCAGGATACTTTGCCCAGCTTCCCCCTCAAGTACCACAGCACCATTTTCTCCTAGGAGCCCTGCCAGCCATCCATTCTCACATCCCTTGCCGGAGAGTTTAAATAATACTAAACCAGAGTCTTAATCTTCTAGAATCTTCCTTCTCTTTCCCTCTGCAATGACAACTCCCCAACCTTACAAAATGTCTTTAATGAAAAACTAAAATAAATAAAACAAAACAAAATGCCTTTAATGAAACTAGAAGGAAGTCGTCATCAGGTTCCTCCAACCCCACTCCCCGCCCCCATTAACAATCATACCATAACAGCAGGTATAAACCAGGAAGCATGGTCATCCCTACACTTAGAGGGTCCTAAGGGATGGGAAAGTGGAGAAAATGGGAAAGTTATAAAATTGGACTTGAAAATCTTTTTTTTTCCTTTGAAAATCTTCTTCTATTTTATTTATTTACTTACTTGAGAGGGCAAGTGCAAGCAGGGAGGAGGGCAGAGGGAGAGGGAGGAGCAGACCCCCTGCTGAGTAGGGAGCCCCTGGGACTCTGGGATCGTGACCCAAGCTGAAGGCAGACACCCAACCAACTGAGCCACCTAGACACCTCGAAAATCTACTTTTATTTTTCATTTGGTAGAGTTCCAAAGGCTTAAACCTTTGCTACAGTTCAATTATATTTAATACAACAAATATGTGCTACCAATTTAACTTCACTCTGGGAGGGAGAGAAGACACAGAAGTACACAAGTCAAATTTCTATCTTTAAAACCAGGCTTCTGAGTAGGTGGAACGATGATCCCAAAAGGGGTGAAATTTGAGGTTTCCTGGGAAAATTCCTGGCCCAAAAACTTCTCTCCAGGGGGTGTCTTGGTGACTAAAATTCAAACTTCAGGGATGCCTGGGTGACTCACTGGTTGAGTGCCTACCTTCAGCTTGGGGTGTGATACTCAGAGTCCCGATTCAGGCTCCCTGCAGGGAACCTGCTTCTCCCTCTGCCTGTGTCTCTACCTCTCTCTGTGTGTCTCTCATGAATAAATAAATAAAAGCTTTAAAAATAAAATAAAATTCAAACTTTAGTTCCAAGTATCAGGAAAGAGGAAAGAGTTGGAGGAGAGAGCTCCATGTTCTGAGCTTACTCTCTGCTGTTTTCTCCACCCAGGTAATTATATTTAAACCTCCTAACAATTCATTATGGTGAGTATTTTTAGCTTTCATGCACAGGTGCAGAAACTGAGGCTTAGAAAACTTTAGTACCTTGCCCAGTCACCCAGCCAGGAAGTGGCAGAAGTAGAAAGTAAAGCTGGCTGTGTCTGTCCAATGACAGAGCCTCGTGGAGTTTACTAGGTCAAGGTGGCTCTCACCTTTTGGTCTCCACAGAGATAGTGATGGGCATTCTGGAGACATGCATTTTTTTTTTTTTTTGAGTAGGCTCCATGCCCAGCATGGAACCCAACACGGGGCTTGAACTCAGGACACAGATCAAGACCTGGGCTGAGACCAAGAGTCAGACGCTTACCTGACTGAGCTACCCAGGCACTCCAAGACATGCTCTTAATGTCTCAAAAAGCTCTAGAGAGGGCTGGGTGCTCCGGCTCACTTCAGAAAAGGAAAGTTTTCAATCTGATCAATTGGTAGTGGCTGCCATGGCTGATTAGTGCTGTTGTCACAGGGTGGGTGATGGTAGAGTGTAGTGTTCCTGCCATGTGCTTGCCAATATTTGACTGACAAAAACATCATGTTCCCTTGCTCTTGGCTATAATCACATCCACTTGTTTTGTTAACACTGACTATCTTGTGTTGATCAAAATGTTTTACTGGCTTGACTATTTGCTGATATCATGAAAAAGGTGCCATAGCACCCTGCCTTAAAGGTAGGGTGACCTTAAAATTTATTGCAATTGGAGCATTTCTGAGAGTAAAGGGAGGCACTATTAATAAATACACCAGGACAACAGGTGCAAGCCAGGAGAGATGGTCATGGTTGGGTGAGGTTGGGGAGGAGATATGTAAGATCACCACAGAATTGGGAAAGGGCTTGTAAAGAAGTTTCTATCCAGTTTTGTCTTAGGTCTTCCCTGCTTTGGTCTTAAATCTCTTAGGAGGTATCCAACCAACACTGATGAAGTATTTACTACATCTTAGATGCTGGAGTTAAAGCAGTGAATTAGAGAAGCAGGGGAGGATAGTAAACAGTACCCCAATTCTTTACTCAGTGCTGGTAACTGTTATGTAGGACCTGTACAAGGAGCGTGAGAGCATATAAAGGGACCTGATCTAGTCTGGAGGTCATGGAAGGCTTTCCAGAGGAAGGGTACATTTAAGCTGATATTAAAAGGAGGAAAAGTTAGCAATAATACCATCTTTCATATGTATGTAAAGATATAAGGGCTCCAGAGATGAGGTGAAAAGGAGTCACATTTCTGTCTGTATCAAAATGATTTCCAGCTCTAAACTCTACTTGCCAAGATTGGTTGGAAGTTGACTATCAGTCTTGAGGGGTAAGGGCTCAGGTTTCTCACTAGGACTATATGAGATCATCTGGTTCCAGAGCTGCTATTGGTCTTTGTGCTCACATGGGATCTCCTATGCCCCCGGTCTGGGGGCTTTGGCTGGGCTCTGGTACCGGATGAAAGATAATTCCAGTCACTCTGCAAGGCCCAGCCAAAGGAGCCCCTTACTAAGTATGGGAGCTTTATAGGCCACACACAGCCTCTTTCCTGAGCCATTCTATACAGGTTCTTGCTCTGCTTCTGTTGTATTCAATATGATTCTCAGTTTAAACTATTTCCCCCTCAAAATACCCTGAGCCATTGGAGTATAAGAGAAGACATATCAATCCAGAAATAAATTGCTATATGATTCCATCTAATATGAGGCACCCAAAGTCGTCAAATTCAGAGACAGAAAGTAGAATAGTGGTCAGCAGGGGCTAGGGAGAGGGGAGAGTGGAGAGTTGTTGCTTAATGGGTAGAGTTTCTTCCCAAAGATGAAAAGTTCTGGAGGTGGATGGTGGGGGTGGCTGCATGACAGTGTGAATGCACTTAATGCCACTGAACTGTACACTTAAAAACGGTTAAAGTGGTAAATTTTATGTTATGGATATTTTACTGCAATATTAATTAGAAATTTTAGTTTTTAAAAATCAGGATCTTTCACTTTTAGAAACTATATGAAATGCCAACACTTCCTCATTTTCCACTTTCATCGTGAAAAGTCTATTTTCCATATTTAGAGGTTATCCATTCAGTTCTTTATCTTGCAATCATAGGTTTTCTTTAAATGTGTACTAACTTTTGCAGTTACAACTAAATGCAAATGAATACAAAATAATGAATGAAAGAGGAATAGGGATGCCTGGGTGGCTCAGCGGTTGAGCGTCTACCTTTGGCTCAGGTCATGATCCCCGGGGTCCTGGGATCAAGACTCTGCATTGGGCTCCCTGCATGGAGTCTGCTTCTCCCTCTGCCTAAGTCTCTGCCTCTCTCTGTGTCTCTCATGAATAAATAAATAAAATCTTAAAAAAAAAAGAGGGCTGGGATCCCTGGGTGGCGCAGCGGTTTGGCGCCTGCCTTTGGCCCAGGGCGCGATCCTGGAGACCCGGGATCGAATCCCATATCAGGCTCCGGATGCGTGGAGCCTGCTTCTCCCTCTGCCTGTGTCTCTGCCTCTCTCTCTCTCTCTCTGTGACTATCATAAGTAAATAAAAAAAAAAAAAAAAAAAAAAGAGGGCTATATCCCCTCATAAAATTCTGAGACAAGATTTATGTAAATATCGCCTCTTACTTTGTTTCTTTCTATACGGTGGAGTAAGTTCAAGTCTGTGGACTCTGATATACCACCATGGATGACCAGGATTTCACTGTCAATGATTGTACCAATTGGGAGCCAGGTATAGACATCTTCCAAGATTTGTAAGATTTTTTTCCCATGTATCTGTAAGTAAGAACTTGAGTAAGTTTTGTTTTTCTGGTAAATTCAAGTTTATCACAAAAAGCAACAATTTTCATGCCACACAAAGGAAGTCAGCATGGAGTCACTAACCCATCAGCATGAATTAATGCTGTTCTTTTATTCTATGTTTGTCTATCTGTTTGTTTATTCTATATTTTCAATACTTTGACATTTTGGTGCCTTGCAGACCCTGGAGGAGAGATTGTCCTCCCAGGGCTAGCTAATTCCTAAAAATCATAGATGATTTGCCTTTCATATGCAGATGAGAGGGCCTTTCACATGCAAACGAAACAATCCAGAGCCCACACTCCCAACCACCTCCTTTATCGGGCTTTGGCATGCCAGGCCACCATTCCCTAGCCTTAATCACCCCACAGCCAGGTACCCAGACAACTAATGACAGCCCTTATGTCCCAGAGAGCTCCTGAAATTGTTCAAACTAGCCAATCCTAAACCTACTTACACTGCCTCCACAGAAACCAAAACAAAGGCTCTTGCCCACATTTTCCCCTCTTTCCTTCTGCCTTCTGACCAATCCTGGTGCTTCCCGCGGCCCACGGTGTGATGTGCTGTGCTAAGGCACAGTGAGTAAAAATCTCTTCCTTTACCATGGTCATTTCTGTATTTGTATGTCTTACCATAAAACAAATCCTGGGTACCTTTAAAACAATAGAATATGTTTTATCTGTGCTAAAACTTACACAAAAGTCACAATGAAAAGGCTTGGTTTAGTCCAGGAAGAAAATTAGGCCTCTATCACAGCCAGGGCTTCCTGCTGTGCTTTTATTTTACGTGTAAGGAGTCTGACTAGTTTACCCATCACTCTTCCTGAAGGCTCTTTTTTTGTAGTTCTAGCATAAACAGCAAAAAGAATGCGTTAAGAAAAAAAGTATGACTCTTACCTTATATTTGTGCAAAATTTCTTTTGTGAAGCCATACCTGAAAAAAACAATATTATTTAAACTAGTTAAATGCTGATAACTTCTACTTAACGTGAGTCACGCCAAAAGAGGAACCATTGACATTTCACTATCACAAGTATCAAGAACTCAAGAAACTAGAGTTTAGTTGAAACTGACTATTACTTACCCAACTCTTTGCTAGGCATGATGGAAAAGAACAAAAACAGCCAATGACATCATCCCTACTCGGAAGGAGCTTATAGTATAGTTGGAGAAAGAAGATAAATTTTCATGAAACAATTACAAGGCAACTTAAGAAATATGTGCTAGGTATAGGATGTGTGGATGCTGCAAGTACTCAGAGAAGTGTGCTGTGGCAGCTGGGGGAAGCTGTGTGGGAGAATGCTTTTCATGTAGATAGAATTTCTCAGATATCCTAAATCTTACAGTAAATGAATGAAGGCGCGGGAAGGGGTGATGGGGGAAGAGACTGAACAGAGACAAAGAAAAGCCTAGAAGACAACAAGTTGCCCCTTTATACTCTCCCTGATAGAGTTCATGTAATAGTATTCAAGATTTTAATAGAAAGAGTCAGAAATTTTCATGCCTGAATAGCAATCACTAAGGGAGCTTTAACGATGGAAATTTTTTTTATTACTTTTCCTTGCCTTAGGGTAATAACACATATTCTTAAGGCCCAATATGGGGAAGTCAGAATATAGAATACTTATTCCAAGTTTCCATGCAAATCACATCACGTCAGGCTTCTACAATGTAATGTTATGTTTTCTGAGATTAATTCAGTCCTGTGCTCACCAGAGATGTCTATGTTGTTAAATCCAATGGGCACCTTGCAGTCTTCATCTTTCTTGCCCTCTCTGAAGCACTAAATATGGTTGACTACATCATCCTTCTGGAAAACTTTTCTTCTCTTGGATTCTGTGACAATAAACCCTCTTGGTTTTCCTTGTATCTTTCTGGGTATTCTAAATCTCCTTTGCAAGTTTTTCTCTGCCTAGCCTTGAATGGTGGCATTCCTTCAGATTCTGTCCTAGGCCCTCTTCTCCCCTCCCTTTCTCTCTTGGCAACCTCATCCTTGCCTAGGGCTTTGGGTACTATCTATGTGCCAATATTGCAGGACAATGCTGCAGGCCACACGGTATTTCTGAGCTCTGGACACATACACTCAACTACCTACTCAAAAGCACTTCAAATCACCTTACCTCAAAATGAACTTTACCATTCTCTCATCCCAACCTTTTCCTCTTATCATGTTCCCAATATCAGTGAGCAATGCCAATGTACTCCCAAATTCAAGCCAGGAACCTAGAGGTTATCTTTGATTCTGTCCTCTTTCAAGTCCCCCATATCACATTACTAAGCTTTAAGCCATCATTGCCTAAATTCCTCTTGAATCTGTCTACTTCTTTGAATCTCCATCCCTACCACCTTGGTCTAGGCGAGAATCCATCATCTATCTCTTTAACTACCTCCTAATTGGCCTCCCACATTCAAATATTCCTTCCTGCTGCATTTTAAAACACAAATTTTATGATACTCTTCTATGATTATTTTTGATGTCCTTAGAAAAAAGTCCAAATTCCTTTGCATGATCCAACCATTTCTTATGTCTCCAGCCCTATTAGGGACCAACCTGTACCTCAGTCTGTGCTTCTACCCTCCTAAAATTCTTTCATATCTAAAAAGTCTTGTCTCAGGCTCTGCATAAGTTGTCCCCTCACTGTAGAATACCATTTCTCACCCATCACCATGGCCCTCCCTGAATTGCCTAATTCATCCTCAGGTGTCAGGCTAATACCATAGTTCTATGAGAGAACCTTCTATTACCCCCCAGACAAGTTAGGTCCTCACTTTATAAGCTCATAACACTGTTCAACATAAGTCTTTCCTGCTAGATGTAAACTCTGTGAGGGCAGGGGCCATGTCTCCTTCATTCTATTACAGACATTAGATAAATATGATCGGCTAATTAAATAAATGAAAGGATAAGTGGCATGCCAAAATAAAAGTATTAAGTTACACATTATATATAAGGGACATCTGATAACAGTCTGGAATTTTTTTTATCATAGTCTTAGCATCTACTTCCATACCTGAAAATTAGAACTGAATGTCTATACTCTTGCCGGGGGTGGAGTGAAACTGCCCAAAGACAAAACTAATCAGTTGCTGAGCTTTATCAAGGCACCCAAAAACCTAGAACTAAAAGCATGAGACACGTCATGCCTTCTACTGCCCTAGAGCAAACTGGTAAAGGAGGGGTGAAGGAAGAAGAAAGAAGGGCAAGGGGAACATTTATCATTGACTGTGCCTTTCAGCAAAATTTGGGAAACCATTTAACCAATCTTTATTCCTCAAATCTCCAGTGAGTCAGATAGTTGAAATGCTACGTTACAGCTGTTCTCAAATATGTTTATGAACAGCTATGCCAGAAGCAATCACTATGTCGTAAAAAATACACACATCAGTGAAAAACACAGTACTAGTTTCTGAG
This sequence comes from Canis aureus, assembly GCF_053574225.1. Lineage (NCBI taxonomy): Eukaryota > Metazoa > Chordata > Mammalia > Carnivora > Canidae > Canis > Canis aureus. Next base: position 109,628,652 of record NC_135649.1, read on the forward strand.
ACAACATCTGAGGCAAGCCAAAAGAGTAGCAACAGAATGATCTCATCTGAGCCTGCTCATAAAACCTACCACACCCCCAAAGCTGGCCTAACACATCCACCCAGGAGACAATTTGGCCTGTGATGAGAGGCATGGGAGGAAGAGAAAGAACATAATAGAAGGGAGAAACAAGGAAAGAACTGGAAGAAAAGATAGGAAGAAGACTGAGTTGGTAAACAGAGGTAAGACTTGAAATGTCCTTTGAGATTCTCCTCATCCACACTTCTCTCCACTCACCTCTAACTCTCTGCTAGGAATTAAACATAGCAGTATTTTTCAGTATGAGAAACAAAAAGAGGAAATCTAAAGGCCTAGGTTACCTCAGATTCATCATAAAATCTTCATGGTTCCCTCTGTTCAAGTGCAGGTCATTGGGGTAGACAAGAAAACTCACAAACAGGATCATTAGGATCTCTATGGAATGTTTTCCTCGATCTACAAAATCACCATTAAAAATATATGTGTTGCTCCCTGAGGGGAGACCATTCTGCGGAAGGAGAGGGGGAAAAACAAGCAGTTAAAAGAATGTACTTTTAAAAGTAAGGCTTTGTACTCCATGTCCCTGCAGATATGGAGAAAAGAGGCTCAGTCAGTTCCTCCACTGAGAAAAATCTGCTCACTAACTTGAGCTGGTTTTACTCTGTCAGGGCAGGCATTTCCTGCAAGGGACCTTGGAAGTGAAACATTAGCTTGGATAGGAAGATTGGGGGTGGGGGGGATGGTGATTGCTTATTCTACTCATTACCTACTATGAGTTTTCTCTGAAAGGGGCTGATTTTTGTCCTATCAAAAATAGCTAACTTGGGCAGCCCAGGTGGCTCAGCAGTTTAGTGCCGCCTTCAACCCAAGGCATGATCCTGGAGACCTGGGATCCAGTCCCATGTCAAGCTTCCTGCATGGAGCTTGCTTCTCTCTCTGCCTGTGTCTCTGCCTCTCTCTCTCTCTCTCTCTTTCTCTCTCTCTGTCTCTCGTGAATAAATAAAATCTTAAAAAAAAAATAGTTAACCTTATCTCTTCCTTCTCCCTCGAAAGGAAGGAAATGTCCACCCAAGCAAGAACACTGAACCCAGCACCAAAAGTCTTTCATTCTAAGAGGCCCAACATTTAACTTCTTTGGGTGGTGAATCCATCAATTTACAAAAAAGGGATGACACTATATCCACCACCATCCCTGGATCAAACAAGTGAATGGATATGAAAATAACCAGCAAAGTGTAAGGTACCATGGGACTGTGAGCAGGGCTAATATAGTACCAGTACCCTCTGATACAATTGTACCAGGTGTTGGTAGCTGGAGATATTGTGACTGCTTACTGACTAGGCCATATAAGTTGTTAAATATTTTGATTATCATTCCTGAGTATGAGATATTACTTTTAAATATAGTATAGTAGGAAAAAAGAATTGGAATCAGGACAAAGGTTTGGTCTTTATAACAGCTATTGATTCATTTACTTGTGTACTACTAAACTCTAAGACAAAACAAACATGCCAGACCCACCAGGCATATCATATCATGCCTGGTAGGGAATGGTCAAGTACATTTTTATTGCATAGTAAAATAAATTCAAATGTTTAAAAAATACATTACAAAGAGAAAAATTTAAACACTCCTATATCCAAATGTATGTCCCCTTTCAAAAAAGTTACCTTCAAGAAATGTTATATTAATCGTTTTCAAACTATTTTCAAATTCTTTTTTAGATTTCAAACTACAAAAGAAAATCTTATTATCTTATATTCACCATTCTAGTAATTATATATATTTTAAATTATTCATATCAACATAGTAGAAATAGTTGAAAAAATATATAATACAGGTTGCAACATATAACCCAGAGATTCCACAAATCATCATGCAATGTAACATTTTCTGAAGACAACTGGAAACAAACAAGCAAGCAAGCAAGCAAGCAGTAGTATAGTGTTGTGGGCCAGATATAAGACTTATTTGCTAGTCCAGCTCCACTATTACCCATGTGTCCTTGGGTAAATTACTTAATCTTTATGAGCTGTAGTTCATGAGATAATAACTTCCATACTTAACATACAGGGCTATTTTGGAACTCGAATGAGACTGTATGTATAAAATTGCATGAACACCATGAAGCACCATATAAATTAGAAAATTCATTTTATTATGACCTCCATGTTTTTTCTAATTTTAAGATCCCATTATTTTATATTTTCTTAGACATTAATTCATGTAACTTTATCACATTGGACTTAAATAGTGTGAGCCAGTTGCAAAATATAGGCTATTGCTCATTAAAACTTAAAGAAATAAAGAAGGGTTCCACATCTCTGATACTCTTCCTTCCCCCAGCCTTCAGCCGGCTGGGATGAGTAAACCAGAGGAATCTGAGGGATGTTAGAGGCTATAGACTTTCTTGGGATTCCAGGCCTGAAGGGGGCTAGAGGAGCAGCAGTAGAGAGCTCTGGGGTCAGAACATGGAAGAAGTAGGCCTGAGGAGATCTGTGCACCCCTTGATTAAGGGGAGACCCTGACTCAAAGCGTGAGTGTGGTCCTGGTTTGGGGGAGAGGGAGCTGGATCTTACTAGAAGTGTAGGGAACTACTTCTCTATTTCTGAAGCTAATAGAAAACTAACATTTGCATCTAGAGATACCTAGGAACATAGAGACTTCCTCTCATACTCTTGATGTAGGAGTAGCAACTGTTGTGCCTTTATAGAGAGGCTTAATCTAGCTTAAGCAGAGAATAGAAAATGAAAATAACCTAGTATTCAAGGGGATCTAGTAAACAGAGAGAGGCAGACCAATCAGATCTGCTAAAGTTCTATCTCCTAATGAGGTAGAATTATTGGAGGACAATTTTATTTAAAAAATGAGAGGACCATAAGATAAAGAACAAAATATTAATAATTCTTGGCATTTAGTGTGTTATTCAAATTTAAAATAGCAATAGATTAGAGCTAATTAAAAAAGTGATTGGAAAATACATTATTGACCTGGAAGAGCAAACAGATGAAAAATCTCTCACACAGATTATAAAGCAAAATGATGGAAATCATAAGGAATGAGTAAGAAATTAGAGTTCAGAGCCAAGAGAGCTAATATGCCAATAATCATTCCAGAATCAGGAAAAAGGAACAGATGGAGAAGAGGTAATAATTACATAAATAAGAGAGGGAGATTTCTATGATTAAAAAGAGACTTCAGCCTGAAGTTCGAAAGAGTTCCCGAATCCTATGCACAATTGGTAGGTGGAAAAATACCCCTATTACCTAAGTCTTAGAAACTGCTAGACAGAAAGAGCAAGTTACAAAGGGAAAAGAATCATCCTGGCATTAGAATTCTAAGATGCAGTAGTGGGAGGTAGAAGATAGTTTAATAAATCTACAAATTAAAGAGAGAAAAGGCCGATGAACCAAGAATTCTATATTGGCCAAAACATCATTAACTTCTTAGGGTGATAGATAATATTTGCAGATATGTAAAGGATCCAATACCAGCAACAACATAGATGATCATCAGGGTGAAAGAAAGACATATGTGAGTATGTAGTGATCTAATACCACAAAAGCAATGAACACGTATTGAATGCTTGTTATATGCTAGACACAGTTTTAGGTGCTAGAAATACAGAAATAAATAACACGAAGTCCCTGCATTCAAGGAGTGTGCATTCAGAGAATGTAGCACCTTCATGCCTCATAGAGGAAAACACTCAAGAAAATATTCTAATGAAATAACAGCTAGGGAAAGACCCAAGAGGAAAGAATATAGAATACAGATGTGAACAATGAACAATGAACCTTCCAATATATAATTAAACTTAAATATAAATCAATAGTGATGGGGTACCTGGGTGGCTCACTGGTTGAGCATCTGCCTTTGGCTCAGGTCGTGATCCCAGGGTCCTGGGATTGATGGAGTCCGGCATCAGGCTCCCCAGGGGGAGCCTGCCTCTCCCTCTGTCTATGTTTCTGCCTCTCTCTGTGTCTTTCATGAATAAATAAATAAAATCTTTAAAAAAATCAATAGTGATAATGTGGAACTTGTATTTAAGTACTAAGCAAGGCTTCTAGAAATAGAAGAGACATACTATGAAGAAAAACCTAATAATGGTCAAGAACTAAAAATATGGCCCGTGGAGTAACTAGAATTTATAGGGGAAGTTAGGGGAGAAAAGCAAATTCTCCACAAATTTCATCTCAATGGGGGACATATATGGAAAGTGTGAAAATAAATACATTTATCTTATTGCAGGAGAGAGAGAATAATGGTGGAAGAATAAAGTTATAGCTGTTTGTGAAATATACACATACATTACTTATCAGAAATGTCAGGAATGGGAAGAGAACCACCAATGAATGGAAACGCACAGTAAAAACACCAAAGAAAACTTCACCAAAACAGCAAAAAGAAGAGGGAGAAGATGAAACAAAGTGAAGTAAATAGTAAGCAAAGTAAAATAGAAGAAAAATTTTCAAAAATATCTGTTGTTATACTATATGTGATTGGGTAAATTCTCCCATTAAAATAACAAGATCACTAGACTACATGAAAATACAAAACTCAGTTATACATAGTTTGTGAGAAATACACATTAAAAAATAGGTAAAGAGAGGTTGAAAACAAGGTAAATACAACAAAGAGAAAACAAAAATGTAAATATTGATACTAGACAGTGGAATTTAAGATTAAAAGTGCTAAACATGATCACAAAGCAACCATACATAATAAAACACTTATGAAGAAGATATAATTCATGAACTTGTAATCAATAAACAAAAGTACAAGTTTTTGCTTCATATATTTAACTACTATAGATGCAAGAAGAAACTTTAAAAATACCAACACAAATGCAAAATTCAGATTAAATTATTGGTTCAAAATAATGACTACAAATTCTTGACACTCCCTTTAAAGGTGAAGCCTAATTTGCCTCTTCTCAGATGTGGGTTGGATTTAGTGATTTGTTTCTAATGAATTAAAAAAAGAAAAAAGCAGGAGTGATAATGTGCAACTTTGGAGACTAAGTCATAAGAGACACTGCAGCTTCCTGCCTGCTCTCTCTTCTGCATCCCTCGCTCTGGGGAAAGCCAGCTGCTATGTCATGAGACTACCCAAGTACCCTATAGAGAGGCCCATGTGGCTGTTCTGCCAATAACCAGTGAGGAACCGAAATGCTGAGCCTGCAGCCAGGTGAGTTAGCAATCTTGGAAATGGGTCCTTGAGCCCCAGTCAACCTTTCAGATGACTGCAGCTCTGGTCAATAGTTTGACTGCCACTTCAGGAGAGACCCTAAGCCAAAACCATTCAGCTAAGCTGCACTCAAATTTCTGACCCACAGAAACTGGGAGATACTAAATGTTTCTAGTTTTAAACCACTAAGTTAAAAAAATAAATAAATAAAAATAAAAAAAGATAAAATAAAATAAATAAACCACTAAGTATTGGGGTAACTTGTTACACAGAAATATATAATATACATATTTAGACAGATGTATCAGAAACTAAATATGTGGAAATACTGAATATTAATCAATGAACTTAATTTAATAGGTAGATATAGAAAGAACTTTACATCCTACAAATAGAGTACAATTAATTTTTCATATGTCCAAGGAGACTTTATGAGAATCAGTCATGTACTTGATTTCAAAGAAATCCTGAAGAAATTCAAAATAATGGACATTTCATAGGATATGAAATTCTCATATCATAATCCAATAAAGTTTGAAATAAATAATAAAAATATGATTCAAAGAATTCTAGGTTCTTTAATTAAGATCCTTGGAAATTAGAAATTATCATCTTAATAAGCATTAAATCAAAGAGAAAATTAAAAGCAAAATTACAAGTTTTTTTTTTTTTTCAAAATTACAAGTTTGATAGAAGGCTCAATTAAAACTAAAATTAGAAAAGATGTATAGGGAGGCACCTAGGTGGCTCAGTCAGTGGAGCGTCCAACTCTTGGTTTCAGCTCAGGATGTGATCTTATGAGTCATGAGATTGAGCTACATCAAGATCCCGCTGAATGGGGGGAGTCTGTTCAACTAGAGATTCTCTTCCCATGCCCCTCCTCCCACTTGTTCTCTCTTGCTCTCTCAAGTAAATAAATAAATCTTAAAAAAAAAAAGATGTGTAGCTTTAAATGCTTTTATTATTAGACAAGATGCACATGAAAGACTTCATCTCAGGAAATTAGAAAAAGAACAATAAAGTCAATCAAATAAAGATAAAGACTGAAATTAATGAAATAGAAAGCAAACCAAAAAAATGTACAAATCTGAAAGATGATTCTTTGAAAGAACCAATAAAACTGATAAACTCATCATGAGACTGATTGAGAATAAGTGATAAAAGAGAGAATTAAAAAATATGTAAGATTAGGGGTGCCTGACTGGCTCACCAGTAGACCATGTGACTCTTGATATCGCGGTTGTGAGTTTGAGCCCCACGTTGAGTGTAGAGATTACTTAAAAATAAAATCTTTTGGGAGGCAGCCTGGGTGGCTCAGCGGTTTGGCGCTGCCTTCAGCCCAGGGCGTGATCCTGGAGACCTGGGATTGAGTCCCACATCGGGCTCCCCACATGGAGCCTGCTTCTCCCTCTGCCTGTGTCTCTGCCTGTGTCTCTGCCTCTCTCTCTCTCTGTGTCTCTCATGAATAAATAAAATCTTAAAAAAAAATAAAATAATAAAATAAAATCTTTTTTTAAAATATAAAAAAAGACGGGCACTGGGTGTTATTCTGTATGTTAGTAAATTGAACACCAATAAAAAATAAATTAAAAAAAAAAAATAAAATATAAAAAAAGATTTGGGGTGCCTGGGTGGCTCAGTCAGTTAAATGTCTGCCTTTGGCTCAGGTCATGATCTCAAAGTCCTGGGATCCAGCCCCGCACAGGCTCTTAGTTCAGCAGGGGGTCTGCTTGTCCTTCTTGTGTGCAACCAGCTGCAGAGCTTATCCGAGAACTGAATCTCCTAGTACTAACCACACTGGGGAATACATGAGGTCCTGACTGATTGACTCCTGACTACAGTGTTCTCCAGATATAGCTCTTCCACTCCCCCTCGAGTTAATAGACTATTCTTTTACCCTTTGAAGTAAACATGTTTTTCTCTGCTTCCCAAAGTTAATCATTCCTATAGCTAATCTGCTAGCTCTCTTAATAAAACCTGAAGGAGACAAAGCCTTGGGGTCCAAGTCTGAGTGTGAGTCGGAGTCTCGGTCCCCCTGTCCCTCAGGTTAAAATTCAGTGAGACTTCGAGTCTTTCTTCATATCGTCGCCTCCAACTATCCTGGCTCAATGGCATCTTCTCCCTCTGTGCTCTCTCTCTCTCTCATGTGTGTGCATGCTTTCTCTCAAATAAACAAAATCTTTCTAAAAAATTTAAAAATCTGTAAGATTAAAGAGTGGAAAAAATACATAAAGACACAGAGAAGTAGATAAAATAATTATATATATGTAAAACAATATAATATCAACATCTATGGCAATGTACTTTTACTGTCTAGGGAAATGGAGGGTTTCCCTAAAAATAAGAAACTATCAGAACTGATTCAAAAGAAGTAGAAACCTTGAACAGTACATCTCCCTGTGGCTTTCTAGCAGAACTCTATCTCAATTTTCAGGAGCAAATAGTTTTAATGTTATTTAAACCAATGATTCTCATCCTTGGCTGCATATCAGAATCATGTGAGGGGCTTTTTTATTTTTAAATATTTTATTTCTTTATTAATGACAGACAGAGAGAGAGAGGCAGAGACACAGGCAGAGAAAGAAGCAGGCTCCATGCAGGGAGCCCAATGTGGGTCTCCAGGATCACGCCCTGGGCCAAAAGGAGGCACTCAACCACTGAGCCACCCAGGCGTCCCATGTGAGGGGCTTTTAAAAGTTCCTAGGTATCCATCAGAGTCTCTGGGAGTAGGACTCACATATCAGTATTTTTTCCCCACAATTCCTTGGGTATTTATAATGTCAAGTTTGAGAATCAAGGCCTTTAATTATTCCAAACCACAGAAAAAGATGAAAATCTTTTCAATTCACTTCATGAAACTAGCATAACCTTAATATCAAAAATATAAGAAGCATTCAGAATTTTAAAATTATATTTATTATATTTGGATAGTAAACAGGTTTTCCACTGTGATGACAAATCTTCTTGTATTAGAACTTCTCACCTCCAGTTAAACCAAACTTTATAGGTATTTCACCTCTACCACTGGCAAAGAATAATGAATTCCTTCAATCAAACCTAATTTTAAGCCAAAATAGTAATGGTCACCTAGGCCATCCACCTTATACAGCACACTTATTAGTTTTAACCTTTTCAAAAAATGACACATGTTGTCAAAAGACTAAGATTTGTGATAATGAAGCCCATTCAATAGAATAATATGTCACGGTCTCTGAAAGTGACTCTAAAAGGAGTCTTAAATGTATAACTGAACTCCTGATCACAGTTAAGCCTTTCAGAACAGCCACTTCAAAGCAGGCAAGACTTATTTGAATATATCAGATCTGCCCTATTGGTTCAGGATTAGTCATATTACTTGATACAGTATGACTTCAAATACATTTTTGTCTTAGAATAATAAGAAAACTAGAAAATAGATAAGAAGATGAGGAGCTAAGTGTCCTTGTACATAAAGTCTCTAGGGTACATAGGCTTCTGGCTACTGAGATTTGATTGGGTTTCCTTCAAAGAAGCAAAAACTTCTGTTATAACCCATCCTTCACTCAGTTCCAGCAAACCAAACTCTCTGGCTTATTCTGCAGCCGATATACAACAAACTGTCTATGACATGGAAATGAGGTTGACAAATATAGAAAACCCAGGGTAACTACAACTCTGAACAGCATTCAGATGACCTGAAGGGGGAAAAAATAGCAGGCCACAATTAATTAACTTGAATAGAGACAAAAACAAGATGTTTCCCTATATTCTCACCTATTTCCTACTGACGAACTTTTACGATAAACATCTAGACATTATGCTATTTTTTTTTGCACATTTTCCCAAGGCACATCAAACAATAACCTCTGGACCACAGCTCCATATTATTCTAATTTTTATTTCTTTTGCAAACCCTATTTGAGGGATCTGTTCCTCTGATTGCAACATACAGCCTTAATCTCCAAAGAAAAAGAATTGACTACTGTGGCAGCGTGACGTGTATCAGTGATAGAGAAAAAAGAAAATATTTAATGATATTCCCAAATGGAAAGTCATGGGCATAGGGGGTGGAGAACATTAGGGAAAAGAGAAAGAGAAGGAAGACCAGGTGGCATGGCTTCCAAAGGACAGCATTAGTGTGACACTCACAGTGTGAAGAGTTAATTAGCTTCTCTCTGTCCATGTGCACCTCTTTCAGCTTCAGGAGGTCTCTGCTCACAGCATCAATTTAACAAACTAGTTTGCCAATACTTGATCCAAAGTTTCATGCTTTCCATGCAATGGGGAAAAAGCATCTTGAATTTCAGCAAGGCTAATTAAAGCTCTGAATGAAGTATTTCACATTGGTCACTCTAATTAAGCAAAAGTGGCTGATGAAAATTAACCTTTTCAGAAAATAAAATCTAAAAATATAACCTCACTAATGCTATGTAAATTGCTTCACTTGATGGTATTTGAAGCCATATAATGTTGAGATCCCCTTTTAGCAAAGGTCTGCCATGGTTAACAATGTGACACCGGAGGAAAGCATTCATTTCAAACGCAAATAGAATCATAGCTGAAAACATCTAGCTTAGTCTTAAGGTGCTAAATGATACAATTTTTAAGGACAACCAAATATGAAAGGAACCAAAATCTCAACACAAATAATCAAAAGCAATCAAGGGCATGAATCCCATTATTTATTACAGTGCACCACAACAAATGTGTGAAAATAAAATCTCAGATCCTCCAAAACTTTCTTTCATGATTTAGGTACTTACTAAATTACTAAAATTCTTTGAACAGGTTGTTTTAAATTTCACCTTCTCCAGGAAGTCTCCCATGAGGTTAGGTGCCCCTTTAACGTGCTACCTTGGAGCCTTGTGCTTATCCCTGTCATTAATATGTCCCACCGTGACCTGTCTTGTCTTTTTATTAGTTGACCTTCCCCACTAAACTGTGATGTCTCTCAGGCTAAAAACTGCACCTGAGTCATACTGTATTAGCAACCCATAGTAGAGTATCTCATTCATAATGGGTGTTTAATAAATACACGTGAAATGAATAAACTTCATATTCATCTTTGTATCTTCTCAGTTTTCATATGTGCCTTGAACACTGCAAGAACCAGATGAAAGTCTATTAAATGAACAAATTAGTGGACAGACTCGCTTTTGTAAATGATCAGTTATAACAGTCCAAGTCTTGAACCAAACCAACCGCTTCGATGAAAAAAGTAATATGGCAAGTCATCTCAGGGACCCTACACTGGAACTCTCTCCCTCTCAGGCTCTGCCTTTGGTCCCCCTTGAACCAACCCCAGTCCTGACAAGGGAGAAATTGCCTAGCACAGCACCTGCTCAGAGATGAATAACAATTTTGCCTTGGGGCTCCTGGGTGGCTCAGTGATTGAGCCTCTGATCTGATCCCGGAGTCCTGGATCAAGTCCCCCATCAGGCTCCTCGGAGGGAGCCTGCTTCTCCCTCTGCCTCTCTCTGTCTCTCATGAATAAATAAATAAAATCTTAAAAAACAAACACACAATTTTGCCTTAATTCAAAGCCTGGGGGCTTCCTGGTTTCTCTTTTGGGTTGAGTGAGAGGAATCAGAGCATAATATAAACTTTAGTGATTTACAGCTCCAAAGATCTCCAACAGGAGTACTTTGCCAAACTGTTCCCAGCAATCCAAGTTCAATCAGAATGTGTATAAAATACACTTTGAGAAATTAAAAAAGAAAACAAACATGAATTGATAATTTTACTGAATTAAATAAATAATAAGAAATGAAACAGACCAAGCTAAAGCACAGTCACTAGCTGCTTCTAAATAGAAGCTAGAGAGCCCGTGGCTCACACTGAGGGGCCTCAGCCTGTGCACTCCCGCAGGTGAACCGGAGGAAAGTGCTGCACACAGGGCATTTTACAAATAATCGGGAATCAAATGCACACTGTTGATGCACTGAGGTTTGCAGTGAGCATCCTCTGCCATCACAGCAACCCTACCTTTTCCTGAAACAAGAGAGAGATGGCTTCGGTCAGAGTTAACACCTACTGGCATCCGTGTGCAGCCACCATTGTATCTGGGGCTACAGAGAGAAATCCAGTGGTCCCCTTCTCCTGCCTTGTTCCTAAGATGTGCTCTCTTTCCTCCTCATCTACTTTCCTGGCCCATGATGCTTCTCTCAACTAATCTTCCTTTTTTTTTTTTTTTTTATTCTCATGTTCTTTTGTCCTCCTATACCTAAGAGCCAATAATGATACTCACTCATACTGTAAGCATTGCTAAGATGAATTTTCCAGATCACTGAAGCTTACCCCTTTAAAAGCTAAAATGTGTTTTGAAATTACTTTAACCATTTTAACTCAGGGTTTTGAAAATGGGCCATTTGTTCTCCCTACCTCTTAACAGGGTGCACACCATAGCACTTGACACTTTCTTGATGACATAGGCTTGTCAATCTAAGCATCCTCTCAGGTACTTCTGAGAAATAGAGAACTCTCTTCCCTGTACACGTTTCCTATCTCATGCTTATAGGTCTAGATCTCTTCTGTCGGTAACAGCTTTACTTTTCATCCTCATCCTTGTTTCTCACTCCTGCCTTCCTCTCCTATTCCCTCATCTACTGTGGGGTGGGGAGCCAGGCAGGCCAACTTGCAGCGAGAATGTGTCAGATAGGATTTTACTGACATAACAACGTTCACTGGCCTTTGAATAAGGGCCTGGGGCCCACCCTCTGAGGAAAGTTCACTGGATTTGTGACAGCAGTTTACAGAACTGGGAGACCCTTTTTTTCCCTTACTTGTGGGTTTGGGACCACAAAGGAGTGCCAAGTGAAGATAAATAAGTACGCGGGAGCTCGCCCTCCGACAGCGGGGTGTCACTGTCCTTTGTATTCACATAGAAATATTGTTTTCCTGAACAGTTTGTGTGCCCAGTTTCAGGCTGCCCTGTACCCTTGTGATCCTATCATCATTCCTCATTTAAACTTCAGATAAAAAAATGAGACAGAAAAAGGCAAAATGTTGACTTTGGCAAGTGAGATCATCATGTGAAGCAGCTTTCTTGTATGTCCCCCTGTCCCTTCTGGGCCTGCAGCTCCGGACACTCGCTGCCCCCGCTGCCCCTGAGCCGAGTGACTCACCATCATCATGGGCCCATCAGGTCCTTCTCCCCTCTCAGACACCACGAACGACAGCACCTTTTCAGCCTCTTTAGAGTGGAACCTTGCCATCATCAGTGGCTCCTTCCTCAGTTTCCCCTTTCAAACCAGGCCATTTTCAGACGCTGGTGCACAGGTTTTATCCCACATCCAAGATGCATTTTAGCTGCTTCTCGCTCATGTCTGTTAAAACTTGAATTCATGTTTTCCAAACATCTCTCTCACCTCCCTCTACCCAAATCCCTCCCAAATAAGAGTGCCCTACTCTCCCACTGCTGGGTTCTCAGTCTCCACTTCTGGAACGCTGTCGTTGGTTAACTCTCAAAATACTTCTTGCTTTCATGTGAATGCTATATTTTCACCTTTGGTTCTTTTTATGGCACTTCTTACCACCCACCTCCTCCTGTTCAGCCTTTACGTTAGCACTTTCCAGTTTTATATGTTCCATACTGCTCTGCTGATAGAATTAAAGAAACATGTTGCAATTCTCTCTTCCCCTCTGTCTACTCCCTGAACCCTTTCCCTGATCACATCTTAATGTCTTCAACTACCTCTCAAGAAATTGGCGTTTCTGAATGCCTCCAAAGTCATTTTTCCCATCTAACTTACTCAACTCTTTGCCCTTTGAAATATCTTCCCAAACCTCTAAAAACATAATCGCTGGATTTTCTCTTGTGGTTGTTCCCCACATCCTCCTGCCCCCTCTTCCTTCCTCCAATTGTAACTGTCAACAATAGCAGGATTGAACTTCTGAACATTTTCTATGGCGCCATGAAATGAGTTAAACAAATCTCATTCCCCAAGCCATGTAACTCCTTAATGTCCTCTCACCAGTCCATCTACCCACACTCCCACAGCTTTTCAATTTGGCCAGTAGAATCCCCCTTTCATGGTCAAGAAACTCTTTTCTGTCTTCAACTCACTCAGGAAGACTTCTCTCTGGAAATCTGGGTCTTCCCTAAGAATGCTGCTGGACTCCTGACTCCTGCAGCCCTCTGGAAGGACAGGATTTGTTTCTCCACAGGGTGGATCCCTCAGGGTCAGGAGCTGGGGAGGGTTCATAGCCACTCCTCACACCCACTAAAAGACTCACATCTTGCTAACCTCAGGTCAAAGGGCCTCCTCCTTCTTAGCCAGACCTCTGACTAGCCTTCCTCTCCCTGCTCCTCACCTCATGGTCCTGAGGCCAACTCACTTAACACACTGGCTTTCCATGTCCTAGACCCCCTCATTTCTAATATTCTCTCTCACTCGCTTCAGTCACCCACGTTCTGGACCCCGCCTTGGACTCACACGTCCCCTAGGACTGTTCCTCGCATAACTTCCCACCATTGCTACTTCCTGAGGCCCGACCCAGTAAGTCTGCTCCCTCTCTCAGAAAGCATGCCAATCGGCAGTCTGGCCATTTTTCCTAGTTGACTGGCTCATCCCGATCCTCTTCCTTCCCTGCCCAGCTCAGACTCTGGTGGATCTCGGCAATTGCTCTTTCACTATCACCATCGCCTCCCTACCAGGAAAAATTTGGCTGGGCTTCCTGGCATCAACCTAACTTCCTGGGCAGTCTCCTACTTGCCCTGTTCCTGCTCCCGGGCTATCAAGTTCTAGATCCTTCTTTAGACCTCATGCAGTCTCAACCAAATCTCCTAAGTGCTGGCTCCATTCATCCACTCCTGGTTTGGCCCATTCCATTTCCTTCTTGGCTTCCACTCCAAATGAATAAAATTAAAACATTGCATTTCTGTTATGATTTATTAGTTTAAAAAATGCTTGGGGATATTTGTTATTTTATCCACAAGACAACCTTTTGTGGGATGGTAGCTCAAGAATATTACAACCAAAAAAACAAAAAACAAAAAACAAAAAACCCAACTCAGTTTCATAAAAAAAAAAAAAATAAATAAAATAAAATAAATTTTAAAAACCCACTGAGTTTCATAGAAGTTATGTGGCTTACTTAAGCTCTCACAGTCTCCAAAGAATAGACATGATTGGCCATCATAATAATCAGAATATATTTTCTTTCAACCATCTGAGACACCTATGCCATGCCCAGTTATTCAACATGCTAGCTGTGAGGACTGACACAGGGATCAGAAACAGCGATCAAGGGATGATGGCAGAAGTCACCTTGGGATCAGTTTTCTATATACAGTTGTCCCAGAAGTTGTTCAGGTGGTAACACTGGCTCAGACAGGGAAATGAATCCCATTGTAGAGATGCAGGGAAACTCCATGCCAGCCAAGTTGGTCTCTGCCCTCTGTGTGGGCCCCCACAACCAAAACCCAACAAATGAAAAGGAGTCACAGCGTTGGAAGAGCAACTAAGCTCAGCAATGGCGAATCAAGGTAAAGAGAGCAGTTCAGAATTTACTAAGTGGGGCACTCCCTTCACACATAATTAGTGTGCTTTGAAGAGACTGGTATGTGACATGCTCACTTCTGAACAAAATAAAAACAAAACAGATTGTTTTCCTCTTCATCCTGTGCCATCTAGACATTTACAATGTGATAAAGAGCATAAATACAATCAGGTGCAAATCCCAATGGATATATAGGCTGTAGGTAACAGTAATATTGAACAAAGACCCAAATTAAATTTTTGAAAGATTTTTTGGTGAAATATGTATTACAGAGCCAAAAAGATATCTATCCCTCTACAAATATTTCAGCTTCTTAGAAAAAAACTGTTACATACATCTGTATTTGTCCATATCCCTAATAACACCAATTTATTGTCTGCCTTAGTATGGGCCTCCCCCCAACAAAAATGCCACTATTTAGCAAAATAATTATTTACCTTATAGAAGATCAAAAAAAGATCATCCAGTTTCCCATGCAAATCACCTGGAGTGCAAATGAAAAATCACTATTCAGTAGGAAACAAGAAAAATGCCCATTTGTGATAGAATTCTTAAACTGAAATACTGCCGTACTGCCAATATAGTCCAAGCATTCTCAGGGCATTGGGGTTTTACCCTGATGGTATTAATTCGACAATTTGTTTTCATAGTTCTCTGTCCCCTTTCCTATGGGGGGCAGTGTCTGATCTTACAATCACCTATTCACTCCTACCATTGCGCAGCGCTGGGCTTACCCCACACCAAGCACTGCATTAAAGGTTTACATGAATAATCCTGTTCTATCCTTACACCTGCTCCATGAGTTGGGTATTATTCTCATCATTCTTAGATAGAAAGGAGGATCAGAGTAGTTAACTGATGCAAAATTACCCACCTACCAAGTATCAGAGCTGGAATTCAAACGCAACTTTATCTCACTCAAAACTCAAGCTCTTAGTGATTATTCTGTATTGTTCACACTATAATCTGTAGGAGATCAGCAAGAGTATCTGTCAGTTGGCATTAAATACCCAGTGCCTCTTATAGTACCTGGTGCATAATAGGCACTCAATAAATACATTTAATTGCTAAATGTACAGCTTTTTAAAGCCATGTATGTAAAGTCCTGTGTTAGAGAATATGCTCCAGCAATAGCATCTAAAATTGAAAAATTGTGAGTTGACATTCTTTTGATGAGACAATTATAGGAAGTAAAAATGAAAGCATGACTTTATAAAACTCAGCTAACTAAGGGAAACCATATGAATATATAAAGCCATTAACTAAAAATTAACAGTGAATATATTAGTCAAAAGCCCTATTTGGATAACTATTTCTAGGTAAAATATCTATCTTTCATAGGCTCTGATCACAAAATTTTATTCTTTGCATCCAACTTGATTACCAAAAGAATGCAATATAGAAATACCTTTCCTTGGTTTGCTTAAAATTCCACAACCAAAATCAACCAAATATATGGAACAGAAGACTGCAATTATAATGAGAACAATAAAATAAAAGTCCTGTATCACCAGCACTTATTTACAAAATGACCATAATATTAAGAGCATATTAATGCTATTATATACTTAAATCTCACTGCTTTCATATGATCGTACTCCAAATCCAAGGAAATAAAAGTGGAAAGACTTCTTACTTATAAATTAAATATATATTTTAAATTATTCTATTTTACTAATTTTCTTCAGGGTGACTTGTCTTTCAAAGATTTGAGTAGACAAAATTGTTGCAGCTGGCATGCTAAAAAATGAATTGGTTTCAGTATATTAGGGATTAAGGCTATATAAATATTTTTAACTTCTATTGGACAGTAATAGATAAAACCTGATGTATCATGGAAAGATAAGCCACAGAGAGATATTTCCACTGCAAACAAAAACATGAGTACAGAATTGGTTATTTTTTATAATGTAACTATAGACTAAAACACCTTCTGCATGTGTATTGAGAACTATGTAGCATGTTGAGATGTTCAGGTAAAAAAATGCATCTGGAAATTGAAATTAAAATAATGGTAAAATTTCATGATACTTTCTCTCCCCCTCCTAGTACTGTCTTAAACAGATGTTTTTGAAGATACAGCCCAAATTTTGAATTTTAAATGATGACCTAATTTATTTAAGTTTAATGGGGCTATAACCACCAAAAATAGGGAAATTACTGGCCTTGGCTTTTCCTCTCTAGCAATGGTGCTACATGGAAAAATGTCTGGAAATAAATGTCCAAGATGTGGAGATCTTGAAGTGAATGAACTGTCTGATCAATCCATTCCCTAGACTTTGTTTCATGATGGAAAATGCAACATCAATCAGAGAGATGCATGATGGGAGTTGGGATAGCAGATATGGGGCTGGCCCTAACTTCGGATGCAGGGGACCTGATTTTTCATTCTGACCCCGCCACTAACAAGCCGAGGTGAGTGAGCCTGGTTGTGGTGGGGAAGAGTTACCACATAGAAATGTAGGGAAGGAGGGGTGCCTGGTTGGCTCATTCAGTAAAACATGTGACTCTTGATCTTGGGGTTGTAAGTTTGAGTCCCACACTGGGTGTAGAGAATACTCAAAAATAAACAAGGAAAGGAAGGAAGGAAGGAAGGAAAGAAGGAAGGAAGGAAAGAAAAGAAAAGGAAAGAAAAGAAAAAAAAGAAAAGAAAAGAAAGAGAGAGAGAAGGCATTTTCCTCTCTAGGCCTCAATTTCATCCACAACAACAAGTGACAGACTAGTCCCAGTAAGAATTATTTAGCTCTTGCACTGTGTGATGCCAGGACACCTCTGCCCTCTAATTCACGTCTTCTAGATCCTTTTACCCAAAGATAAGTCTACAATGGCAACTGGAAACATGTGGGGGCAGATCTCACTCTCTGTTTGGCTTATTATACACATTCAGACAGCATATGGAGCCCTGCCTCCATGGAGGCCATGGGTTGTTGGCATGGCTTCCCGAGCTTCATGACCCCAAGTCTTAATCTCTGTGAAAAGTAAGAGCCAGGGAGGCCTTAAATAAAAGGCTCCCACTGCTGAGATGCATCATCTGTCAGGCAGAGACGTGTGTTGGCCTGATCAGGTTGGAATTGAACCATTGAAGATGCTTCAAAAGCCTGAGTCTGAGCATGTAGTGTGTCCCGCTGCATCAAGTCCCTATCACCACTATCAGATGCTAGGAATGGAAATGGTTTTACTAGATTGTCAAATCCACTTCTACCTGCCAGAGGAAAAGAAACACAGGCTAAAAATTGATTTGGAAAAATAACAATCACTGTTTTGTAACCTAAAGGCCTAATTAGAAGTTAAGGGAATTGCTGTTCCTTCCACGCACCCCATTCTCAGACAGTTGCAAGCCTGCTGAGCACCAACTGTGTTGAATTTCAATGTGTACCGTTTCTTGAAGCAATATCCTGCCAGGCTGGCCTATATGATAACAAAATCTCAAGTCTTGTTATTTAGAAGAACAAGGAACATATTTCTGGGACATTCCCACTCTTCTAAAAGCTGCATAGACCAGTTGGAAAAATCTAAAACAGCAGCCAAGGGCAGAGAAGAGTTTAATCTCCACGCTGCCTCAGGCTTTTCGCCTCCCAGCCTAAGTGGCACATGGAGGCCCACCTAAGGAAAAGTAACACAGAGCAAAGATAATGAGAGCTAGATGGAGGGCAAAGAACGGTGATTCCACCCATGGGTGGTTTTCTGTATTAAAATGCTGCCTGCCTTTATAAAAAGCTATGAGTTCTTTAATTTCTCACATAATTAATTCCTGCCAGCTGGTATGCAAAACAAAGACAAGATGGGGAACAGTATTATCATGATAGATAACTCTATATTAACACTCTTCCCTTAATACAGTCCAATTTACACAGTTTTCAAGTTAAGCAAACGATGTAGAACCAAGACACTCCTAAATATTAATTTGGCAGCTCTGCTCTGAAACTTACCACAGATTGTTAACTCTTTGGAGGGAGAAGTTTTTACGTGAGTGAAGTTCGGCATTTGCTTCAGGACTTTCTTGGTTTCAAATAGCACCTCTAAGACATAATGAGCATGAAGTATCTGTGAGGGGGAAGCAGAGGAAATACATATAATGAACTAGCAAGAAAGGCATGACTACGTAGAAAGCTGTAACAGTGGAGCATACGAGCCCATTTCAGGAAGCTGTATTGCAGGATAATGTCTAAACTATTCTCAGATACACTTGATCTTAGCCAAAAGGCCGAGAAGCGATAAACTATTCTCAGATAGATCATTCTAGCAATGTGTCTGGCATACAATAAGCCCTCACTAGAGATTTGTAAACTGAATGAATAAATGGTTCCTAGGACACTTATATTTTCCTGTTCTTAACTGATATCACCCATTCACAGAACGTCTCTGATAGATCCCAAGAGAAGTGATTGAGTTGTATGTGTGTGGGGGGGTACCTCCCTTGCCCCAGGGAAACATGCAGACAAAAATTAAAAATAAAAAAGAAGCAAGGAAAGGAGAAAGAGAGAAGGAGAGAGACTGTGGAAGAGGAGCTGCTTTGCATTTGTTTGGGACATCCTGCCTCCTGGGATGGCAGCCAGGTGGTGGTGCTGGGTTCGCAGATCTCACAAGGCAGCCAGAGCAGCCCCAAGAAACCCCTGAGCCAAGAATCCCAGGTGGCTCAATGTTGGGTGCACAGACGTGAGAGTATACAGAACAGCAAGTACATTTATATACTGGTCTAAATATAAAACATATTCCAAACCCAAATAAATCATTTGCATTACCTCCTATTACGACTATTCATCCAATTGCCCTCCTCCAGTTAGCATTGATGACGTCATTGTATTGGACAGATTTATTCCACTTTCTCTGCTGGGCTTTTGTTTGTTTTAAATCTAGTGTGTTATTCTTCAGTTTTAAAAAATTATAAAATACCCCAAATACATAATCCCCAAAGGAATATAGCTAATACAAATGTAACGGATGCTACCAGCACTTCATGGGTCAGGACTATTTCCACCACCTGAAATGGGGCTAGCCAAAATCAAGATGTGCTGTGAGTGCAAAATACACACTGGATTTCAAAGACTCAGTGTATGAAAAAAAAAAAAGCAAAATGTCTCATTAAAAACTTTTAACAGAGGGGGGGCACTTGATGGGATGAGCACTGGGTGTTATGCTATATGTTGGCAAACTGAACTCCAATTAAAAAAAATTAAAAAATAAACAAATAATAAAATAAAATAAAAACTTTTTTTTTAATTTACCCATTCCACAATTTTTATTTTTTTATTTTTATTTTTTTAAATTTTTTATTGGTGTTCAATTTGCCAACATATAGAATAACACCCAGTGCTCATCCCATCAAGTGCCCCCCTCAGTGCCTGTCACCCAGTCACCTCCACCCCCCCGCCCACATCCCTTTCTACCACCCCTTATTCGTTCCCCAGAGTTAGGAGTCTCTCATGTTCTGTCTCCCTTTCTGATATTTCCCACTCATTTTTTCTCCTTTCCCCTTTATTCCCTTTCACTATTTTTTATATTCCCCAAATGAATGAGACCATATAATATTTGTCCTCCGATTGACTTATTTCACTCAGCATAATACCCTCCAGTTCCATCCATGTGGAAGCAAATGGTGGGTATTTGTCATTTCTAATGGCTGAGTAATATTCCATTGTATACATAGACTCATTAAAAACTTTTAACGGAGGGGGGCACTTGATGGGATGAGCACTGGGTGTTATGCTATATGTTGGCAAATTGAACTCCAATAAAAAAAGTTTAAAAAAAAAAATAAATAAATAATAAAATAAAATAAAAACTTTTAACAGGAGTATATATTAAAATGATAATTTCATATATTGGATTAAATACAGTATTAAAATGATTTTTATCTTTTACATTTTTAAAAGTTTATTTATTTTAGTAATCTTTATACCCAATATATTTTCAATTTTTTAATGTGACAACTAGACCATTTTTAATTATGTTTGTGGCTCATATTATATTTCTATTGGATACTACTGGTTTAGATTATTAAAGGCCGAGAGGGGTCATTTCTATACATTGTTCAGATACTGTTTTGATTATGGGTTTCAGGAAAGATAAAATTCTTTGTTCCTTTGGCACAATCCTGTCTCATGGTGTCTTAAAATTTCTATTTGCATAGCTATTAAAATAATAAAACTATTTTCTATCCCAGATTCCCAAAATATGATTTAAGTTTGGAGAATTTTCATGATTAAATATACCTTTTTTGAGAGAGAGATAGAGAGCAGGGGTAGGAGCAGAGGGAAAGGAAGAGAGAATCTTAAGCAGAATACGAGTATCAGTACTTGCTTACAATGCTGTCTTTCAATAGCATTATAATTGTTTTTATAGTTATAATATTAAATACTCAAAAAAGTTAACTTAGATATTGGTTTCTACATTTATAGAGATGGTCAGAGTAAATAGCAACTTAAATAAAATATTCATATTCTTTTAAAGCCAATGAGGAAGGAAAATACTACTTTTAAAGGATATTTCTTTTTATGAAGTAACAAGTTTTCAAATGGAAAAAAATCTCATTTTTTAGTTGAATAAAAAGTTAAATAGTAAAAAGGAGTATAACTGAAAAGCAATTTTCCTTCTTCCCCACTCAGTCCCTGTCCCCAGAAACAGTCACTGTTAAGGGTGTCTTCATTATCTTTCCAAAACATATTCTATGCGTTGGCAGCATATAAAAATTAATATAACCACATATGAATATGTAATATTAATATATATTCTATTCTATAAACATATAATCCCTTAAACAAAATGTGGGATATATTCATACAAAGGAATGTTATTCAACTAAAAGTAGGAATGAAATACTGACATATGCTAAAACATGGATGAACCTTGAATACATTTGCCAAGCAAAAGCCAGACACCAAAGGTCACATACTTTAGGATTACATTTATATGAAATCTCCAGATTAGACAAATTTGTAGAGACAGAAGGCAAATTAGTGGTTGCAAGGGGCTGGGGAGAAGGGGCAATGGGGAGTGACTGCTTGATGAGTACAGGATTTTGTTTTGGGGTAATGAAATGTTCCAGAATTAGATAGTGGTGATGATAGCACAACATTTTGAATATAGTAACACCTGCTAAATCATACACTTTAAAATGATCTATTTATGTTTACATGATCTATTTTATGTGAATTTATCTTAACTTTTAAAAATCAAAATATATAAATACTTATTTTTTTTTTTTTTTTTACAAAAGGGAACACACTGCATTCTTTGTTGAGCCTGTCTTCCCCTAACAGCATAATTTTCTCATTTTTGTAAAGTCAGAATTATGATCTTTTCTGTTATGGCTCCTTGGATATTTGTCATATCTCTTCTCTCTCTTTGAACATATTAAGCATACTTATAAACTCTGAGTCTGATAATGCCATTGTCAAAATATTGGTCTGTTATTTATTGGTTGCCTCAGTTTTCTATCATGAATCTTATATCTTCCTATGCTTGGTTAATATTTGTATTAAGTTCTGGACATTGTACATAACAACTTGAAGAAATAATTTGAGGCCTATCTTCTTCCAGAAAGGATTTACCTTTTCATTTGGCAGGTGGCTAGAAATACCAGCTATCCAGGATAATCTCAATTCAATATCAGGAATTAGATGATTCCAAGCTTTGATTCAATCCCTACAGAGACAGTCTACTTCTAGTTCACTCTTACTCCTAGGGTATGCCCTTAGGGTCCTAACCTGAGAATGAGGGTTTGGGGGTAATGTCAGAGAAAATAATGGAATAGGTAGCTCACAGGTCCTATCCCTCCACAGAAACACTGAAAACTCAAGCAAAGAAACTGTCAAAATCAACTTTCACAGAACTTTGGAAAGTAAAGTTCACAGCAACCAAGCAAAGGCTGAATCAAGAAAAAGGCCACTTAAAAATGGCTCAGTGCAAGCAGAGAATAAAGGCTAAAATAGGTTTGTAAACAGCCTAGCTAAGCAGTGAAGTGTACCAACACAGAGCCCATCTGCAAAGACAAGGCTTGTCTTTGCTTTGCATTGCTTCTGTCTCTGTCCCACTCTATATTTCATTCTCTCTCTCTCTCTCTCTAGCTCCTGGTGTTCAAGGAAATCTCTGTAAAACACTAGTTGAATACAAACTAAAAGAACAGAGACTTCAGAGACCTCACACACAACTAGACCTAGCATACATCTATAGAACACTCCACCCAACAACATCAGGCTACACATTTTTTTAACAAGAGCATATGGAACATTCTCCAGGATAGACCAGATGTTAGGCCACAAAATAAGCTTCAATAAATTTAAAAAGATTGGAATCATGCAAAGTATCTTATCTGATCACAATGGAATGAAGCTTGAAATCAATAACAGAAGGACAACTGAAAAATTCACAAATATGTAGAAATTAAACAACATAATCAATAGGTCAAAGGAGAAATCACAAAGGAAATTAGAAGCCACTTTGAGATGAATGAAAATGAAAACGTTACACACAAAAATATATGGGATGGGGATCCCTGGGTGGCTCAGGGGTTTGGTGCCTGCCTTTGGCCCAGGGTGTGATCCTGGAGACCCGTGATTGAGTCCCACATTGGGTTCCCTGCATGGGGCCTGCTTCTCCCTCTGCCTGTGTCTTTACTTCTCTCTCTGTGTGTGTCTCTCATGAATAAATAAATAAAATATTTAGAAAATATATATATGGGATGTAGCAAAAGCAATGCTCAGAGAGAAATTTATAATTGCAAATGCCTACATTAAAAAGAAGAAAGATCTCAAATGAAAAGCCTAACTTGACACCAAGGAACTAGAAAAAGAACAAACTAAGCCAAAAACTAGCAGCAGAAGAAAAAGGACTAGAGTTCAGATAAATGAAATAGACAACAGAAAAACAAGAGATAAAATTAGCAAAACTCAAAATTGATTCTTTGAAAATATTAACAAAGTTGACAAACCTTTAGCTAGACTGACAAAGAAAAACAAAGAAAATGCAAATAACTATAATCAGAACTAAAAGTGGGACATTACCACCAATCTTAAAGAAATAAAAATAATTATAAGAGAATATTATGAATAATTATACATTAACAAATTAGATAATTTAGATGAAATGGACAAATTCCTGGAAACATACAAATTCCCAAAACTGATTCAGGAAGAAATAGAAAATCTGAATAGGGGGATCCCTAGGTGGCTCAATGGTTTGGCACCTGCCTTTGGCCCAGGGTGTGATCCTGGAGTCCTGGGATCGAGTCCCACATTGGGCTCCCTGCATGGGGCCTGCTTCTCCCTCTGCCTGTTTCTCTGCCTCTCTCTCTCTCTCCTCTCTCTCTCTCTCTGTGTGTGTGTGTCTCATGAATAAATAAATAAAATCTTTAAAAAAAAGAAAATCTGAATAGATCTAAGACAAGTAGAGATTGAATCAGTAATCAAAAACCTCCTAACAAGGAAAATCCAAGACAGGCAACTTCACTGGTGAACTCTACTGAACATTTAAGGAATTAACACCAATCCTTCTTAAATTCTTCCAAAAAAGTGAAGAGGAAGAAACAATTCCTAACTCATTCTATGAAGCCGATATTACCCTAATACCAAAGTCAAATAAAGACACCATAAGAACATACACATCAATATCCCTTCTAAATAAAATACAAAACAAAAACAAAAACAACTTCAACAAAATATCAGCAAAAAAATCCAATAAAATTTTAAAAGAATCATAGACCATGACCCAGTAGGATTTATTCCAGGAATACAAGGTGGTTCGATACACACACAAAATTAATCAGTGTAATACACACATTAATAGAGTGAAGGAAAAAAACACACAATCATTTCAATTGGTGTAAAAAAGTATTTGACAACATCTAACACCTTTTCATGATAGAACCACTCAGAAAACTAGGAATGGAAGAAAATGTCCTCAATATGATGAAGGACATTGATAAAAAACCCACAACTAACATCAAACTCAATGGTGAAAGACTGAAAGCTTTCCCACCTAAGATCAAGAACAAGACAAGCATGACAAGCCCTCACCACTGCTATTCAACATTGTACTGGAAATTCTAGCCAGGGTAATTAGGCAAGAAAAAGAAGTAAGAGGCATCTAAATAAAAAAGGAAAAAATAAAACTATCTCTATTCCCAGATGACATGATCCTATATATAGATTGTCTCAAAATACACACACTACTAAAGCTAAGAAATGAATTCAGCAAAGTGGCAGAGTAAAAGCTCAATCCATAAAAATCAATTGTCCTTTTATACACCAATAATGAGCAATCCAAAAGGGAATTAAGAAAGCAATCCCTTTTACAATGGCAATCAAGAGAATAAAATACCAAGGAATAAATTTAAGGTAGTAAAAGACTTGTTCACTGAAAATTAGAAAACATTGCTGAAAGAAATCAAAGAAGACCTAAATAAATGAAAGATATCCTGTGTTTATGAATTGGAAGGCTTAATATTGTCAAGATGGTAATACTATCCAAAGTGATCTACAGATTCAATACAATCTACCAAAATCATACCAAAATCCCAATGGGCTTTTTTACAGAAATGGAAATGTCAATCCTTAAATTCATTGCAAGGGGAACCCAAATATCAAAACGATATTGAAAAAGAAGAGCTAAATTGAAGAATTTATGCTTCCTGATTTCAAAACTTAACTACAAAGCTATAGTAATTAAGACAATGTAATGACATAATTCATAAATACAAATGAAGAGAACTGGGAGTCCAGACATAAATTAATACATCTATGGCCTATGGCCTATTAGTTTTCAGCATGGGTCTCAAGACCATTCAATGGGGGAAAGAACGGACTCTTAACAGAAAGTGTTAGGACAACTGCATATTGCAAAGAACAAAGTTGGACCCCTACCTCATACCATATACAGAAAGTAAATGAAAATGATTCATGGAACTAAATTTAAGAGTTAAAACCATAAAATTCTTAAAAGGAACTATAAGGAGTAAATCTTCATGATCTTGGATTTGGCAATGGATTCTTAGATAAAACACAAAAACACAAGCAATCAAAGAAAAAATAGATACTTTGGACTTCATCAACATTAGAAACTTTTGTGAATCAAAGGGCATTATCAAGAAAATAGAAAGAACCTACAGAATGAAAAAAAATTTTCAAATCATACATTGGAGGGGTGCCTGGGTGGCTCAGTTGGTTAAGCGTCAGACTCTTAGTTTCCGCTTGGGTCATGGTCTCAGGGCCGGGTTATCAAGGCCTGCATCACTGAGCTTCCTGGTCAGCGGAGAGTCTGCTAGAGATTCTCTCTCTCCCTTTCCCTCTGTCCCTCCACCCCACAGTTTCTCTCTCTCAAATAAATAAATAAATAAATCCTTTAAAAAAATCATATATCTGATAAGAGATTTGTTTTTTTGTTTTTTTTGATAAGAGATTTGTATCCAGAATATATAAATAACTCTTACAACTCAATAATAAAAAGACAAATAACCTTATTTCAAAATGGGCAAAGCATCTAAGTAGATATTTCTCCAAAGAATGTGTACAAATGCCCAGTAAACATGGTATAGATGTTCAACATCTTCAGTCATTAGGGAAATGCAAATCAAAACCACAATGAGGTATCACTTCACATGCAACTAGGATGGCTATAATAAAAATACAATTACAAAGAATAAACAAAAGCAAATAAGAAGTGTTGACAAAAAAATGTGAAGAAATTGGAACCCTCATGCATTGCTGGTGGGAAGGTAAAGAGACACAGCCACTGTGGAAAACAGTTTAGCAGCCCCTCAAAAAGTTAAACAGAGTGACCATATGACCCAGCAGTTCCACTCCTAGGTATATATACTCAAGAGAACTGAGAACACATTCATACAAAAACCTGTATGTGAATGTTTATAGAAGCATTGTTCATGATAGCCCAAAGGTAGAAAAAAATCCAAATGTTCATCCACTGATGAATGAATAAACAAAATGTGGTATATCCATATAACAGAATATTAGTCAGTCATACCAATAAAGGAGCAATGAAACATGTTATGACATGAATGTACCTTAACAACATTATGCTAAGTGAAAAAGCCAGATACAAGAGGCTACATATTATAGAATTCTATACATGAAATGCCCAAAATAGACAAATCTGTAGAGACAGAAAGTAGAATAATGGGTGCTAGTCGGGAGGGAAGAGGGAATGGTAATGGGTATGGAATTTCTTTTGGGGGTGATGAAAATGTTTTGGAGTTAGTCCTGGTGATAATTGCACAATTTTGTGACTGTGCTAAAAACCACTGCACCGTACACTTTCTTTCTTATTTATTTTTCATTGGAGAATTGTTGACACACAATGTTACATTAGTTTGAGGTGTACAACACAGTGATTTGACAACTCTGTATGTTACACTGTACGCTGTGCTCAGCCGCAAGTATAGGTACCTACCATCTGCCACCGTACGCCACCACAGTACTCTCGACTATATTCCCTATGCCGTAGCTTTAATCTTGATGACTTATTCACTCTATAACTGGAAGCCTGATCTCCTACTCCCTTTCACCCACTTCGCCCATCCCCCCACCGTTAAATCATTCACTTGAAAATGATGAATTTTACAATATGTGAATTATATCTAAGAAAAAGGAAAAGGAAATGCATAAGCCTATATATAGACAGGAAGTTGTGCATCTGAGGAGACTTCTATTTAATAGGTTAAGGAAAGCAAAGGGTAGCTCTCACTTATTATGAAGCTTTTCTCCAAAGGAATGCATTTCTGCTATAGTATTTTTCATCCATTCATTCAACAGATAGTCACCGAGCACATGCTATGTACAAGAATCAGGGCAGTATCTGCTTCCACTTGCCTGTTGTTGCTTGAAGGCCTCAACAAGTAAATCAATATCAGTAAAAGTGAGAGGAAATTGCAGCCGAGGACCATGATAGGAGTCTGGGACGTCTATGTGTGAGACATAGTCCTGTCTATCCTTGTAGTCCTGGAGGGTGCTACCAAAAAGTCGAGCAAGTAATTCTGGAAAAGGAAAGACAGAAAGGGTGGGGGAATCAACATTCCCATACTTAAAATTCAATAAATATCTTCTTGAATATTGAGCCAATGTAAGGCAGTGTGCTACAGGTATTATGAATATCAAGATATCCCACATTTAATCACGAGGAAGGATTTGTTCTCAGATCATTAGGCACATTCACATGAATCACCCTCATCCCTTCCCGAGTGGACATTGTACCAAAGCAGTGAGTTCATTGGTGGGGAGGAGGAGAAACTCAGGGAAAACTGGTCATTCAAGGTACTATGATGCTCTGAATCTTTACCTCTACATTTTTTGCCTACTCTTACATTGCAGATTTTTACAAATAGGGCTGAAAACATAATAATGTATTGTATTTGATTCAAACATCTGTGCTATTCAGGATCTACAGAAAATTAAACTGCAGCATTCAATTTTTCCCCTGTTAAGCACTTCAAATTTTACTTAGCTATAATAGATTTGTTTCTCTCTTCACATAAAAACAGATTTTCTGACATGATTTTCTTTTTCTTCTTGATAACAAAGCAGATAAAGTTAGATGATGAACACAGGCAGAAATACCCACAGGGCCTCTCTCTGAGAGAAATATTTCTATGTAACAGATTGCCTGCACTGCCCATTTCAGTAGGTGCTGAGGCCCAGGGTCCCTTTCTTGCTAGGCCACCTATCAAACAGTCAGGCCAAGAACAGAAATCTGGCCAATGTCGGTGGAGAAAGATGAAAGGGGATATGGTAGACTGATTGCAAAAGTGACCCCAATTGTCTATCCCAACCTCTAGCCTGGCTCTTGTCAAGATTCTATTTCCCCAGGCTTCAAACCTGGGTTGTTGGGTTCATGATTTGTGTTAGCCTAAAGAATGTGGTAGAAGTGTTATGTACCATTTCTAAGCCAAGACCTTAGAAGGCCTTGTATGCTTCCATGCTTTCTCTTTTGGACCTATATTACTGCCACAAAGCCCAGGCTAGCCTAATGAAAGCTTCAAGACTATGGAGAACAAAACTGAGTCACCCCAGCCAAGGCCATCCTAGATCAGCCATCAGCCAGCAGACCTCCAAACACATGAGTGAACTCTCACCAAGACCTGAGAAAAACTGCCAAATCAAGCCTGCCAAGATCAGCAGAAACACTCGGATAACCTGTGGACTTGTGGGCAAGAAGTGTTTATTACATGCCACTGAGCTATTGTGGTTGTTTAACACACAGTGTTATTTCGTTAAGAGATAACAGATATGGAGATGATGATGTATTCTTCAACTCATTAACACTGAATGCTACCAAGCCAATGGGAATCAGAAGTTCTCTACAAGCTGTTTCTGAATATTTAGAATGGACATGTTTAGAAAGTATGACGTCAGCAGATGTAGATAGAATACATTTCTTTTCATGATCCAGTTATGCTGAGAGATTCCAGTTAAGAACTAAACTTGAAAAAAAACCTTTATTTTTTCAAAAAAATATATATGTCGGGCAGCCCAGGTGGCTCAGTGGTTTAGCGCCGCCTTTAGCCCAGGGCCTGATCCTGGAGACCTGGGATCGAATCCCATGTCAGGCTCCCTGCATGGAGCCCGCTTCTCCCTTTGCCTGTGTCTCTGCCTCTCTCTCTCTCTCCCTGTATCTCTCATGAATTAAAAAAAAAATCTTTAAAAAAATATATATGTCATAATATTTGATAATTTAAAAATGCTTTCTAAATTATTGGGTGCCCCAATATTTCTTTGGTGGTGGTTGATGATGTTTTACAAGAAGTTAAATTTAGGAATAATAATGTACGTCTTCAGTGTGGTCCAGCACAGTGTATTTTATTCATTTGGATTTGGTTTGAGATTTAAGAATAACTTAATTATTCCCTGTAATGTTTGAAAACTAGAAATGCAGAGCAGCTTGGTAAATTTTTTCTCAGATTCCATGGTGCAAGCAATAAAGCCTAAATACTCTACCTATCTTAATGATCGTACCATTTGGCTCATAGAGATACATCTTCCTGACTCTATACATTTTAATATGGAGCTCCTCTTGGGAAAACAACAATAACAACAAAGAAACAAACAAAAAAAAAACCCCACCAGTCTCACTATACCATGTTATAACTGACTCATTGAGTAATTCCTACTGAAAGGTACAAGCACGAAATGATTTTCTTTTCCCAATCATGGCCTTCACCTATGCTCTGTCCACTCTCCCTTTCTCATCAGCTCACACATCAATTCCAATTGTTTTTTAAGAAGAAAATTAAAATATTGTTTTTCTTCTTTAAAACAAACCAAAAAAGCTTAGTCTGGCCCTTCTTTCCATATGTTTGTTGACCTTCATTTCTTATAAGTTCCGTGATAAATACATGAAAAAGCATCGTTTCCCTAAGCCAATTCCTAGTCAAAACTACTCAATATGAAATATCAGTAAACATCAAATCATAATCCTTTTGCTGACTTTTAGCCACATTAAAAGAAATAACATAGATTCTCTTCCTAATATGGGTAGCTAATGTGAGTCATGTATGAAAACAATCAAAAGCTGTAGCAGGGGATCCCTGGGTGGCGCAGCGGTTTAGCGCCCGCCTTTGGCCCAGGGTGTGATCCTGGAGTCCCAGGATCGAGTCCCACGTGGGGCTCCCGGCATGGAGACTGCTTCTCCCTCTGCCTGTGTGTGCCTCTCTCTCTCTCTCTTTCTCTCTGTGTGCCTATCATGAATAAATAAATAAAATCTTGAAAAAAAAAAAGCTGTAGCAGTTCAAACGCAAGTAGTGTGGGCTATAACTATAACTATAAGACTAATTTAATGAATGCCAACAACATATAAAGATTTGTGCAACATGTAATTTGAATGAATCTTTACCTATTTGATTTACAATTCTCTCAATACCAATCTAAACTAATTAAGTATAATGAAATCTTGAATTATAACCAAATGATACCACCTTTACAAGTTGTTCTAAAGAAAATATCTCAAAACTACCCCCCATATATAATCTTTTCTTTTGCCCAGTACAAACTCAAAATCTGGACAGGGAAAATGTTAAAGCCCATAATTAAAAAAAAACAAAACACGTGCACACACATACACAATTTCTGCCTCTACCACCCACATGTCACTTTGAAAACAAGCTCCAAATATGGCTAGGAAAAGAAAAGCACCAATTGAACTGCATTTTATAGTTATTTTGTTTCTCAGTTATGAATCTGGATTAAAATTATGAGTGTCCAGGGACGCCTGAGTGGCTCAGTGGTTGAGCACCTGCCTTTGACTCAGAGCATGATCCCGCATTCGGGTCCCACGTTGGGCTCCTTGCATGGAGCCTGCCTCTCCCTCTGCCTGTGTCTCTGCCTCTCTCTCTGTGTCTCTCATGAATAAATAAATAAAATCTTTTTTTAAAAACTTGAGTATCCATATAATAAACTCAATAAATGGCAAAATGACATTTCATAAAATTTAACACCTGTTTTCTTTAAAAAAAAAAAAACTCAGAAAACTAGAAACGAAAGCCTACCTCCTTAACAGAATTATAATAATTTAAATCAACAAGAATGGTTTTTCCATTAAAGCATTAACAAAACAGGATGCCTACTTTTACTGCTTCATTTTAACATTGTTCTGCTATTTCCAGCCAACGCAACAAAACACAAACCCAAAATAAGAGCAGTGGCTATTGCATAGAAAGATATAAAAATAAAGTTGCCTGTGGCCAGTGTGATTAAATATCCATCCTCAAGAAAATCAACTGAGAAACTCCCAGAACTGATAGGAGAATTCAGTACTGCAGAGGTTAAGCACACTTGTTCAAAACACAGCTTTACCACTGCTGAGATGAATAACCTTAGGAGGTCACCTTCTAAGCCTCAATATTCTCATCCAACAAAAGGGGATGATAATAATACTAATCTCAGTGGTCTGTCATGAAGACCAAATGAAATATTTAAAGCACTTAAAAGACATGGCACATGGTAAACATTTAATAAATATTGGCAATAAGAATAAAAAATTCATTAATGCTATCTTTCAATAGTAGCACAATACAAATAGGTATAAAACAAAAGTTTGGGGATCCCTGGGTGGCGCAGCGGTTTGGCGCCTGCCTTTGGCCCAGGGCGCGATCCTGGAGACCGGGGATCGAATCCCACATCGGGCTCCCGGTGCATGGAGCCTGCTTCTCCCTCTGCCTGTGTCTCTGCCTCTCTCTCTCATTCTCTGTCTCTGTGACTATCATAAATAAATAAAAATTAAAAAAAAAAGTTTGTTAAATACTACCAATAATCACTGGGAAGATATAATGGGGAAAATAAACTATTGACCATAGCCACAAAAAATAGACAATATCTGGGTCTGATAGGACACTTTGGCTGATCTGGGAAGCAGAAAGAAGAGTCAAAACAACACTGGCACACACTCCATCCCACTCCCCATTTCCATCAGTCTCTGTGTAAACCTATTGCTATGTACAGCAGCTTTGGTTTTCCACCTGTGGGATGGATGTGTGGTCTCCCCATCAAGTCTTATGAACTGGTTTGAGAAACTAAGTAGTAGGACATGGAAATGAATGGCTTCCAGGTCACCTCCCACCTATGGAATACCCAGAATATCTCAACTAACCCTGTGCCTCAGATCATTAATCTGGTGCTGATATCTAGAAATGTTAAGTGATCTTCTGGCCCCTAAAAATAACCTGTTTAGGAGTCATAGCACTTCAGCCAAACAGGCCGAGTTGGAGGTTATGTAGAACCTTCCCACCAAAGAGGGCCATCAGAAAGCAATCTATAG
Source organism: Canis aureus (assembly GCF_053574225.1). Lineage (NCBI taxonomy): Eukaryota > Metazoa > Chordata > Mammalia > Carnivora > Canidae > Canis > Canis aureus. Next base: position 109,661,098 of record NC_135649.1, read on the forward strand.
TAATGTACAGCATGGTGACCCTAGTTAAGACTACTCTTGTTGTATGCTTAAAAGTTGCTAAGAGAGTACATTTTTAAAGTTCTCACCATGCGCAAAAGAATTGTAACTGTGAGGTGATGTGTTAACTAACCTTATTGTGATCATCATTTCATAATATATACATATATGAAATCACTGCATTGTATACCTTAAACTTCTACAATGTTAGATTCAACTATATTTCAATAAAGCTGGAAAACATTTTAGACAAAATCAACCTATAGAAGTAATCTGTAAGTTAATTTTTCTGTTACACACAATAGTCAATCAGTAAGATTCTAGAACTATAATTATATATAGAGATATATATAAGAGAATGCACAGCCTATAAATATGCCCTAGTACACATTTTTAAATGAATACATGATGAAGGAGGCATGACAAGCCATGGCAAAAAGATACATTATCAAATAAGCATTGTGGGAAAAGTTAGTTAGCTGCTTGGACATTTTCTTTTTGGCTGTGTTCTTTAATTGTTTTCAGCCACTAGGCATCAAAGTTTCCTTTTTTGGTTTAATATAAAAAATCCCAACCCAAACTTATGAAGTGTTAAATTTTTTAAAAGTCAAACCATAAAAAAAGTCTAGAAATACAGGCACAGCAATCCACATTTTAAATATTTCAAAGCCTTCTAAGTTTACAAGCAGGGATTCACAAAGAAAAAGATATTTAGACTTGAAAGATATTTTAAATAATTAATGGGTAAAAACTTCCTATACCTGATGGAAAATATCAACCTAGATATCACAGAAGCTTAGCAAACCCCACACAGAATAAAATATAAATGAAGCATCATCAAGGCATATTATAGTTAAAGTCCTACTTTCTAATGTTACTTAGGTTAGTTTGTTTCTTTCTTAACTCCATCAGGTGATCTTATTATTTGTAATACAGTTAAATTCATTTGTCACTGTGTGTACTCTATTTTGGAAACACAGACACACACATTCTTTCCTGTTTGTAATTATTTTTTTATGGATATGAAACATTATCACAGTTCTAAGAGTCAAAACTACAAAAAGGTACATTCAGAGGATGTTACTCCCCCCCTCAGCCCTCTACCCAACTCCGTTCTCCCATTCTTTCTCCCTTGTTCCCACCCATCCACTCATCCCCTGTAGGTAAACAAGATCATTTGTTTCTGGTTTATTCTATTGGTTTCTCCTGTATTTATTTTTGCACAAACACACACACACACACACACACACACGCATGCACATTCATATCAGGCAAAGATTTCTCAAAGAAGATGCAGAAAGTATTAACCATAAAGGGGAAAAACTGTATTATATTAAAATCAAGAATGGGCAGCCCCGGTGGTGCAGCGGTTTAGCGCTGCCTGCAGCCCAGGGTGTGATCCTGGAGATCCGGGATGGAGTCCCACGTCGGGTTCCCTGCATGGAGCCTGCTTCTCCCTCTGCCTGTGTCTCTGCCTCTCTCTCTCTCTCTCTCTCTCTCTCTCTCTGTGTGTGTGTGTGTGTGTCTCAATAAATAAATAACTCTCTCTCTCTCTCTCTCTGTGTGTCTCAATAAATAAATAAAATCTTCAAAAAAAATCAAGAATGTCTGCTATTATCAAAAGGCAGCATTTAACGATTAAGAAGATAAAAGCCAAAGACCAGGAGAAGATATTTGTAATATGTTTATCTAACAGAGATTCATATTCTCATATTTAGAATACTTAGAGCACTTTGAAAAATTGATAAGAAAAAAGCAGCTAACCCAATAAAAGGATGGCAAGAGACCTGAATAGGACTTCACCAAACAGGATGTTGATGTGGCCACTAAAGAGACAAAAATGTAAGCAATTTCACTGCTCACCAGAGAAATACAAACTAAAGCAGAAATGTGATACTACTACATAACTGAGAGAATGGCTAAATGAAAAGGACTGACAACGCCAAGTGCTGAAGAGGATAGAGAATAACTGGCACTCTCATCCACTGAGGGCAGTGGTACAAACTTGGTACAACAATTTTGTAAGATGGATTATCAGCATCTAATAAAGCTGAACATACACATACCCTGTAACCCAAAACATCCACTCTCGGGTCGTGGTACATCTTCATAATACTGGCCCTCAGTAAGTCATGCCCCCTTGTACCCACATCCCTTTACAATATAACGTTGCTTCTCCTCCCTGCAAGAGATAGAGCTCTCCTAGCCCCTATGAATCTGTGGCTGTCCTTGTGACTTGCTTTGACCAGTAGAATATGGAGAACTGACTTTGTGTGAGTTCCAGAGCATAGGCCTTGTAGCTTCTGCCTTTGTTCTCTTGGGATCCAGGTACTATGTAAAGAAGCCCAGGATATCCTACTAGACAGAGAGGCTGCATGAGGAAAATTGAGGTATCTCAGTTCAGAGCCAACACCAAAGTCCCAGACAGGTGAGTAAAACCATCTAGATCTCCCTACCCAGCCCAGCTAGGTTGAATGAGCCCAACGGACACCAGATGGAACAACGACAAGCCATCCCCACTAAGCCCAGTTCAAATGCCTGATCCACAGAATTATGAGCAACAAAATGGTTGCTGTTTTTAAGCTACTAAATTTGGGGGGTTTGTTATACAGCACTAGGTAACCAGAAATGAGTATATAGCAAAAGAAAATGATATATCTGTTCACCAAAAAGGACATGTACAAGAATGCACATAGCAGTATCATTCAAATTACCCAAACTGAAAACAACTCAAATGTCCATAAACAGTAGAATGAATACATTTTGGTAAATGCATAAAATGGACCATTATTCCACAATAAGAATGACCGAATTTCAACAACACGGATGACTCTCAAAATATGACATTGAGTAAAAGACAGACTCAACAGTGTGTGCTTTCATTTTAGAGTGAAGCTTAAAAACAAGCAAAACCAATCTAGGATGTAGAAGTCAGGAAAGTCATCACTGGGGGGGGTTAGGAAGTGACTGGCAGGGGGTGGGGCACAGGAGATAGGCTTCAGTGGCTCTGATAACGTTTTCTTTCTTGTTCTGGGTGCGGGTTACAAGGGTGTGCTTACTTCGAGAAAATGTATTGCATCCTATATTTGCAATTTGTGTGCCTTAATGTATGCTATACTTCAAGAAAAGTTTACATAAGAAGATTAAGTCACTGTCTCCTTCTTCGATAAAATTTTTTAATATTTTTAAATCACCAAAAAAAAATATTTTTAAATCACCTGCAGAATTTTTTGACATGTAGATTTTAAAAAATACAGAGCCTGAGTAAATATCTCTGGGCTGGAACCCTGCCATCTGGGGCTATGAATCTCCGTAAGTGGTTCTGATGCACAGCCCAGATCGAAATATTAGGTCATTAGCAAAAAGAGTGCTGCTTCATTTCATCATCATTATATTTCCTCTCAGAGATATTTTGCCAAAGAACATGAAGCGCAAACAACTATCTTCAAATTGCAATTATCTAAAAGAAAGAAAATGGCAAAATACCCACTTCCACCCACTCCCCACTCCTCAGGTTTGGCTATTCTACCGTTTAGAAAGCTTCTACAGATCATTAAATGCTTTAATTAGTTTCATACATATGCGCTCAGCTCAAAGCATGCCATTAAAACACCATTCTTTTGCCACTGTGAAGGGTGCTCGGGAGATGATTTAAAAGAAGCTCTTAGATGACATACACTTTTAATTAGAACAAAAAATGGTTGGCCCAAATTAAAGAAATAAGTTTTTAAGTCTAGCATCTACCTTGACGATAACGACAGTCATCTTGATTTTGCAGGAGAAATGCATGCCTTGGGAATAACTATAATTTAAAAATCATTTTGAACCGTACCTACATTGCCTGTCCCTGAAATGATTTGCTTAGTCATCTGAGAATGACCAAATAAATGATAAAAAGAGAGACAGACAGCTAGCTCTGCAGAAAACAGAGAACTGTGTTCAAGCCATCATTTCCCCCAGATTTGCTTCATGAGATACTCAAGATATTTTTCATCTCTCGGCATGAAAGTTTTGTGCATAAAAAATAAGATCCTCTTCACTAAGCTACTATCATACATCAACAGATTATGGTTCAGAGAAGGTGCTCAGCAAATCAACCTTGAATGAAATCTAATTTGGCTTTTTGAAAGTGACAAAGTTAAATAGTCAAATTTAGTCAACAACAATCAGAGAAAAAAGCCACCTGAACTGATTTCACCAGTTGTTTGGTGTCGCAAAGATGAGACAGGTGGACATCACTTTAATTTCTTTAATTTCTTACTGTTCTCCCATTCTTCAGAGTTGACATCCCTTGAGGAGGACAATTCAGTATTTAATGACTGCTTTTCAAAAGACTAAACATTTTTCTTACCTGGATCTTTCTTGTGTATTTGTGTGTAGTTTTCCAACATGAAGGAAAAGAAGTTGGAGAGCTGGACAAAATAAAAATACATTAGTCAATGAATGGACCCCCAAACAGCCATGGTGGTGGCGAATGCTCTCCCAGCTGCCCGAGGTGCTAATGGGTCCCCCTCCCCTCTACAGCTAAAAAGTACTTATTTTCTACTAATAAGCATGAAAGCTGGAGTATACATCATTTTTGGAAGCTTGAAAAAGGCCTTCCTTGCCCATCTACATTTTCTCCTAGAATTCTTACAGGTTCCGTCTCAGGAAAGTCTTTCATGTTTTAACTCCTTAAAATATTTTTTCCTTCATAAAGTAACAAATTTACTTCCTACTGGGGCACATGCCCAAGAACAGAAGAAGACCATTTTGTGTTAGTTAACTAGACATCTGGCAGCCCTCTTCAAAATGTGAATGTCAGGATTGAAAAATACCATCCTCTTCCCAAATCATACTCTCCGCAGCTAGTTCCGAGACAATATCACCCTCTGTTAAAGCTTTCACCAAGGTTCCTCAGCTTAAAATGGACCCAAACTTTCCTTTTCTCGATCATGAGGTGCACTTTACCCAAAAGGAGATGAACTGGCAAAACAGACCTGCAATTGGCCTTGTTCATCAGCATATTCGATAGACTGGAAGATGGTGAGGGCATAGCGTTGTCTGGCCTTCAACCGAGCACTGTAACCTCGGTACCAGTTCTGGATGACCAATGCGGCTTTTAGCACTACAGACACGTAGGATATGAAAATCAGAGGATACCAGTTACTATGCAGCTCTAGGACAGGGACGTAGGTGCTTCAGAAACAAAATCAGTACACCTGGATTTCTAGGTTCTAAGAACACACACTGCAATGAGATTTACCTTTATGTTTTTGTAAAATGTCAAGTCTCAAATACCCAGAGAATAATGATGGCATAGCCATTAGGAGTAGAGTTTCTGGGGAGCGCCTGGGTGGCTCATTCAGTTGAGTGTCTGATTCTTGATTTGGGCTCAGGTCACGATCTCCAGGTCGTGGGATCAAGCCCCAAGTCATGTTCTGTACTCGGGGGTGTTTGCTTGGGATTCTCTCTCTCCATCTGTCCCTTCCTCTGCCCACCCACTGGTGCACACTATCTCTATCAAAAAAAAAAAAAAATAGTAGAGTTTTGGGACAAGAAGTTGTGAATTTGAATCCCAGATCTGCTAATTACTGTCTATGAGACTCTGGTAAGTTATTAGAACTCTCAGGACACCTGGGTGGCTCAGTGGTTGGGTGTCTGCCTTTAGCTCAGGGTGTGATCCCGGGGTCCTGGGATCGAGTCCCACATCGGGTTCCCTGCAGGGAGCCTGTTTCTCCCTCTGCCTATGTCTCTGCCTATTTTTCTGAGTCTCTCATGAGTAAATAAAATCTTAAAAAAAAAAAAGTTATTAAAACTCTCAAAGCTTCAGTTTCCTTACCTGTAAAATGGGGAAAATAACAGCACCTACCTCTGGCACTACTCAGGAATATTCATATTCTATGTATGCCCTGGGAAGTAGCCATTCCATTCTTCACTATATACCCCCAAAGCAATCCTATATACCCCTGTTTTGTTGCTTGTGGCAGTAGGGAATTTGACACCAACGCAGCTTGGCTGTCCATCGCTGGGAAGGAGAATGTGTAACTGTGGTGTGTGCACACCACTGGCTATTATGCCACAACTGGGAGCAATAGATTAAATAAACCCACAGCAACATGGGTGGGTCTTAAAAATATAGTGTTTCAGTTAGAACAGTCATTAAAAAGTCAGAGACAATGAAATATAACATATAATTTTATATAAACTTAAAACGCACATACACAAAACCAAAACATACATTCATAAGAATATATACAAAGGAAAAGACACTAAACAACCAGATTGGTTATTTATGGGGTGTGTGTGTGAATGAGTATAGGGTACAACAAGCAAATTAATTAGCTAACATAAGAAAGAGTCTCACACAGACCAGTGATGACAAGGTACAAGGAATTACAAAGTAGGATTCGCTCCAGCTTCTGTACCTGAGATTCAAGTGATACAAAACTGATGGATAAGCAAACACACCTCCCTCCTTCATAGCGTTATGATAAGGATTTAATGAGCTACTACTGGTGAAGAGTTTAGCCCCATGCCTGGTTAATAGATGGCTAAACAAACAGCTACTATAGTGATAAGCATCGTCTCATTTGTGGATTATTCAGTACACTGACTCTCTTCTGGGGCTCTGAGCCTTTGAATCATCCTGTTGCTTCATGGCTTTGAAGAAAGCGATCAGGTGAGAGATAATGAGATTTAAAATATAGTCTCTTATGCCTTCCTCAAGTTTTAGAGCGAAGAGCAATCAACACCAGCTGGCTTCTTTTATTCATGCTATAATTTTTCCCAGTTAGCACATAAAAATTAAGAGTTGACTATAACAAGAACAATTTGAATTCTAAAAGCAGGATTCTAGCCTCCAGTCTCAGTATCCTTGGCTTAATACTGCTGTGGTACACTAGTCATCTGAGGGTATTTATTTATGTTTCTCCAAGACTCTCTAGTTTGAGACACCCCTTTCATTATTCAGCTTCCAGAAGACCCCAGGAAATAGACATAAGGTCAAGTATCATGATCATTATAGGGGAACACCACAGGGAGAAGAAATAGAGTGATTTGTTCAATATGGCAAAGCAAATGATTGGGAGGCTGGAAATCTCAGCTGTTCTCACCATATCATTATGGAGGGCTCACCTATCAGGTCCCTTCTATGGGACAGTCCCGGTCAGGATAAACCAACTCTCACCTCGGGGGCTCTCTCTGTTCCTCAAGCACAAAGGAACTGTCCCAGGGCTATTTACCGAGCACTTACTGAGGGCAGGGCCATGGATTCATTTCCTGCAGTCCTCACCGCACCCTGAGGCTGAGACAGACTACTTAAGGTCACTCAGCCAGCAGGTGGAAATGCACAGCACGGAACTGAAGCCAGGTCGCACTGACCTGTAGCCCACGCTCTTAACCTCCCTAGAGCTACTGACCTTTTGCTGGGTCTCGGTTTCTGCATCTGCACAGTGATGTAGTAGGCTAAAGGATCACTAAAGTTTCTTCAGCTTGGGGTTAGCACCACAGATCATAAATAATCATGCTTACTATTTCTATAACTAATATTGGGACAAAACAGCTACCATTTGTTAAGGGGCTGCTATAAGATATTTAGCCCTCCCCCGCACATACACACAAGTGTCATCTCCATGTTACACATAAGGAAACTTCAGGTTCAGAGAGGCAAATATCTTGCTTCAAGTCACTTACCTAGTAGTATGGACTCAAGTCTTCTGAGTCCAGACTCTCAGCTCTCTCCACTATAGCCAGTTACTTCTTTCCCTAATCTATTTGTATCTTTCCTTCCTTTGAATAATAATAGCCACCACTTATGGAATGCCTACTATATGCCCAGCAGTAAGCTACACACATTACTCATACTATCACTTCTAGTCCTCCCCCATGAGGTGAAATAGGTGATCCAAGCCCCGTGTTCTATCTCTGCCTTGCTTCAGGCCAGTCCCTTGCCAAGGTCTAGGCACACTCCCCTGGGGAGGAGCTGCTGTTTTATTTGATAAGCACACAATACTTTCATAGACTATATTTTACTAGTAGGTGTGGAAGGCTGACAGCCATGCTCAGTTCCCTGGCTCTTGCATTGCCTCTTCTCCTGCAAAGGCAGTAAGCTGAGCCATCCCCTACCCCCTTCTCTGCTCAGAAATCACCAGGCCTGTTTATGCTTGCTATCTGGTCCCAGAGCCTCTACACATGGGCACGAATGCCACCTACTAAGCTATCACATGTCAGCTGTCACCCCACACTTCTCTAGTGGGCTCGTGGATGCTGAGGCTGGGGCTCTGCAGGCCACATTTCTGATCAGCGGAGTGCTATGGGTTTGGCTCTGCCAACGGGGGCAGTAGAGGGAGATGGTGAGGCTGGAGGAGGATGAGAGACGTACTCTTGTTCCTCTGAGAGTCTCCTGGCAATAGTTCCCCCACACACACTCCTGCCCCAGGGTCTCCCTGTAGCAGCAACTAGATCCAGTCTGCAGTACACTGTGCTTACACAACCAGCCTTGGGGCTGCCCCTCAGAGACTCCAGCACCAGCTGGGCAGCCCCCATTCTCAAAGGCTTGAGTTTGACTTCTGCGGGAACCCTCCTCCGACTTTCTAAATGTTAAAAATTCCAGTCTCTCCCCTTTGTTCTCTCAGCCCTAGAGATGGTAACTGGCCTACCTCCACGTGTCTTAGAGCTCCTTCAGAGACCTTTCTGTAACTGAGGAATGGCTTGATACCCAACTGACAGCTCTTTCCCTTCACTTCTCTCATCACATCCCTCTATGGTTTCCACCTCCAGAAGAGACCTTGCCTGATGAGCCAGTCTCAGCGGGTGGGAACAGCAGGCTCAGGTTAGGCCTCAAGCAGCAAACTGCCTGGACCCTCTGGCTCTGGCCCTTATCGGAATCCCACACAGGGATTTGGAGTATATAGGCAGCAGCTGGCAAAATGGACTCTGATCTGCATCCTGCTATTGCTCCTTTGCTCTGTGGTTGCCCCAACACCCTCTCCCAGCACAGGAAGGAGACCGGAAGGGCAGAGTGGAGTGTACCAACAGCAGACCTCTGTGACCTCACCTGATTACTAAGAACTGCCCCCCAGCTCCCCACCCCCACCACATACAGAGGGGCCACTCTAGCCAGCTGAGAACTCTCCTCTGGAGCAGAAACCTCCAAAATGGCAAAGGGTAGAGCCCAGATAGTATAGACCCTCCCCGAGGGGTTGCTGTATTCATAACCCCCAACCCTGCCTATAGAGTTGAAGATCTGTGTCGTCCAGTTCTGAACTTGTTGGACAGCTTAGATCCGCTTCTGGTCCTGCTGCTTCATCACATAACAGGGCTTGTCTTCCCTGTCACATTAATTCCATGCAGAAAAAAAAAACAAAAATAAAAGATATTGCCATATGTGTCCCAAGGGCCTTCTATTTTTGTTTCTAGAAGGAAGCAACAGCATAGGTTTAATGAGTTACCTGGCCAATTTCCTGTACCCAGCGCAGGTGGATTCTCTATTGCCAAGCTGAGGGTTTTTTTGGTTCTTGTTTTTTAATGGCTTCTTTTCTATGGTGGCAGTCATTATCATGGTATTTTACAGGAAATTAACTATCCATGTAGGAGGCCAATGAATAAGGCAAATCATAAATTCAGAGCATTTGTTTTGTGCCAGGCACTGTGCTTGGTGCTTTCTGTGGATCATTTAATTATATTTGATTTAATCCTCCCAACCATCCCATGAAGTATCATTACCCTTATTTAACAGATAAGGAGACTGAGGCTCAGAAATAACTTGTTTGGAGTCACATCATTTGTCAGTGGGAGAATACAGAGTCAAATCTGGATTTCTGGAATTCCAGAAACTGGGCTTATACCATTATGCTATACAACCCAATGTGGCATTTGGAACCGGCCATAAAAAATGAGACAGTATATACAACAGTAATGTCCTCCTTCCCATAGCGTCCATACCTCACATTCCCTATGCTCTTTACCTGTTCTGTTGTTCTCCATAGCACGTTTTACCAGCTGACATCCCATATACTCCTATGTTTATATGTTTATTGTCTATCTTCCCCTATTAGCTAAGCTACATGAGAATAGGGACTTTAATTTTGTTCACTGCCATATCCCCAGTACCTGAGGTAAGGCCTGGCAATGGATACTTGTTGAACAAATGAATGCATATCTTCTAGGGCTGTTATAATAATAATGTATTAGTAATGTATTGATACAGGTATTCATAATATATTAATTGATTGATTCATATAAAATGCTTAGCATGTTGCCTGACACATAGGAAGCACTCAATAAATAGTAGATGCTTTTAAAAAAAAAAAAACTAAGGTGGGAATAACATAATAATTGTCTTCCTCCTGGCTAACAACTTCTAGTGTTCCCCCCACTTCCAACTTCCTAACTACACATAATAGTGTATTAAAAATTTCACAAACTACTGTGGACAAACACACACCATCTCAGAACCCAAGAGTGAGGAGCCAGAAGAACCGGGCCAACCAGGATCTAGAGGGCACACTCCCTCAGAGAATGTATTCTTGGTTCCAACACTACTTTCTCAGCAAGACCTTTTCTGACCACCCTTTTTAAAATGGCCTCCAGGCCCCCACTGCCATCTCATTTCCTCACCACAGCACTTAACACTATCTGATATAGCATACATTTTACTCATTTGTCATTGTCTGGCTTCTTCCACTAGGATGTAATCTCTGGGACTTTAGTCTTTTGGGTTAGCTGCTATATCCCCTGAGTCTGGAACCGTCCCTAGAACATAGTAGATGCTCAATAAGTATTTGTTGAATGAATGAAATTGCTCTTTAGTTAAGACTTTCCATCTTGTGTTTCTCTTCATGCTGACTGGTGGAGTCTTAGGTTTGGTTTGTTTTTTAAATCAGAGTTTATTTGACAGTTCTTTAAACAAGCAGCTTATCTTCAGAACAATAAGGCATTTAAAGACTCTCTGCTTTTGAAATTCTGCTGGCAGAGGCCTCCTGAGGAGGCATCAGGATGAGCAAATATTTCATATAACTTTAAGGGGCCTGACATCCAGTCAGGAAGAAAGAGACGCACAAGTGTGATAGAACTCATTAAAACGAATTCCAATGAGCTGGAAAGAGTATGAACCATCTAGTAGCAAAAGGCTTTAAACAAGGGGGAAAACATCTATTTCCTCAGCTCTTCAAAGCATGATGAGAATAGAGTCTGGCTCAGCTCTGGGACCACAGTTTTCCTTGCTATTTTTGTTTACAGCTATTCTATATCTGCCATCTGCTAGAGTGTGTGACTGTCACAATGAGACTTCAAACTTCACTGGAAAAACAGCTCAAAGCACATGCCCAGTGGACATGAGATGGTCACAAAGTCTGCTTCTTGGGCAGCAAGCAAAATAAGAACCCTATGAGGCTTGCTCATCCACAAACTGTGGCATCCCTGCACAGCAAGGGCACCACACAGCATTCTTATCCCTGGAAAACATTTGCTTTAAAAAAAAAACAAACTTTTAATTAATTAATTTATTTGAGAGAGACTGCTCAAGCGGGGGGTGGGGATGGGGGTGGGGGAGGTGCAAGGGAGAGGGAGAGAATCTCAAGCAGAATCCATGTTGAGCATGGAGCCCAATGTGGGGCTTGATCTCACAACCCTGAGATCATGACCTGCCCCAAACCAAGGGTTGGACGCTTAACCGACTGAGCCACCCAGGTGCCCCTGCAAATCATTTTTCTTAAACAAGAGGGAAATGAGAGTAAAGCATGAGGCTTTGTCTCTAAACACTGACAGGCTTCTTAAAACTATCACTTTCCTTAAATGACAACAGAGATCATAGTTTGATCATTCTTAGAAACTTCTGGTGTTCCAGTCAGAGAGGGGCAAGAACTAGAGGTCATTTCTTTGACTTTCTATTTACTCATGTACTCACCCAGCAAGCAACCCATCCACAGGGGATAACAAAAATCAGTTTTGATTTGTAATATTGAGACTTCCATTTTGGTTCTGACTCAACCAGGTGCCAACTGTGTAACCTTGGGCAGATTGTTTAACCTCTCTGGTCCTCAGGATCTCATGTGAACAATGAAAACTTGGAATAATGTGATCTCTAAGATTCTCTCCAGTTATAAGATATTCTAATTCATCCTTCTTTTTTTTTTTAAGGCCACAGCTACAGCCTACCTATTATTGCACATAGCAAAGGTTTAAGTAACCATTCAAGGACAAAATAGGACATGTACTTGTGAACACGTAAATCAGAAGCTTCTGGACAAAGAAGACAAATTGTAAAGGCTACTCAAGTAAAACAATCAATGTGATTCATCATATCAGCAAGAGAAAAACCAAGAACCATATGATCCTCTCATTAGATGCAGAGAAAGCATTTGACAAAATACAGCATCCATTCCTGATCAAAACTCTTCAGAGTGTAGGGATAGAGGGAACATTCCTCAACATCTTAAAAGCCATCTACGAAAAGCCCACAGCAAATATCATTCTCAATGGGGAAGCACTGGGAGCCTTTCCCCTAAGATCAGGAACAAAACAGGGATGTCCATTCTCACCACTGCTATTCAACATAGTACTGGAAGTCCTAGCCTCAGCAATCAGACAACAAAAAGACATTAAAGGCATTCAAATTGGCAAAGAAGAAGTCAAACTCTCCCTCTTCGCTGATGACATGATACTCTACATAGAAAACCCAAAAGCCTCCACCCCAAGATTACTAGAACTCATACAGCAATTTGGTAGCGTGGCAGGATACAAAATCAATGCCCAGAAATCAGTGGCATTTCTATACACTAACAATAAGACTGAAGAAAGAGAAATTAAGGAGTCAATCCCACTTACAATTGCACCCAAAAGCATAAGATACCTAGGAATAAACCTAACCAAAGAGGTAAAGGATCTATACCCTAAAAACTATAGAATACTTCTGAAAGAAATTGAGGAAGACACAAAGAGATGGAAAAATATTCCATGCTCATGGATTGGCAGAATTAATATTGTGAAAATGTCAATGTTACCCAGGGCAATTTACACATTTAATGCAATCCCTATCAAAATACCATGGACTTTCTTCAGAGAGTTAGAACAAATTATTTTAAGATTTGTGTGGAATCAGAAAAGACCCCGAATAGCCAGGGGAATTTTAAAAAATAAAACCATAGCTGGGGGCATCACAATGCCAGATTTCAGGTTGTACTACAAAGCTGTGGTCATCAAGACAGTGTGGTACTGGCACAAAAACAGACACATAGATCAATGGAACAGAATAGAGAACCCAGAAGTGGACCCTGAACTTTATGGTCAACTAATATTCGATAAAGGAGGAAAGATTATCCATTGGAAGAAAGTCTCTTCAATAAATGGTGCTGGGAAAATTGGACATCCACATGCAGAAGAATGAAACTAGACCACTCTCTTTCACCATACACAAAGATAAACTCAAAATGGATGAAAGATCTAAATGTGAGACAAGATTCCATCAAAATCCTAGAGGAGAACACAGGCAACACCCTTTTTGAACTTGGCCACAGTAACTTCTTGCAAGATACATCCACGAAGACAAAAGAAACAAAAGCAAAAATGAACTATTGGGACTTCATCAAGATAAGAAGCTTTTGCACAGCAAAGGATACAACAAAACTAAAAGACAACCTACAGAATGGGAGAGGATATTTGCAAATGACGTATCAGATAAAGGGCTAGTTTCCAAGATCTATAAAGAACTTCTTAAACTCAACACCAAAGAAACAAACAATCCAATCATGAAATGGGCAAAAGACATGAACAGAAATCTCACAGAGGAAGACATAGACATGGCCAACATGCACATGAGAAAATGCTCTGCATCACTTGCCATCAGAGAAATACAAATCAAAACCACAATGAGATACCACCTCACACCAGTGAGAATGGGGAAAATTAACAAGGCAGGAAACCACAAATGTTGGAGAGGATGCGGAGAAAAGGGAACCCTCTTACACTGTTGGTGGGAATGTGAACTGGTGCAGCCACTCTGGAAAACCGTGTGGAGGTTCCTCAAAGAGTTAAAAATAGACCTGCCCTACGACCCAGCAATTGCACTGCTGGGGATTTACCCCAAAGATACAGATGCAATGAAACGCCGGGACACCTGCACCCTGATGTTTATAGCAGCAGTGTCCACAATAGCCAAACTGTGGAAGGAGCCTCGGTGTCCATCAAAAGATGAATGGATAAAGAAGATGTGGTTTATGTATACAATGGAATATTCCTCAGCCATTAGAAACGACAAATACCCACCATTTGCTTCGACGTGGATGGAACTGGAGGGTATTATGCTGAGTGAAGTAAGTCAATCGGAGAAGGATAAACATTATATGTTCTCATTCATTTGGGGAATATAAATAATAGTGAAAGGGAATATAAGGGAATATAAGGGAAGGGAGAAGAAATGTGTGGGAAATATCAGAAAGGGAGACAGAACACAAAGACTCCTAACTCTGGGAAACGAACTAGGGGTGGTGGAAGGGGAGGAGGGCGGGGGGTGGGGGTGAATGGGTGATGGGCACTGAGGGGGGCACTTGACGGGATGAGCACTGGGTGTTATTCTGTATGTTGGTAAATTGAACACCAATAAAAAATAAATTTATTAAAAAAAATAAAAAATAAAGGCTACTAAAAATATATATGTATATATTCATATATATACATATATTCATATATATTCATATATACATATATATTCATATGTATACATATATATTCATATATATACATATATACATATATGTATATATGTATATCTATGAATCATCCCTGTAGAAAATTTTCAAGTCAAGTCACTAATATCCTTGACTTTCCCATCAAGGAACTGTAGCAAAGTTTGCTAGCAAGTGTTCTAGGAACATTAAACATTTCACCAATTACTTCTCTTTTGAATTGCCTAAAGTATGATTACTGTGTATGATCTGTTAACTGGCTTGAGTGATAGCCGATAGAAGATGGGGAGAGAAAGTGAAGACAAGAGGGGGCTGGGAGACAGAGACACATGGGAAGGGGCTAAGGTCCAGAGGTTTCAATGAAGATCAAGTGATCAGAAAATGGGATAATGGTCATAAAGACTGCAGAGGCAGAGCTGATCCGGGTGGCCATAGGGACCAGGACACAGGAGCAAGTAGTTCAAGTAGAGTGAGTAAGGGGATGCTGGAGCTTAGGAGGTCAAGGAACTGAGACACCAGTGTATTTGGGGCTGTTCATGGATACAGTGAAGCTGCTCAAGATGATGCCAGGACGTGGTACACAGAGTCTGTGATGGATATAAAAGGTGGGAGAAGGCAAAAACAAGGAAGAACTAATAAATGACACTCCCAAAGGGCAGAACCCTAGGCTACAGCCATCACAGACTCGCCAAAAAGCTCAGGTTGTACAGGACTGGGATATTCTTGCCTTTTGTTTTGAAACATTTTCAAACATATGGGGAAAGGTAAGAATAGTGCAACTGTTAATATTTTGTCATATATGCATTCTCCTACTCTCTCTCTTGTGCTCTCTCTCTCCACCCATAATACCATCATTTCTTCAGTCTCCTTTATTCTAGAACAATTCCTTAGCCTTTTTTTCTCTTTAAAGATACTGAAATTTTTTAAGAGTACAGGCTAGTTATTTAACATATCCCTCAATTTGGATGTGTCTGCTATTTCCTCATGATTAGATTCAGGTTATATATTTTGGCAGGAATAAGTAATGAGACTTTTTCAAGTAGGTTACATCAGGAGGCACATGATGTTCGTTTGTCTCATTATTGGTGATATGAACTTAGATTGTTTGGTTTAGGAGGTGCCTGTAGAGGCCATTTTTGGGCAGCAGGCTTGAGTAATAGGAACTCGACCACCTGGCTGAATGAAAACTGGCTCATTAGGAGACCATCCCCCAAAGAGCCATAGGCCCTCGCTGACCAATGGGCTACTTACAACCAGGCATGGGTACCAAAAAAGGGAAATTTCATAGGATCCCCAATCTCCTCACTTTCCTCATCATAATTACGCCCCCATCCCCTCTTCCTGGCAGACAGTCTCTCCTCTGCTGTCCTGCCTGCTGCCTCCTTGCCATGTATCCAATAAACTTCTATTTCCTTTGTTCTGCCTCAGGTGAATTCTTTCACCACCCTTGCAGCTGACCCCTCTACCCAATCGGGTCACCCCATAGGGTCTACCTAAAATTCTCTACTGTGGATATATTTGCTTCCTCTTTATAATTAATAAACAATTTGCAGGAACAAGGCTTTAGGACTTTGTATACATTCTGTTCTCCAAAACATCCATGGATAATTTTTGCCCAAATCTATTCTTTCAATGGTGGTTGCAAAATAGTGATTTTCTAACTCTTTCTCTTCACATTTATTAGGACTCAGATTTTTAAATGCCCCCCACTTAAAGCCTTCTTTTATTCAACAGGACAATGGAACAACAAAGATTACATAAAGCCCATTTTGTGGACGTTTCCATAAGAACTGTAATCTTTGGCTAACACCATAGTTCAGGAAAATATGAGGCTTTATCTATACAATACCAAACTTATAAGCTAAATCAGTGAAATCAGGAAAACAACAGTTTGCAAGTAACTGTGACCTCTCTACTTTATGAATTTCTGCCAATTTTCTAAAAGAATCGTTATCATGAAGATCTCAGTTTTTAAAAACTTATATTTTTAAGTATATAAGAAATCTAGTTATGTAAAAGTATTACTAGCATTTTAAATTATTAAAATATTTTCTCATAGGAAATATGTTCTATTCAACGATTCAATAATGACCTTTAATTCTCACTCAGAATTTTAAAAAATTAAATGTCTTGACTGCAATTCTGTTTTATGTTTCCCTTGTTATTAATTACTAATCTGAGTTCTATTGCCACATTCATTCACCCAAGGTCAGATATGATCAGCATTAAATTTTGTCTTCTGTAGCTGCTGAAAAGATAATGCCATATAAAGCCATAATCGAATAAGACAAGTGTTCTGATTCTGGGAAATAACTGGCAATTGGGGCTGAGGTAATGCCCTTTCTTACACTCAGTTGAAATATGTCTCTTTGTAACAGGATTTTCTAACAATTAACAGGATCCGACTAAAAGCTGGCTTCTTCGTGAATGGTCTAGTCAAGGCTAGAAGCTGGTAAAGAACATTTAAATGGGGAGGTAGGACTTCATATCCTTTTAGAAATACTCTCTATCCCCTAAAGGCTCATGATTCTAGAATGGATATCTAAATAATCCATGGCAGAGTCTCATAATACTTAACATTTCTAAAGCATTGGTGAATTAGTCACATAGCAAATAAAGAAAAATAGGAAGATGCATTTAAAAAAAAAAGGAAGATGCATTTAATTGGTGTAAAGAATAAAAAGGATGTTTTGGTTTTGTGTGCCTATTTCATACAGGCAATAAATGTGTTTGTAGTAGCAGTCCTATATAAACCTCAAGGCCACCTCATTATCATACCAAAAAGTGAATGATTAACTTGAAATTATTATTGAGAGGGATCACAATTTCAGATCAAGAAAGTGGTCTCCTTTTACAAAAAGAAAAGTACTCTTGGGGCACTTGGCTGGCTCAGCCAGAAGAGCATGGGACTTTTGATTTCAGGGTCACAAATTCGAACATCACGTTGGTTACAGAGATTACTTAAATCAATAAATAGTTTTTTTTAAAAAAAAAAAAAAAGAAAAAAGAAAAGTACTCATTTTAAATAATTCTCAGGGCACCTGAGTGGCTCAGTAGGTTGATCATCTGACTCTTGATTTTGGCTCAGGTCATGATCTTAGGGTTGTGAGATCAAGCCCCACATTGGACTCTGCTCAGCCCAGGGTCTGCTTGTTCCTCTGCCTCTGCTCCTAACCCCCGCCCCACGACTCTCTATCTCTACAGTAAATAAAATCTTTTAAAAATAAAATAAAATATAATGATTCCCTAAGAGTACTCTTATTGTGATGAGCACTGAGTGGTAAATAGAATTGTTGAATCACTATACTGTACACCTGAAACTAATATAACACTGTACTGAAAATAAAAAAAGAAAATAGAAGAAATGAAAAGAAAATGATTTCCAATTGATGCCAAAAAACCAGGGATATATTATATGATATGGGCCAAAAATAAAGATTTGGCACTTTTGATATACTGATGATAATTAAAACCATGAGAGTAAAGTCACCCAAGGAGAGCATTAGAGTGACAAAATAAAAGAACCAAGAGGAACCCAGAGGAATCCTAATATTTAGAACTTGGGAGAAAGTGGAGCCCTTATAAACAGTTCAGAGACACAAGGAGAATGTGCAGTCACTGAAGCCAAGGGCCATGAGTATTTTAAGAGGGATGTGTGTAGAGTGCCAAGCACTACCAGGAAGCCAAGCAAAATAAGAACTGAAAATGGTCCACTGGACTTCAAGGTCATTCAAGAACTTGTCAAAACCATTTTCCATGGGATTTAATGGAGAAAGTAGGAGACAGCAGTGTAAACGCCCCTTTCAAGAGCAAGCTCTGAGAGGGAGGAGAGTAAGTGGAGGGAAGAAGAGGGCAAGGGAAGGCTTTTCTTCCAAAGGGAAGGGAAAAACAGTTACAAGGGGCCATTTTGGACAGCAGGAAAATTCTGAATATGAGCTCCATGTTAGACAATATTAATCTACCAATGCTAAATGCTTTTCAGAGTGATATAGATTTATAGTTATATAAAAGAATATCCCTGTTTTTAGGACACTCATGCTGAAGTACATGGAGGTTAATATCATATTGTCTACAATTTACTTTCAAGTGGAGAGGGAGATAGAGGAGAGAGGGAGAGAGAAAAAGATAAAATGTTAACAAAGTGGTGAATCTCGGTGAAGGGAATGTAGGTGTTCGCTGTATTCTTCTCTCTGAAGGTTTGCAATTTTAAAAAATAAGCAGTTGGGGGTAAAGCAAAACAGAATGGCATGAGGAAAAAAAAAATGTATCCAAACCAAAAGAAAAGGAAAATCGAGGAAAGGCGCTTGAGCATGTTAGGACATTAACAGGGTGAGACACCTGAGTGGCTCAGTTGGTTAAGTGGCCGACTCCTGATTTTGGCTAAGGTCATGATCTCAGGGTTGCGAGATTGAGCCCTGTGTCAAGCCCTATGTTGGGCTCCGTGCTGGGTGTGGAGCCTGCTTAAGATTCTCTCTCCCTCTCCCTCTCCCTCTGCCCCTTTCCCCATTCCCCACCCTGCTAGCAGTGCTCTCTCTCTCTCTCTCTCTCTCTTAAAAAAAATGTTAATGGAGGGACACCTGGGTGGCTCAGCAGTTGAGCACCTGCCCCTGGCTCAGGGCATGATCTGCGGTCTCAGGATCGAGTCCCACATGGGGCTCCCTGCCTGGAGCCTGCTTCTCCCTCTGCCTATGTCTCTGCCTTTCTCTCTGTGTGTCTTTCATGAATAAATAAATAAATAAATAAAATCTTTTTTAAAAATGTTAATGGGGTAATAGCTAAGGGAGCAAGCAAGAGTAGTAGAAGGGGGTAATCAATGCCTTTTCTATCCATGTGCACTTGCAGCTATAGAGCTCTCACCTCTCCATGTACACTTGCAGTTATAGAGCATTCTGAGAGACTTTTGAGTGGCAAGAATTTTAAAGAGCATCTTATCTGATGTCCCATTTCACTGAAGAGGAAAATGAGGGAAATCTCAATTCACAGGGATTTCTGCTATACCCCATAATGCCAGTAAAGACTGCTTGATGGCAATTATAAAGGAAAATCCTCCAATAATAACCAGAATGGCAAGAGCCCCTCTAAAGTTTCAGAAAATTTTTCAGAGAACAACACAGATAAAGGAAACAACATCATTCATTGTTTTTCCATGAAGGTCCCAAATATAAATATACAGCTTTGTAAATGACTTAACTTTGGGACTGAGGAGGTAGGAGATACAGGGCTGATGGTGGAAGGAGGGGATTTCTCAGGCAGCTGTGAATGGCTTATTAGATTTTTATTTTTATTTTTTTTTTAAGATTTTATTTATTCATGAGAGAGAGAGGCAGGCAGAGACACAGAGGGAGAAGCAGGCTCCATGCAGGAAGCCTGACATGGGACTCGATCCCAAGTCTCCAGGATCACGCCCTGGGCTGAAGGCGGCACTGAACCGCTGAGCCACCCGAGCTGCCCAATTATTAAATTTTTAAACAACTAAATTAACTAGATGTTATTCCAGGAATTAAAGAAATATTTGGTTTACTAGTTAGTATTTTTAAACTTCTAAGTAAAAATAAAGAACAAATATTTTTTAAAAAGAACAATCTCCATTAGAGAAAATTTCCATTTCTCATAGCTTAAAGCATGAGAACTCCAAAGCCAAAACCTTTTGTAGGCTCCTCAGCACTTAGGGAAAATGAATAAATGCATTTCTAAATGGTCTCAAGGGAAGAAATAAAAGAAAATATATCATCGTGTTCTGAAAGTGCTCCATGGGAAAAAAGAGCAATAGATTATTAATTCAAAATGCATCAATATAAAATTTTAAGTATAAAGTGGAGTTTGGGAGAATGAAATCGCAATGTTTAATTTCTATTTTTGGATAAATTCCAATTTTACAAGTCAGGGCAGCATATCAAAGCTGAGGGAGGGAGAAAGACAAACAGACTCCCTGCTGAGTGTGGAGCCCAACAGGGGTACTTGATCTCAGGACCCTGAGGTGAAACCAAGAGTTGGCAACATTTAACTAACTGAGCCACCCAGGTGCCCCAAAGTTTCCTCCAAGAGTTTTGCAGAGAAAGAGAAATAATGAACATAGTAGGCACTCAATATAAATGATAACTATGATTTTTCTCTTCCCTGTTACACATTACAAAAGAAGCAAAATAACAATAATAATACAACATTGATGCTACTTCTCTACATGAAACTAGATAGCCCACAAAAAGAGGATAGTCTCAATTTTATATGTAGGCTACTTTTTCTCAAAAACGCCACAATAGGGTCATCTGGGTGGCTTAGTCAGTTAAGCATCCAATTCTTGGTTTTGGCTTAGAAACCTGGGACTGAGCCCGGAGTCCTGCTCCACACTCAGTGGGGAGTCTGCTTGAGGATTCTTTCTTTCTCTCCTTCTGCCCCTCTCCTTGTTCTCTCTTCTCTCTCTCTCTCTCTCTCATAAATAAATAAACAAACAAATAAATAAATAAAAAATTTTAAATGCCATGGTACTCTAGAATTCTGTAATAGGGCTGAATGGCCAAAGTGGGAGGAAAAGCCTTTCACACTAGTCAGACTGTGAGAAACAGAGAGCAAGCCCTAACCCTGACTCTGCCACTTACTAGCTATGTGTTCTTAAGCAAATCACTTTGCCTCTCAAAGCTTTGATTTCCTTTCTAACAAATTGAAAACAATCCTTCACAGGCTGTGAAGAACAATTGTATATGAAAGGGCCTGTACAACTATAAAAAGCACTATGCAATAAAAGGTATTTTATATGAGTACATTTAATTAAAGTTAGTTTCCAAGAGCAGCAACATCGGGAGGCACCATAAAATGGTGTAATGGTTGGCAGCAAAACAAAAAAACAAAAAAACAAAAAACAAAACTGTACTCAGAATTCCTTGCATTCAAATCCCAATTCTGGCAGTGATAACTAATATGACCTTGACAAGTACTTACTTTGCTGAGCATGAGCTTCTTCAATTATACAAAAAAGGAATAATAACACTTTACTCAGGTTTATTGCAAGGATTAAATAAAAAGTATGCAGGATATTTTGAACACTCTCTAGAATATAGTAATTCAGGAAATAATAACTATTATTTTTCTATCAAGACCTTTCAAAACATTCATAACCCTGACACAATAAATTCATGTCTTAATCACCTGAGTATGAGAATAATCCAAAGTAAGGAAAAAACTACACAAGAAATTCTTCCAAGTATTGTCTCTATTAGTAATAAATAAATAAATAAATAAATAAATAAATAAATAATTCAATATTAGAAGAATAATTAAGAATATGATGGTCTATCCATAAAGTAAAATGTTTAGTAATGGCTAAAATGCTGTTTACAAAGAATTTATAACAATTTGAGAAATGTTAATATAATAATGTCTTAGTACCAAAAGCAAGGCTATAAGAAATTAATATTTAGGATGATCAGAAATATACACTATACAAAAAAAAAAGAGTCTTAACAGTTGTTGTCTGTGGGTAGTAGAATGATGAATATTATTCCTAACTGCTTTTCTATATTTTATAATATTTTTAAATGAGAAAAACTTTTTATGGATAAATCTAAGTAAATACCATTGTTTCAGTTTTCATATTTATTATTATGAAATCATAATAAACATTGACATACTCAAGAAGAGATAATGGAAGCATAAAAAGGACTATAAGGGAATACTCTAACAAGTATACACTACTAAATTAAATAGCTTAGATGAAATAGGCAAATTCCTAGAAGGATACAAACTACTAACAATGAATCAAGAAGAAATAGAAAATCTGAATAGACCTATAATAAAGGTAGTATAAGTAATCAAAACACTACCCACAAAGAAAGGCCCATGCTTAGCTCCACTGATGAATTCTACCAAACATTTAAAGAATTAATAGCAATTCATGGGACAACTGGGTGGCTCAGTGGTTTAGCGCCTGCCTTTGGCCCTGGGGCGTGGTCCTGGAGTCCTGGGGATCAAGTCCCAAATCCGGCTCCCTGCATGGAGCCTGCTTCTCTCTCTGCCTGTGTCTCTGCCTCTCTCTCTCTCTCTCTCTGTCTCTCATGAATAAATAAAATCTTTTAAAAAAAGAATAGCAATTCTTCGCAAACTCTTCTAAAAGATGGAAGAGAAGACTTTGTAATTCATTCTATGAGGCTAGTATTACCCTGATAGCAAAACCACACAAACACATCAGAAGAAAACTATAGACCATTATCTCTTATGAATATAAATGCAAAAATCATAAAACTCTACCAAATTGAATCTAGCAACATATAAAAAAAATTATAGATCATAACCAAATGGGATTTATCCCAGGAATGCAAAGTTGGTTCCAACATCTGAAGTTCAATTAACTTATCACAGAATAAAGGGCAAAAACTACATGATCATTTTGATACATGCAGATAAAGCATTTGACAAAATGCTTGACAAAATTAAACACCACTTTTTTTTTTAAGATTTTCTTTATTTGAGAGAGAGAACACACAAATAGGAGGAGGGGCAGAGGGAGAGGGAGAAGTAGACTCCCTGATGAGTGGGGAGCCTGACATAGGG
The DNA here is from genome assembly GCF_053574225.1 of Canis aureus. Classification (NCBI taxonomy): domain Eukaryota; kingdom Metazoa; phylum Chordata; class Mammalia; order Carnivora; family Canidae; genus Canis; species Canis aureus. The sequence continues at coordinate 109,684,302 of NC_135649.1, forward strand.
CTCAATCTCAGAACCCTGGGATCATGACCCAAGCTGAAGGCAGACATTCAAATGACTAAGCCACCCAGGAGCGCCTAAACACCACTTCTTAATAAAAACAATTGAAAAACGAGGAATAGGAATGAACTTCCTCAACCTGATAAAGAGTATCTTGGAAAAAAACACAGCTAATATTATACATAAAGGCAAAAGAATGAATGTTTTCCCCCTATGATCAGGAACAAGACAAGGATGTGTATTTGTGAATTTCTATTCAACAGTAAGAAAGATTCTAGCCAGTATAATTATGTAAGAAAATGAAATAAAAGGCATAGAATAGAAAGGAATAAGTAAAACTATCTTTATTAGCAGATGACATAGTTTGTAAATAGAAAATCCTAAGAAATCAACCAGTCTTGGGATATAAGATCAACATACAAAAATCAATTGTTTTCTATACACTTGCAGTGAACAATCCAAAAATGAAATTAAGAAAATAATCCCATTTTATTACAGCATTAAAAAGAATGAAAATACTTGTGGTAAATTTAACAAAAGAAATATAAAACTTAAACTGTAAATGCTACAAAAAATTATTGAAAGAAATTAAAGACCTAAATAAATGGGAAGACATTCCATGTTCATGGATCAGATAGTTTGTGAAGCTGACAATACTTCCCAAATTGATCTACAGATTCAGTGCAATCCCCATCAACATTCCAGATGGCTTCTTTTGAGAAACTGACAAATTGATCCTAAAATTCATATGGAAATGCAAGGGACCCAGAAAGCCAAAACAATCTTGAAAAAGAGAAAGTTGAAGGACTCAGACTCCCAACTTCAAAACTTTCTATAAAATACAGTAATGAAGACACTGTGGTACTGGCATAAGAACAGACATATAGATCAATGGGATACAATTCAGAGTCCAGAAATAAACCCTCATGTGTACAGTCAATTGATTTTTGACAAGAGTGCCAGGACCATTCAATGGAGAAAGAATAGTCTTTTCAACAAATGGTACTGAGATGACTGGATATCCACTTGCAAAGAATAAATTTGTTCCTCTACCTCATACCACATATTAAAACTAACTCAAATATATCAAAAACCTAAATGTAAGAACTAAAAATATAAAACTTTTAGAAGAAAACATAACCATAAATAATCTTGGCTTTGGCAATGGATTCTTTGGTATGATGCCAAAAGCATAAGCAACTAAAGAAAAAATAAACTGGACTTCATCAAAATTAAAAACCTTCCTGCTTCAAAGGACATCATCAAGAAAGTGAGAAGACAGCCCACTGAATGAAAGAAAACATTTGCAAATCATATATCTGATAAAGAACTTATAACTGGAATATATAAAGAATTCTTACACCAAAATAATATAAAAACACATAACCAGAAATGGACAGATGATTGAATAGACATTCTTCCAAAGATCTACAAATGGCTAATATACACATGACAAGATGCTCAATATCATTAGTCATTAGGGATATGCAAACAAAAGCCCTAATGAACTACTATTTCATACCCACTAGGATGGGCATAATCAAAAGGACAGACAATAACAAGTGTTGCAAAGGATGTGGAAAAATCGGAACCATTGTACGCTGCTGGTGGAAATGTAGAATGGTGCAGGCACTTGAGAAAAGAGTTTAGAAGTTTCTCAAAATGTTAAACATTGAGCTCTCACATGACCCAGCAATTCTACTCCTAGGTATATACCCAATAGCACTGAAAACGTGTTTACACTCTAATTTGTACGTGAATGTTCAGAGTAGCCTTGCTCACAATGACAAGAAAAGTAGAAACAACCCAAATGCTCATCAATTGCTGAATGGATGAATACAATGTATCGTGTTCCTATAATGGAATATTATTCAGCAATTAAAAGGAACAAAATTCTGATTCATACTACAACATGACCTTTGAAAATATTATGCTGAGTGAAAGAAGTCAAACAGAGAAGACTTCATGTGGTCTGATTACATTTATATTCAATGTCTGGAAGAGCCCAAATCTATAGAGACAGAAAGTAGATTAGTGATTGCCTAGGGCTGGAGGTAGTGGGTAGGGAAGTCACTCCTAATGGTTTGGGGTAGGGTTATGAAAATGTTCTAAAATTGATAGTGGTGACAGTTGTATAGCTCTCTGTGAATACACCAAAAACCAATGAATTACACACTTTAAACTGGTGAATTGTGTGACATGTGAATTATAGCTCAATGAAACTGCTCTTTTAAGAAAGTGATCCAGGAAGAGTTTGGCATTTCCTCAAAAAGTTAAACATAGAATTACCATATGACCTGGCAATTTCAGTCCTTGGTATATACCCCCAAATAGCTGAAAACAGGGACTCAAACAAGTACATGTACCCTCATATTCATAACAGCACTAGTCACAATAGCCAAACAGGTGGAAACAATCCAAATGTCCATCACAAATGAATGGATAAAGAAAATGTGGTCTATCCATACAATGGAATTCTATGCAGCCTTAAAAAGGAACAAAGTATGATAGATGTTATAACATGGATGAACCCCAAAAACATGCTAAAGTGAAAGGAGGCAGAGGTAACAATGTATGATTCCATTTACATGACATGGCCAGAACAGGTAAATTCACAGAGACAGGATACAGACTGGTGGTTGCCAGGGGCTAGAAGGAGAGGGAAATAGGGAGAAACTGCCTAATAGATAAGGGCTTTTGCTTTGGAGTGATGGAAATGTTTAGAACTAGACTAGAAGGGGTGGTTACACTTTGTGAATGTACCAAATGCCACTGAAATGTCCTTTTTAAAATGATTAATTTTGTGTTATGTGGATTTCATGTTGGTAAATTAAAAGAAAAACCAATCCCAAAATCTAAGGCAATATTTCCAATTACCTGCACATTTTTTTTTTAAGATTTTATTTATTGGGATCCCTGGGTGGTGTAGCAGTTTGGCGCCTGCCTTTGGCCCAGGGCGCGATCCTGGAGACCCGGGATCGAATCCCACGTCGGGCTCCCGGTGCATGGAGCCTGCTTCTCCCTCTGCCTGTGTCTCTGCCTCTCTCTTTCTCTCTGTGTGTGACTATCATAAATAAATAAATAAAAATTAAAAAATAATAATAAAAAAAAGATTTTATTTATTTATTCATGAGAGCGAGAGAGAGAGAGGCAGAGACACAGGCAGAGGGAAAAGCAGGTTCCAGGCAGGGAGCCTGACATGGGACTCAATCCAGGGACTCCAGGATCGCACCCTGGGCCAAAGGCAGGCACTAAACTGCTGAGCCACCCAGGGATCCCTTACCTGTACATTTTAAAAGTTGAGAAGTATTTCTTTTTTTAACACTTTTTAAAAAAGGATTTTATTTATTTATTTGAGAGAGAGCGTGACCAGAGGTGGGGCAGAGGGAGAAGCAGACTCCCTGCCGAGCAGGGAGCCTGATGTGGGGCTCAATCCCAGGAACTTGGCATCATGACCCAAGCTGAAGGCAGATACTTAACCGACTGAGCTACCCAGGCATCCCAAGAAATATTTCAAAAAGAGAGAATTTATTTTTGCAATCTGGGCTTGGCCTTTTTTGGGCAGAGGGTGGGGGGATATCTGAGAAATTTGGCTAAATTTAAAGAACTCTGGATAATCCTAGATATGAAAAGAGTATTACTCCCTTTACTCTCTTATAATAAATTATCACCATGGAATTAGCTCAGTTGAAGCTTTTGAAAGATTTACAGATTTGAAAGAGTACATCTCCTGTGTCTCTACTGTGGGAGATCAGCTTTGCTAACTCACCAGCATAAGTCAGCTGGGAGGCAGAAAAGCATTTGATTCCCAAGAGAAAACTTCACATGCTAATTAGTATAGAATACTCCACATCCTAAACTCTCCATCTTAAGCCTGAATAAACTTCCAAAAACAAGATGTGGGATAGAAATTGGGAAAATTATCTATAACCTAGATACAAAAAGAATGGAGTTTAAGAGCAAATTATTCAAATAATCATCCCAGTTTGTTGTTGTTGTTTTTATTTTAATTTGCTTGTGGAGACTATGTCCCTTAAACACTCAAGTGAGTTGCAACTAGATTCTAGTAAGGCATGAGAAAGAACTTCAGTATAAAAGAAACAAAGGAAATATTTAAGCCTCTAATTATATGGGGGTCGTGGGGGGCAAGTCATCTATTTAGAAACAACCCACTTTTGGGGAAGCAGATGATCTTGTGTCTCCCAAATTCTACCTGGAATATTCTCAAAACATGAGGCAAATCTCATGAAGTTCTGTGTTGAAGAGCTATAAAAAAAGAATTCGATCACTGAGGTATAAAATCTAATAAAAAGTCAATGATGCTACTAAATGCCACATAGGTATGGAGAGAGCTATTTATAAGCATATTGAATAAACAGAGACAAATTCACAGAGGCTTTCTTGTTCCCTGCCGTTGAGTTTGAAATTGGTACGTGAGATTTTATATTGGTACGTGTTCAGCTGCAATCAAATCAAACAGAAGCTCTCTCTTAGATAATACTTTATGATACATGATAAATTCAAAGCTACATCTTCCTAAAGGTAGTTTCCCGTGTGATGCCAACATTCAACCTTTAGCTCCAGAGACGGTGCCTTGTGCACAAGCGCAGGGGGCGGCTGCGGAAGCAAGTGGCTGCCCTGCCCGGGGAAAGGGGAGAAGGCGAATCCGGCTCACTCTGGCTCCCTTTTCATTCAAGAAGACAGGCACCCCCGCTGGCACTCACCTTTCTCAGATTTTCTGTCTTTCGTTGAAGACGAGGTGCCACAGCCCATGTCTTCTAAATCATGTGTGCTCATGAATTTAACTTCTCATTCCAAAACACAGTGTGACAAGTGCCTCCCTTTATGCTGCGAGGAGCCACTCCTAGCTGATCCACCTCAGTCATAGATCCTGATGAGGAAGACAGGGGAGGGAGAGGGGGAGGGAGGAAAGCACCCGTTAACAGCAAGGTATCAAAGGGCTTCTCGGCAGGATTCATTTTATGCTTCTCAACTGCTGTTCATCATGTGATGTGGAAAGTGATCAGACATCATTTAATCCTGGTGCATTTTCCAAAACACAGCAGCAGCACTAGAGCAGCTATAGATTGTTTTTCTGCTACGCAGCATAAATTCTATTTTCCCCGCGTGTCTGGGTCAGATTGAGGTCTGCATAAAATAAAGCATTTAAAAATGCCAAGAAAAACGGAAATGTAAGAGCACACGATTTTCTAATTGAAATGCAGGGGATGGGATATGAAGGACCTGATGTAATTTAACTGTTTGGGTTTTAAGCTCAAAACAATCAAATGTATCTGGGCTTTTAAAAACACAGATTGGAGATGGACGATGAGACAAAACAACATATTTAAACAACTATGCCAAAATTCACATCAAAGTGAGTTCCTCCACCCTATTTCTCAGAAGCAGCTGGAGAGCTTTTTTTAAAAAAAGGAGGCTCAAGGCCTCCCCCGAGACCAGAGTGTCACCATTGGGGGCGGGGGCAGAGCACCCTTTTGGTTTGTGGTTTGTTTTGTTTTGTTTTTTTCCTTTTTCTTTTCTAACTAAACTCTATGCCCAAAGAGGGCTTGAACTTACGACCTGAGATCAAGAGTCCAGTCGGCCAGCTGCCCCTGGTGGGGGAGTCTTTTTTAAACAAGCCATCCATGTGTTTTTGAGACACACTTCCTGCCAGGTCTATCCTCACACTTATCAGCTGAAACTGCTAAATTGGATTTTAGTATCCCACCTCGTAGCTTTTGGGGGTGATGCTTCCTTTATTTTGTATTGTTCCAAACCAGCCTGATCTAATCTAATCTATTGCATTTCTTAATAGGAACAAAGTCAGAGAACAACTGACCTGGGACCCTATCAGACATGTCTATTTTTCCATTAGCAGTACACTAAAAGCCTCTAAATTTTGACTCGACTAAAGAAATAGAAAAAATAAAATGAACAAAATACTTGAATTATGGAAATATTGTTAGGATAATAATAACCTTAATAAACAGATATTGTGATCAGAGCTAGGGCTGATTTTTTTTTTTTTTTTTATGTATTAAATGAATTAACCCTCCCACACTTGGGGTTATCTCCAAATTTGATAGGCACTTCTTTCATATCTTTCTTACCTACATCATGGGTAAAAAAATGTTAAGTTCAGCTCCAAGGGCACAACAGCCCTGTAGCATTCCACTCTGGTCCATTCCCTAGGGTTACTGCAGATCCATTACAGTCACACTCTGAGCATATTCGTTCAGTTAGGCAGTAAATTCATCCATCATAACTATCATCTTACTTGTCTATGAGACATCCTGGGAAATTTTGCTAAATATTTTCATGAAAATAAGATATATATACTTTGACAGCTTGAGTATCCCAGCCCCCAGAAGAAGAAAACGAAGAGCAGGAGGAGGAGGGGAGGAAGGAAGGAGGGAAGGGGGACATCAGTTTGGCATGATTTTTAATAACAATTGTAATAGTTGAAAGGTGGGAGAGACCTTTAAAATTACCTAGAATTTACACAAAGTGTAAGGAAGTTAAGCAACTTGCCTAATGTCGTATAGACAAATTGCTTGTCAAACTTTGGTGCCTATTATCTTCACCTGGGGAGCTTTTAAAACTCCCAATGCTAAAAAAAAAAAAAAAAAAAAAACTCCCAATGTTCAGATAGCACCGCATTAAATGAGAATCTCTGGGGGTTTAGAAAAAGACTGATGCCTGGGTCCCCTCCCCAGAGATTCTAATGTAACTGGGACTGGGTGGGGGTTGGGCATCGAGATTTTTTTTTTTTAAACTCCTCAGATGATTCTAATGTGCAGCCAAATTTGACAGTCTTTAATAGAGACAATGTTTTAGTGAATCCATGATGACACCTAAGGATCATCACATTTTCCTCTAAATGCTTTGACTCCGTCTGTTTGGAACAGAATTTTTCCAAAGGTCATGTCAGGCTTATAAAGCAGTGGTTTCTGGCATCTATTCTTTTCTCGTTTTTGAAATTGGAGCACTATTTACCAATCACCTGCCTTCTCTCTATACTCAGAAATGTCTTTAAGAAAAAAAGATTTTATCCATTTATTTAGAGATGGGGGAGCAGAGGAAGAGGGAGAGAGAATCTCAAGCAGATTCCACACGGAGCATGGAGCGGACCTGGGCCCATCTCACCACCCCAAGATCACCACCTAAGGCAAAAACTAGTCAGACCCTCAAGTGACTGAGCTACCCAGGTGCCCCCCATTGACAAATTTCTTTTTTAATTTTTTAATTTTTAATTTTTTTGAGAAATTTATTATCAGTCATCTGAAGCAGCAATGAGAACACATCTTCTGGGGTCCTTCATCACCTTTTGAAGTTGTTCACTTCATCCTGGTGACCTTCTCCATGTGCCTACATCAGTGCTCTCCGACATGAGTATCACAAAATTCACCAGGGGAGGTTATTAAAAAATGAACTCTCAGGTTTTACCACCGACACTCAGTCTGGAGGGTCTATCTGCAATTACAATGCAATCTTCCAGGGACTCTGACACAGGTGCTCTGGGATCTGGAGAAACACTGCTCTCCATATCCCCCCGGGCTTCACTTCCATCTTTATGCTATTGTTGCTACCCCTTTTTGTGAACACAGAAGAGTTGGGCATTGAGTAGACAACACTGATTTAACAAGAAAAACTGAGAGATTTCAATCTTGATTTTCTTTCTCTAGAAAAAAAATAAAGCAATATCTCTCCAAAGGCATTTGGTTTTCAGCCACCTCTCAGTTCATCACACAACAAACAAAATTCCATATAAAAAATTCACTATGGAAAAAATAAAAATAAAAAAAATAAAAATTCACTATGGGGACGTCTGGGTAGCTCAGCCGTTGAGCATCTGCCTTTGGCTCAGGGAATGATCTTGGAGTCCCAGGATCGAGTCCCACATTGGGCTCCCAGTGGGGAGTCTGCTTCTCCTTCTGCCTATGTCTCTGCCTCTCTTTCTGTGTTTCTCAGGAATAAATAAATAAAACCTTTTTAAAAAAATTCACTAGGAACTACAAAGCATCAAACTTGAGTATATTTCTGTTAGACTATCAGCTCCATGGGTATCTTCCTTTCTAAATACACCTTGAATCTCTGGCACTTACACAGTACCTTTCACATAGCAGATGTTTGATAAATGCTAAATGAATTAATAGAGCTTTCTAAGCCAGGGTCCTTTATTATTTTTTAAAAAGATTTTTATTTGAGACGGAGGATACACAAGTTCAGAGAGAGAGAACATGAGCAAGGGGAGGGGCAGAGGGAGAAGGAGAAACAGACTCCACACTGAGCAGGGAGCCCAATGTGGAGCTTGATCCCAGGACCCTGGGATCATGATCTGAGCCCAAGGCAGATGCTTAACTGCCTGAACCACCCAGGCGCCCCAGCCAGGATCCTTTAAAAAATTAATTGCTGGGGCACCTGGGTGGCTCAGTGGGTTGAGCATCTGACTCTTGATTTCAGCTCAGGCCATGATCTTGGGGTTGTGAGGGCGAGCCTTCTATGGGGTCTATGCTAGGTGCAGAGTCTGCTTGAGAGATTTTTTCTCTCCCTCTCCCTCCCTCTGTCTCTCCCCCTGCTCATGCTCTTACTTGCTCACTCTTTCTCTCTCAAATTAATTAATTGAATCTTTTAAAATAATGAATTGCTACAAGTCATTATTGGGCCATGATTTGATGCTATCTGATTATACAAAAGCCTTTCATTAAACCAGAAAATGGGTAGTACTTACACATTCATTTTAAAGAAGCTTTTAAAAATCATGATGGAGAAAAAATGAGAATTGTTCTAGAATTCTTTGGTTATTAGGAAAAAATTTGCTGTTAAAATTTTTACGTTATTAAATCATTATTAAGCAAATTCTTCTTAAGCTGTTTTTCTCCTTCAGGTAACAGGCAAAACAAACAAAAAAGAGCTCATCTTAATGCTCACCCAAACAGGAGCTAGGTAAGGCCAAACGCCACTTCTTACTCCCACACACTGCCCAAACTAGGCTGCCATTATCCACTTAAAGGCAGACAGGAAAACAAGTTTTTAAGCAGTGTATATACCTTTGAGGGCATCTCTATCTGGCTGTAAAGCTGATAAAAATTATCTGGGGATTTTCCATTATTGAGAAAAATCGAAGCTCCTTCCATTTCCAGGCCTCTGTCAGCATTAGAAAAGCACTGAGTATGCCAAAGAAGTCTCTGGAGAAATGATTCCTTAGGGCCTGCAAGGGGTCCTCTGGCTCAAGAGGTGGGGAGTCTCTGCAGCATTGACCAAGACCCAAGGATGCCAGAGACAGTGACATGTACTGCGGAAAAGGTGGAACTTGGCAAGAAAAACTTGAAACCTGCCTGGTGCGGCTGCCCCTACCAATATTTATAGATTGAGAATGGTTTTAAAGCACAAACATGAAACAGTGACTCATCATTGGCACACACTTATAATCTGAAAAAGAAAAGGCTTCTAAGGCTTCTGCTGGAAAGCTTTTACTGTATGTGGGGGAGGGGAAGGCCCAACTGTTTGAGGTCTGGCTCTTTTCATCCTAACCACTTTTCATTTCTCAAGGTGAAAATACAAGGAAAGAACAAATAATGCCCTTGGAGCCAACCTCACCTCAGCCATTAAGCACCCTCCAAGTGCTAGCCCAGTCTCCCAAAGTTGTCATTCATTCTTTATTGTCATACAAAGTACGTTTTTCTTGAACTCCCACAGCTTGGCTCAGCCACCTGGACCTGGACTCTGCCTCTGGCATTCTAGATGTGAACAGTGTGGTTTCCCATGCTACAGACTCAGCCTTTCTCAGAGATGCTGCCTCTTCAGAGAAATTCCTACTTTAGCTCTGGCCCTGAGGAACCCAAATCCAGAACCCAAAGTCATTCAACTGGCACCACACTCCCACCTTGCAAAGTGGGAGTGAAGTAAGCATGTCAAATTCTTCTGTGGAGACATGAGCATGAAGGACAGTACCTTTTCAGGCTCACCCTGCTGCTGTCTCCTTGGTACTCACCCAAACATGGGTTCTACAGCCTGATGGCTGTGGCTGAAGTCTAATTACAGGGCAGAGAGTGAGGCTGATGGTGCTAGAGAGGCCCCTGCCACCACTATCTTTCCAGTAGAACACTGCAGCATTTCTTTGTTCATTTCCTTATGTCTGGGGTCTTAAATGAATAAGGACAAGTCTGTGAGACCAACCTGGTAACTCTTCCCTGGTCTCATCAGATGAAAGGAGAAGAAGGGGAAGGAAACTACACTTCCAAAGGTCATGTCAGGCTTATAAAGCAGTGGTTTCTGGCATCTATTCTTTTCTCGTTTTTGAAATTGGAGACCACCAGAAGGTGTCTGAAGGCATCTGTTGCTGTATCATCAAGAGGCAGCTTGGCCTGGTGCCAGGTTTTCCAAGCTATGTTTGTGGAAGAGTAGTTCTCTGTGCTTTATGATTCTAGCAATAGGGAAAAAAAAGAAGAAGAAGAAGAAGAAGAAGAAGAAGAAGAAGAAGAAGAAGAAGAAGAAGAAGAAGAAGAAGAAGAAGAAGAAGAAGAAGAAGAAGAAGAAGAAGAAGAAGAAGAAAGAAGAAGAAGAAAGAAAGAAGAAGGAAGAAAGAAGAAGAAGGAAGAAGAAGAAAGAAAGAAGAAAGAAGAAAGAAGAAAGAGAAGAAGAAGAAGAAAGAAGAGAGAAGAAAGAAGAAAGAAGAAAGAAGAAAGAAGAAGAAGAAGAAGAAGAAGAAGAAAGGAAGAAGAAGAAGAAAGAAGAAAGAAGAAGAAGGAGGAGAAGGAGGAGGAGGAGAAGGAGGAAGAGGAGAAGGAGGAGGAGGAGGAGGAGGAGGAGAAGGAGAAGAAGGAGAAGGAAGAAGGAGAAGGAGGAGAAGGAGGAGAAGAAAAAAGAAGAAGAGAAGAAGAAGAGAAGAAGAGAAGAAGAGAAGAAGAAGAAGAAGAAGAAGAAGAAGAAGAAGAAGAAGAAGAAGAAGAAGAAGAAGAAGACCCTGCAATCAAATAAGTTGAGGAGAAGTAGGATTAAACAGATTTCTTGACTGCAAGCTGCCTCAGAGCCTTTAACATGTTAATATTCGTCTCTAATAGGAATCTCTAAGAAAGAGCCAAGGTGTTCACTGTTTCCTAAACAGCCTAGCAAGGGGACCCTTTTGAGTTAAAGCATCTCAAGAGCATCTGTTGTTCCTAACTGCTTAATGATGGGTCAGTGGAGCCTGTGGTTTAGAAATCAAACAAACTGGGGTTATCTGGCTGGCTCAGTCAGTAGAGCATGTGGCTCTTGATCTTAGGGTGGTGAGTTCAAGCTCCACACTGGGTGTGGAGCCTATTTCAATAAAATTTTTTTAAATTAATTAGTTAATTAACATTAATTCCTCTGCACCTCAGTTTTCTCCTAATAAGGAATAATAATGCCTACCTTACAGGCTTGTACTGAGGACTACTGTGGAAAAAACCAGCTTGAACAAAAAACAATTCTTAGTGGATGAGTCAGGAGGGGCCATGCGCAGATGGGTGCCCACCACGGTAAAAGTGCTGAACCGAGACTGTGTTTGCTCAAATTTCTTCCTTCAGAATGCATGGTCTGGGATCTCCCAGAGACTAAAATCCTTGGGTGTCTACTCCTGAGATAACTGTAGATTCATAAGAAATGAACTGTCTTCCTGTGAGAGCACTAAGATCTGCAAGAATGCCAGGTCAGTGATAATAATAATAGCTAAAATCACTACTATTTATTAAGGGACTACTGTTTACCCAGCACAGTGGGTGCTTTATATTTCCACTACTCCAGTTAATCTTCACAGCAAGTCTTAAGGCTGTACCATCACTCTCATATTACAGATGAAGAACTGAGACTCAGAAATTAAGTATGTACTCTGTGGCACAGCTGACTAGCAGCAGCACCGAAGACCCATTCTGTTCAATGGTTAAAGAATAGAAATGTCCACTAAAACGTAGCTATACCTTGGTTTCAGATCCAATCTGATGAATCTATGTAAGCATTAAATCACTAAAGAGAATAATCAAACATTGCAAGAAATTCTGTTTTCCTTCCTTACAGAGAAATGGAAACCCAGTTGATCCTCTAAGATAGCAAGAGGCCAAGGGAGCTACAAGATTTCTGAACAGGAAGTTGCATAGTGGGCTTTGGCGAATGTCCCACTATGAAGGGTAGAAGGGTTTCTCAAAGTAACTCTTCCCTCATTTCTAGTTCTCACCCAAGTGACCACAGAGTTTTTCCAAATACCAAGTTCATCTGAAATAGGCAGCAACCCTTCAAATTGCAAAGTCATCTGTACACCTTTCGAAGATAATGACAACTGATTTGGAATCAGGATCTTTGAGAAAAATCACTCAGAAAAATTGCAAAGCAGTAAAATAAACTCTAAGGAGTGCACATTTCCTGTCCTGTGGCTACACAATAGACGTTTATAATGTAGACTTTTGCTTGCTCAAAATACCTAAGAACAAACAAACATATTACCTCTTTCTTCTGCTTGGCCAATGCAGAGATTTTTCCTCACCCCAGGTGTTGCAAGAGAAACAAAAACAAGAAAACAACCTTCTCTATGAGGGACATAGAGATCTGAAACAAAAGAGGTACAATTCCAGCTCTCTCTGGATTACCCCTCCACACACATACACACGCAAGCACGCATGCATGCACACACTCCACATTTCACACCTCTGCAGCTCTCTGCAGGGAGAACTCTTGCTTAAATAAATCAAGAAATAAATACACATGCGCCCACACAAAGAAATAACTCGAACAGGCCACAGCTGCTTTGCCTTTCAGCCTGAAAGGCGAGCCTAGAGTCACAGATCCGAGAGAGGCCACATTGGCCTGTGCTCTGCAGCTGTCTGCCCCAACCCTGCCCTATTCCTGGCTCTGAGATAAAGGGACACACTCAAGTTACTGGGCTGGGATCACAGGACTGCTTTCAAGGGGACCTGGCTCCGTACAGGCAGGGCCAGGCCACTGTTGGCATAAATAACCTGCATCAGTAAAAAACACACGCTGAATTTTAGTAAATAAGAGTGGAAAAGTGTTCAGTGGCTAACAACTTAGGTCAACCAAGGCTGATTTTTAGGCAACATTACAAGCCACCTGGGCATGACTAAGAGAAGTGAGACCACCACACATTCCTCCTTAGGACTTGAAAAGGCATGGGTCAGGGAGCAGCCTTGGGTGCTGTGCTGCAGACTCCTCTACGACAGTTGAATTTCTCTAGCTATTCAAATAGCTGTGTGATGGAGAACTTGTCTGTAGAAGGGAGATTCGCCTCCCTCCAGCAGCAGAAAGGAAACTGAAAGTCGACCTGGAATTTTGCTGAGTTAGAGGAGGAAGAGGAGGGAACACATTCGAGAGATCAGGCGCCGATACCAGTACGGGTGCCACCAGCCATAGTTCCGGCATCCTTCCAGGCCATCCGGGGTGATCGTGCTCCCACAGTATCATGCTGCAGCTGCACCCACAGCAATTCTCCTCCCCTCTTCTGCCTGGCTGGTTACACAGCATCTGTTTCTGAGCTTCCTGGCCTTCGGTGTCAGCGTCACAAGCTAGGATTTAAAGGACTCCAGCCAAAATCATTTCATAACCCCACCCAAGCTCCTCTTTAGCCAATTCCTTTCTGCACTTGAGAGCCATAGGAGATCCCGTGAAGTGGTTACCTAGCTTGCTATTTAATCTAATGGAGTCACTTTAAAAATAACTGGAAAGGCAGCGCTGGGCTTCTGTACTTCTATTAGCATATTAAATGTTATCAGAGGGCCTCATTATGAGGCAATACAACCGAATAGGTTTCCATGGCAGGGACTCCAAGACTAGGACCCGACGAGGCTGCCATATACTTTGTAAATGATAGTGTAATTACCCAGGATCTCAAACAAATAGTGGACAATGTTGCTCTTTGGCTGTGTTTCTGGCCAAATGCCTATTCAATTCACAGTGGTTAAATGATAGCTATGTCTACATATGGTTGTTCCAATGCCACCTCTGTGTGAAGCTTTTCCTAAATCACCAAAGGGGAGTTAGGCACTCTGTCTTCTGGCTCTCGAAGCCATGTGTGGGTCCAATTATATAGAGCGTCCCAAGGTGCACTGTAATTTGTCCTTTTACACTTGAAATCCTGAAAGGAAGGGATCCATTTCATTCCTCTGGCACTCCTGGCACCAAATGAATAAAAGGTATTCACCAAATATTTCTTTAATCACCGAAAGAAAGGAAAGAAGGGAAAGAACTTGTGATTTAGGCAGTTATTTTAACGGCTGGCCTCTGGACCACGCATTGCATTGGCCATACCCTTTATGTGATCTATCTAAAACTTAGAATTTGCTTAAAATGAAGAATTTCACCATATTTTTTTCCATAGTATGAAGAATGCTGAAATGTGACTTTGAGCACCACAAAGAGTCTTACAGCTGGCCTCCAACTGTCAAATGAACCAGCACTGACGTATGTGAATAAATCATAATAATGATAATAACATTTATTGAGCATGTACTAGGTTCTAGGCACTTGTTAGTTTTATGTGTGTTAATTTTATTTAATCCGCACACCCTCCTATGTTGCATATACTATTATTATCATCCCTATTTACACTTTAGGACCTGGAGTCCAAAGTCAAAGAGCAAATGAGTGGCAGAGCTGGGATTTGAACCTAGGCACTTTAATTCTCCAAACCCTACTTATGATCCTTACGCTGTACTGCCTTGGTCAGCACCTTAAGTGTTTGCAAAATGAAGGTCCCAGCCTCCTCTCAGATGCTCTCTGACTTTCCTCCAGCTGACCAGGGATGTGTTCTCCCAGCCTGAAAACACAAAAAATAATTGGCAAAGTAATGTTAACAGTTTTAAACTCCCTTGTTAACAGACTTGTACCCCTAACAGTCAAGGTCAGTTTCTCTCTCAGTGGGCACATCACTGTATGAAAACAGCCAGCAGGAAAGGTTGGAAAAGGCCATGGCAATACCAAATCATCCTGCACCAAGATGGCTTATGCTCTTCAATTCGACACAATTCAACACAACACCCTGAGCACCCCTACATGGCAGGCACTGTGCCAAAGGACAGGACATAAAGGGGGAACAAAATGGACATGATGAGGTGGGGTGAACACATATGTAAATAAGAAATTAAAATAAAATCACAAATTAAAATCCTTCTCTCCTATTGGAATATAAGCTCCCGGTACCTAAACCAGTGCCAGGCACATAATAGATATAGATTACATGAATAAATAAAAGTGATATGGTATGATAAGATTTCTAATAGGACAGGTACAGGGTGCAGAGAAAGAGCTCCAGCCCAGAAAAGGATGAAGGAAGGCTTTCCAAATGAGCTGCTGCTGGGGTGCCCGGTTGGCTCAGTCGGTAGAACGGGTAACTCTTGATCTCAGGATTGTGAATGCAAGCCCCCTTTGGGCATAAGGTTGAGTTAAAGAAAAAGAAAAAAAAAGAAGCGATGCCCTGCCTGAGACCTGATGGTTGAACAGTCAGAAGCTAGAAGTTAACTCAGAAGAGAAGAGGTGAGGGAGAAAAGAGTGTTCTTGCAGATAATGTGTATTTCACCGTGCTTAACAAGGATGTGAAATGAGAGAGGTAAGCCAAAAATCAGAATGAACTGAGTTCCTAATTATAATACTGCAATTAGACGTACAAGTGGGTAGTGGAAAGTGCCCATCTTCTTGGACTGAACAATGGCAGCCTCTCCACCCCTACAGGCCGGACTTACTCTTTCTCGACTGTCTTGGCTGTCCCTCCTTCCTTTCTCACTTGCCCATTTCCCTACTGGGTTTGCCTTCGCCTTCCTTGCTCTCAAATGCTTGTCTCAGGGTCTGCCTCTGAGGGAACCCAGACCAGGACACTTGGTTAGTCTCTGGTGGGAGCAAGCTACGGAAAGAGAGGGATGGAGAGGCTGGTTACCTCACAAGGGAGAGACTGAGCATTGCAGCCAGACCCCTCCTGCCCCACAAGCATTCTAGAGTTGGCCACAGTTCCATCTTCCACCAAGGAAAAGTAATTCTAATGGGCAGCTCCTATTATTGGTCATGATGCACACCGGGGAACATGCTAGACTCTAGAGCGAGCCACTGGATTTGGGACTAGACCGAGAACAGAAGCAACATGTGCAGACCTATTTGGTGGTACTTAAGGTGTCTGCCCACTCGGGGCCTTTGATACCTCAATGCCCAGCAGCACCCCCTTTGGACAGTAGAAAGCAAAATATTAGAACTCGTATTTTTATCTATTTTTTAATTCTTTTTGAATTTCCTATTTTCATGTATGTTTGGTAATGTACACAATATATGAGTACTGTAGTATTGGTTACAAATAAATTAATATACCCGTATTAGGGGACCGTTCTCAAAAAGCTTGGGCTGTGACAGGTTCACAATCAAAACCATTCCCAGAATTTTGATTTAAAGAGCCTAGTTCCCTTTAAAGGGAAGAAAAGAATACCAAGTAATTTTATGTTTCAATAAAGAGAAAGAATCAAGCTTATTTCCAGGGATGAATTCTGGGTATTGAAAAGGCACAATGAGTAAGAGAAAAGAGATGCCAGCTTTGGCAAGTCATTTGAGAATGATTAAAAGAAATTAAAGGTGGGTTACAAATCACTAGCAAGGCAAAGACATTCATAAAGGCCAGTGCTGGCCGGATGTATCTGTTGGGGTCACCTGGTCAGCAGCCACGATGACAGGCTAAAACAGCTGTCATTACACGTTGAAGTTTACAAGGGCAGCTTTGAAAAGGCTACAAAAGTTGACCTTTCCGTGGTTGTAATTTAATAAATAAGATTGGTAGGTACAGGAATTTAAAGTTTGACTACTGCTTCATCTAGCCCTAGCTTGGTCCTAGATGGCTTAAGTCAAAAACAAAAACCACACAAGCTCCTTAAATTAACCCCGAATTTTCAGAAATAAAATCAGAAAGCTGCATAGAGAGTCATGGTCTGGGTAGAATAAAGGCACTCTACCCACACCACCCATCTCTCCTGCAGAATGAAGCTATAAAACACCCAGAACAGAATCCATGGAGCATCTTACCTGAGCACTGTGGCAGGCAGACCCAAGATGGCTCCCACAAATCCCTGCCTCCTGGTATCCGTGCTCTTATGTAATCCCCTCTCCTGCAGTGTAAGGCTGGACCTAGTTACTGGCTGATTTCTAATCAGTAAAACATGGCAAAGATGTTAGGATATTGCCTCCATGTCTAGGTTATAGAAGACTGCCTTTCTGTCTTGCTAGCAGGCTCCGTCACAACTTCAGTGCTTTTGAGGAAGTAAGCCGCCATGCTGGAGAGGCTGACATGGCAGAGGACTGAAGGAAGTCTCTGACCAAAAGCCAGCAAGGAACAAAGGCCCTCGGTCAAACAGACCTCAAGGAACTGGGTCCTGCCAACAATCACTTGAGATTGGAAGTGGATCCTTCTCCAGTTAAGCCTTCCGATGACTGTAGCCTAGCCAACACCTTGACTGCAGCAGCTCGTGAGGACCCGGGTACACTATGTCTGGATTCCTAACCCACAGAAGCTGTGAGATCATAAATGTGCATTTTAAGCTTCTAAGGTTTTTGGAAATCTGTTACATAGCAATGAATAAGTAATACAAGGACTCTGAAAAGTAAGTAGCAGAAGGAAGACTGAGGAAGATGAGAGTTTGAAGTACCACAAAACTGGGGGTGAGGTGGCCATTTTCTTCCCTCCAGTTTCTGCAACCTGGATTTGAGGAAGCAAAAATTCAAATTAAAGCCACAAGGGACGCCTGGGTGGCTCAGCGGTTGGGCATCTGCCTTCAGCTCAGGGTGTAGTCTGGGAATCTGGGATTGAGTCCCACATCGGGCTCCTTGCAGGGAGCCTGTTTCTCCCTCTGCCTGTGTCTGTGTCTCTCTCTGTGTGTCTTTCATGAAACAATAAATAAAAGCTTAAAAAAAAATAAAGCTACAAGATAACACAGGACACCTATTAGAATAGTTAACAACAATCCAGTCACACCCAGTGCTGGTTAGGATGTGGAGCAACTAGAACTCTCATACTCTGCTGGTGAGAATGAAAAATGGTACATTTACCCTGAAAAATAGTTTGGTAGTTTCTTGTAAAGTCGAACATACACTTTCCATAGGACACCATCATCCTACACCTGGGTATTTACCTAGAGAAGTGAAAGTTTATATTCACACAAAAACCTCTACACAGGTTCATATGGTCAAATACAGAAAACAGCCCAAATGTCTTTCAGTGGGTGAGTGGATGCACGACTGTGGGACTTCTGTACAGTGGAATACTACTTAACAAAAAAAGGAACAAATTATTGATACACACAACCTGAATGAATCTCAAAGGCATTAGGCTGAGTAAAAGAACATGGCTTATAAGGTCACATACATTTCTATGACATTCTTGGAAGACCCATGGTGATAGAGAACTGATCAGTGGTTGTCAGGGTTTATGGGTGGGGGAGGGTATGACTACAAGGGAGTAGCAAGAACAAGTTTGGGGGGCAATGTTCTGTATCTTAATTAGGTGACACTAATCTATCCATGTGTCCAGATTCACAAAACTGTATGAGTTGATTTTACTCTACACAAATTTTAAAATAAAAAGTTTCAGAGCTGGCTCTGGTCTAGTGTCTTAGGGTCTGCAAGATAATAAAGTCCCCAGGGGCTGACTTTGCCAAGGGCTTCCCGAAACCACAGCCAGAAGCAGCGCCTTCTACTGCAAACTTCGAGCTCTAAGAAAAACACTTGCCCTTCCGTCTGACTTCATCTTAAGCTCTCTATACATGGGCAAAACTAAAAAAAAAAAAAACAGAGATCCCAGGCAAAAAACACACTCCAACCATTCTTTATTCAACAGATACTTACTGAGCATGTTCTAGCTACAAGGCAGAAACAAAACTGAATACATTCTGATCCATTTCCCTTCCAGGTTCACAGTTTAACAAGGGACACAGGTCTGTGCACGAGTAATTTCAAGACAGGAGGTGTAGATACAGAGATATGTCCACGTACTGTTAGATTCTAGAAGGATATTAGTTCTGCCAGGGGAAGTGAGGAAATATTTCATAGAACATGAAAGGTGGGAAAAGGCATTCCAGGGAGCAGGGGCGCATGTTATATGTGAGTAATGTTTCCTGAGACTGGGGGATAGAGAGAGGGTGTATAGAGCAGAGGATGGGGAGGTAGGTTGGTGCCAGCTGTGATCATTCTTGTAAATCACAACAAAGAATTCAGACTTTAACTCATCAGTCAGGGATTACAATTTCAAATGCTTGCGTGGGCTGGAGCAGGTAATATAAATGAATAAAAGCAGCATAGGTGGATTCTAGAGAGTTTTTGTCTAAGTGAGGCAGCTGCTACTTACTGGCAGCTCCCACTTAGGCTGCCATCCAGAAATCCTGGCCCAGGGTTGCCCGATGTAATTTTTCAAGAGAAGCTGAACATATTTTTATGTAAAATCTCCCTACTTTTAAATGTCAGTATATTTCTGCAAATTTAGGATGCCACCAATTATAAGGTATTTCATTATTTTATGTACCAATAAGAAAGAAAAAAGCCACCCATCAAACCATGACCCTCCGTGAATTTTAAGACACATTCCCATCTCAGAGGTGCTAAAATGTGAAAAACATGGACATCTTAGAATCAATAAAAGGCAATCATTCTCATCTTCTCAAAACAAAACAAAACAAAACAAAACAAAAAAACACAACACTGTACAGGCCCCACGGATGTGGTGTGAAGCTGCCAGACGGCCAACTCAGTTTTTAAGTGAAGGGAAGCCTGAGGGTAATATGATTAGATTCAAGTTTGAGAAAGATCACTCTGTGGGTCAGATGATGAGGATCTGGAAGCCACAGGAAGCCCAGTGAGGAAGCCCTGGCAACAATCCAGGAGATGCTAAGGGCTGGATTAAAGCTGTGCTGGGGGGTGGGGGGTGGGGGAGGCACCTGGGTGGCTCAGCCGTTGAGCGGCTATCCCAGGGTCCTGGGATGGAGTCCTGCATCAGGCTCCCCATGGGGAGCCTGCTTCTCCTTATGCCTATGTCTCTCATTAATAAATAAATCTTTAAAAAAATAATAAAAAATAAAGCAGCGCTGCTGGGGAGAGAAGGGGCCCAAATGTGAAAGCCTATCCTATAATAAATCCCACAAGTCTCCGACTGGGTATAGAAAGTGAGGGAGGTTTCCGGTTTGGATTAATCACTTCTTCAGTATTTACTGGGTGCCTACCCCATGCTAGGCATTACACTGAGTGCTGGGTGTACCGTGGTGGACAAGACAGACGCGATCCCTGCCCTCTCGTCATCTACAGTCTGGTGAGCAATGTCATTAACTGTGATAGAGTATTAAAGGGGCATAGGGGTAGGACATGAAGGGGAGGTGGAGAAAAAGAATGAATTCACATGTCCCATTAGCAGCAGAAACCTGAGTTTAGAGCCCAGGAAATAAATCAGGTCTACAGATTCTCATCAGGTTACAGATAACAACTGAAGCGGTTCAGGAGGATGAAACAGCCAGGGAGAGCTTATAGAGGTAGGCAAGAGGGGCACAAGCAGCAGCCTGGGGAATTGAGACATTTAAAGGAAAGGAGGAGGAGGAGGAAGGAACAAAGGAGACTAAAAAAGCAACAATCTGGAAAGGAAGAGGCCCAGGAGAGGGGGTATCTATAAGCCAAGGGAGACAGGTATTATCATATAATCCAATATACTTGCATCTATAATTATTTCGTAGAAGTAATTTACCTTGGCAATGTACAATTCAGATTTTTCAGAGTTACGGGTGTTTTGCATGAATGCCAAATAGGCTTATCAGAACTGCTTCTTATTTAGAGAGTTGCGATATTTTTAAATATTGCCACAATCTGTTCCTTTAGCTTGTATGTGCTTGCGTTTTACATGTATCTCGGTTTGACATCTAGCATGAGTCAATGGCAGAGTAATGGTAATTTCTTACTTCTTCTTATTTTCCTTCTGCAGGAGCTATAATCTGCCATTCCAAGATAAAAATAAAACAAGAATATACATTTATGCAACTCCCTCTTGTATCAAGGCACTGGGAATTGAGCAAAACTGATCTAAGCCCACAGTGGAGTCCCCTTGCAAGAGCATCATGAGGTTCTTGGCCCAGGGCAATGTCATAGGTGAGCCTGTAATGTGGTAAGACACTTTGGTCCTCTAGAGTTGCTCAGAAAGGTCCTTTATTTTATAGGAGAGGACACAAGGCTCCGAGAGGTTAGGGGGCCTCCCCAACATTTACAATCATATGATTGGTGGCCAATATTCCTTCTACATCAAGGTGCCCAATTCCACGCTATAAAGATTGCCCAAATATAAATTATATTAAAGTATATATATATATATACACACACACACACACACACACACACACATATATAAAGCATATAAAATACCATATTCCATAGGAGGGAGAGAAGGGACCTCATCCTCATACCAAATTCCATACACAAAACCTAAAGTCTACCAGAGTTGGCTAAACAAACAGAGGAAGAAGGCTAACTTTCGATCCTATGGTTCTATGCCTACCCCGATTTCATTGAACTCATCTGCTCCATTAAGCATTCTTACCCTTCTCTCTAAGTTTTATCAGGTCTACACTGGTTCAAGGAAAATAGACTCCTAGATCTTCACTTTGTTGGTTGCTGAATCTTTCAGCCTGACTTGCAGGCTCAGGACACAATCCATTGTTACGCTTATAGGTCTAACTTAGAGAGAATTTCTCAGCCTCATCTGGAATTTTCCAGAGGTAGATTCTAGAATTATTCTTTAATAGGTTGCCTTGGCAACCCCACAATGTCAGATGCAGATATGATAGTACCTGCCAACAGAATGTGAACAGCACAACCTGGATGAGAGAACCACTTCCTGTTTATTAGAAAGACAGGTTGCAGGTTCTTCAAGTTTTCTTTCAGCCACCATTTGCCTCCCTGTCAGCCATTTTTGCATCATGAACACAGAAAACAAAGAGGAGTTGCTTTCTTGGAGGAACATTGAATCTATTAGCTAAAACAAGGCCTGGGAAAGATCCATGGCTTTCTTTTCAAAACCATGGTTTTGAGAATTTTTAGAGAATTTTCTTTAAGAGCACTTATTCTTGTCTTGGTTTCATTCATATATTCATTCAACAAATATTTGTTGAGCATTTATGGTGTGCCAGGCACTGTTCTAGACCTCGGGGAAATACCAGTTAACAAAACTGATAAGGTCCCTTCCCTCCTGAAGTTTATAGCCTCATGGGGGAAGTAAATGTTAATTAAATAATCATAAAAATAAATATGAAATTACAAAGGAGAAGTACATGTAGTATGAGAGTGAGTCAGGAGGTCAAGCAAATAAATGTTTATCAGAGAAAGTAAGCTTTGAACTGACACCTAAAAGCCAAATACTGATTAATTCGATAAAGGTGTTGATGGAGGGAGGAGTCAAGCATACACTTGAGTTAAGACTAGCGACCTGGAGTAAATACTGAAATCTCTGATTTAGGAACTTTCAAGGGGAGAATCTAGAGTTTAATGTAGGTTTTAAGCTTACTAAAGCTGAAGTTGGTATTTTTACCAATATTCCAAAGAGTACAAGATCTGTGAGTCTCATTTACATAAAACTCTCTAAAACAGGGCTTCTTAAACTTTAATGTACTTATAAATCAACTCGGGATCTTGTTAAAACACAGATTCCTGGGCCCAGTCCTTAGAGGTCCTGATTCAGTAGGTCTGGAGTGGGGCTCATGAATCTGTGTTTCTAATAAGCTCCCAAGTGATAGATTGTGAAACATGCTTTGAATGGCACTGTTCTGTAACACAGTACAATTTTTATTTGTTTAAATCTCTATTTTTTTTTTGTCAACCCACTCTCTCATAACTTTTAGAGTCAAACTACGTTCTACAACGTTCTTATGATTTTTATGGCCAATTGAGTAGTATCACCAGAACAAAAAAGTGTTGCGATATATAAATAAAATAATGCCATAAGGTAAAGATTTCAAATATTTACAAAGAATGAGAGAAATAAAAATTATAAGCAAACTGAGGTATCAGTAATGTGAAATTTCACTGATTACCCTGCCTCTCCCTCTCTCTCTCTTTTTCTCTGTCTCTCATGAATAAATAAATAAATAATCTTTAAAAAAAAAAAGTCTGGGTGACTGACATTTTGGCTCGACAGAGTGCAAAGATCTGGTCTCCATAGTTGTTACTCTCACTTAGTGAAAAGTCTGATTTACAGAGTAGTTTTAAGGAAACGTCATATAAATTAACCTGATGTAACTAAGGGTAGGAAATTTCTATATATTTAATGACTTTTTTTTTAACAGGTTCACTTTCATTTTTGAATGAAGCTCTGGATTTTATATCACATGAGATAAAATGACCTTTTCAGGAGCCAAAGGCAAGCCACCCCAAAATGTGCCACTTTGGCACACAGATTATTTCCAGCTAAAAACAATCAAGGCCCAAAAAGACACATTGAAGAAACTTCAACCTTCCCCCTAATTGCATAAAACAATTCAGACAGAGGACCTGCTCCAGGAGGAGAGCTCTCACCATAAATCACTACATTATAATATAAACTAGGAGTGGTAGACAGGGAACAGAAGGGTAGGGAAATGGAGCTGGAACCCTCCATCATAAATATCTGCATGAAATTTTACCTTAGAAATTTTCAAGTCACATTCATTTGAGATTCGTTTTGCTAACTTGGTTTGGACTCAATCCTCTGTCACTTGCGACCACAAGATTCCTTCTGACACTGTCAGATGGGGAAGAAAAGAGAATAATTTAACATAAGGATTACAGACTTAAAAGAAACTTTCCAAACTCTTGCCTAGTGCATCTATTTAATCAAACTGATGGTCAAGCACAATATAAATTACCTTTCCGGAAGAAAAAACAGCAATAAAATCTACAATGTGCAATTGTGTAAATTCATTCATGTTTTTTTCCTAAAAGAAAAAACCTGGGCAACTGAAAGTGTTTTGTTTTTGTTTTTTGTAAACATGTCCAGGACAACTCCTTTAAGAATAGATGTGTATTTGGGTTTTAGAACGAACGTTAGACCCAGAGGCTGACACTGGAAACCTATGACTAATACTGAAATAATATTCACAGACAGTTGTCATGGCAGCCTGCTTGTTCTGCACAAAATAGAACCCACTGCATTTTAACAGGATTTATCAGAAGAAAGCTGCTAGCCTACAGACAGCCTCTAACTGAGTTAAACAACCTAATTGGTTTTATTATTACATTAGCCCTCAGACTATACTCTAATTATATCCTCCCCCAATCACAAATATTTAAAATCACTAATAAAAGTCCATAATATAATTTTGGTTTAACACCTGCATCACTCTTGAAATCTTCCCATCAGACTATGGAGGAACAACTCAGAGGCAAGAACCGTTGTGTGCACTGTTGAATCTCCTTGTAAATCTAAAGAAGACAGTAAGCGTTGAACAAGTAGAGCGAGTAGCTAATTTTCATTTCCATCAACAATTAGCATTGGCTTGATGCTGCTATCAGATATTTCCTTTTGAGTGGGGTTCTGTAGGAGTGGGGAGTGGCCAAATTGTTCTGTGCTCAGTTCCAAAGTCCCAGGGGAGTAACTTTAGAAACTAGTGGCATCTCAAGACATATAAACAAGGGAGGTGGAGACATAGTATTTTGAGCTAATCTGTTCCTCTCCTGGGTGGCCATCTTTTATCAAATTTAAGCTCGTTGGCTGTGATTGTGGGTGATTTTGGAGGTTAGAAATAGCTAGCATTGAGAGGAATACCACACGGAGCCATCTTTACTGTTAGACAGGCTTTTTGCATATCACCCTGCCCCCCCTCGCCCCTCTTCCTTCTCTCTTTCGCGTCTCTACTTTCAGAGACAGGAGACAGGGTCTATTAAAATTCAATAATGTCCTGAGTTAGGAAAACAACATCAAACCATTATCATCCATTAACAGCTTGGAACAAATCAGTCCTTCGGGTAAATTAATGTTCTTTAAACTCCTTGAGATGGGGCCATATCATACACTTAAAAGAAAAAAAAACTTCCCACACTACCCAATACCGTGCTCCCAGACATATTGCAAGCATGTGGTAATAAACAACTTCTACAAGGGACTGCAACACAGAGCAGTCCTTCAGTAGCTGGTGGACAGAGCAGAGACATTGTCAAAATGATATAGTAGACATCTAAGGGTAAGAAACGTGGAAATGTTGAATCGGTAGATATATATTTTCCCTTATGTAACTGAAACTACTACTAAACAACGGCATTAAAAATTAGACGTTTTATTATTCACATGTAACAAAGAAACTGGAAGTATGAAACCTGAGACTGGGTCCCAGGCATCTTCTTTTTTTCAGCCAAGTCACATAGCTTTCTTCTTCAAAATTGTCAACTCGTGCTCACAAAGTGGCTGCTCTACCTCCAACATCCACATTTGCATTCCGGGCAGAAAGTAAACAACTAAGGGCAAATGAGGCATACCACCTGAGTCTACTGTCTTCCAAAGAAATGGTTTTGGAAGACCCCCTGCTTCCATACATCTCATGGCCAGAACTGTGCTTTGTAGTCTCTTCTAGCTGCAAGGGAGCCTGGGAAATCAAGCTGTTTTAACTGGATACATTGCCAACTCAAACAAGATCAGGCAGTGCAGTGTAGAGGTTAAATACAGCCCATGGAGCCAGATGGCCTGGGTGTAAAGCCCTGCTCCTTTATTTACTAGCTATATGACTTAGACAAAGTACTTAATTATTCTATGCCTCCATTTTCTCACCTATAAACCAGTCAGAATAACCTTTTCTCACAGGGTTCTTGTGTGGATTAAATGAGTTAATCTGAGCAAAGAGTTTAGAACAGCCTCTAACACATAGCAAGTACTATACAAGTGTCTATTCTTATCTTTATTATTGAGGAAAAGAAAAAGAATGAATTTAGTTTAAGCACCTAGCAGTACGTGCCACAGATGTGTTTGCTCACTCTCTCTAACTCTACATGTCCTGGCTACTGTGCTATATGTGAGCAAGTACCCTGCTGTGTTCGAGAAGACACACTGAAACCAAAACCCTGCCCTCCCAGAAGTGGCTGTCTCTCTCCCCATTTACTGGGAACCGAGGGCAACCCAAACTTCCAAGTACCCAAGACAGGACACCACAGCCGGCCACTGCGCTGATGCCCATCCATCTTAGATGAATCATCAGGACTCCTTCTATTGCAGTCAGTAAACCCAACTCTAGCTAGCCTAAGCAAAACCAGGCATGCATTCTTCAAATAACTGAAGAGTCAACAGGTATACGTAAGGCATGGCTTGGGGGAGGCCTGACAGGACAGCACCCAATCATTCTCTTTCTCAGCTCTAATCCCTTGCTCTTGGCCCCATTCTCATGCTTTAGGCAGGCAGCAGATGCCTTTCATGCTTTGTGGTCACTCACCAACTTCTGCATTCCCTACATTTGATTCTCACATCCTCAAAGGAGAAACAAGGCATTGGCTTCTCCAGCCTCTCTCCGGGCAAGGGCACAGGTATGTAACTTAGGCTCCAGCAGAGACCTCAGTTCAGAGGGTGGCACGAGGAGTCAAGGGGTTATGAAATCCATCTTGCGACAACACGAGTGACAGAGGGATCCAGTTTTCAGAGTCTCGGGGCCCCATCACTGGCTCGACTTGCTGCCTCTGTACTGGAAGGGGGAGCAGTGGGCGTCTTGGCTGGTGCAGCCCTACTGTGAGATTAAGACATCATTCCTGGCTTTGGAGTCTCCAAGGCCTTTTTGGAGATCCTGTGAGCCACCAAATGCCCTTTAATAAACTCATTTTCTTGTGAAACTAGCAGGAGTGTTGAATCCACTTAGGTAATGTTCTGCTTTGGTAACCACCCAAAACCCTAGTGCTTTCAATTATCAAGGTTTATTTTTCACTCCTATTCCGTGGCCAGTGCAGGTTGGCTGCAGTTCTGTCTGTCACCTGGGGTCTTTTCTCTAAGAACCTCTCTCTGAGTGTTGCTAAGAACCTCTCTCTGAGTGTTGCTATTCCCATAGCAAAGGGGAAATACGGAAGTAGCGATCACAAGCTGGCTCTTCACACTTTCACTTGGAAGCGACACATACACATCACTTCTACCCACGTTTAATCAGCCAAAGCAAGTCACTCAGTCAAGCCTATGGCTGGGGAAATGGTATAAAAATCCTACATGGGGAAAAGCAGTGAGTATTGTGAACTAGAGGGTTCTACTGTATGCATCTAAGAGGCTGGTCTGATACCTTATAATAGTAAGATGGCAGCAGCCGGGTAAGAAGACAGAGAGAGATGTAGAAGACTACATGGCCAAAGAGCAACAAATATCAAATATCCATTCTGATAGGCTAATTTCAAATGTTTGAAACATGATGAGCTGCAAAAGGGGGAAGAATAAGGTGAGCTGACATACTAAGGGAATGACTTATTTTCTTAGTACATACTTGGGTTTGCTACTGAAAGGGTATAACTGTTTCTAAGTGAAATCAAAGAAACTGAGCTTCCTAAATCAGCTCAGTGTTTGGGGCCATGGTTTCTTTGGTTGAGTTGCTTTCCATGGGTGAAGCCAGACAGTGGGGAAGCTGCACCACACATCTAAGAATCTGAACACTCAAAAGTCTGAAGCGATTTCTAGTCCTTATCTACTAGTTTGCTGATTTCAGATGCTTATGGGCATACCTGGGGGGTGACAGGCCTCACAAGTCTCACTGGACTGCCTGAACGGCAGAGCTGTGGCCACCTCAAAGGCTATCCACAACGCTGACAGTTGCAAGGTCAAAGTCACCAATGGCTTCCTGCTTTTGAGGAATTCATCTTAAAATGACAAAGGAGGGGCACTGATGGCTCAGTGGGCTGAGCATCTGATAGTTGGTTACTTGGCTCAGGGTCCTGGGATCCAGCCCCGTGCTCAGGTCACAGTGTCAGGATCTTGGGAAAGAGCCCTGCCGTCAGGCTCCTCGTTCTGCACGGAGCCCGCTCGAGATTCTCTCTCTCTCAAATAAATAAACCTTAAAGTGAAATAAGATGACAAAGGAAAAAAAAATAAAAGGTATCCATTTCCTCCCTGAGTACATATGAAATATTAAAAGAGAACAATGGCACTCTTAGGGCAACAATGCGTAGCCTTTAAGGACATGGGCCTCTTGGAATCACTTAGCTATCAGGAGACTGAGTAGAAGCCCAGCCCTGCCAGTCACTGGCAGAGTGGTGGCAGGCAAGGCACTCAAACTCTCTGGTTGGCTTTAACTTCTTCAGCTGAAACATGAAGACAGTAATACTCACCGAGGCTACCTCAGAGGAGTGTATGCCAAAGTGCTTTGTAAACCATCCTGTACTTGACTAACAATAGACTGTGACTGCACTCTGAGCGCAGCGGGCAGTGGAACAAAAGTCTCCCTCCTTGTCAGGCAACCCATCCTTCCGAGCAAGGGCAGACGGAAGGCTGGAGGACGCGCAGAGCATTCCCTAAAAAAAAACCAAACTACAAGTGGGAGTGGAATTTCAGGCCCAATTCGTGGCAGCCTTGTCCTGTGCGGACAGAGGTTAGCAAAGAGGTGGGATATACTTACCATCGGGCATCCTGGGAGTCAGGACGGTTCATGGACTGGCAGGGAACAGTGAGCCTTCGTGAATCCGTCCACCCACGGTCATCTGTGCCAAGCGCTCAAGAGGCTTCGTCAAAGGCATCAACAAAAAGGCATTCTGCAGCGGCCTGGTGAATATAACGGGGGCTCGCTAGGATGTAGGATCTTGTACTCTTTGGAGTATTGGTAAAAATACCAACTTCAGCTTTAGTAAGCTTAAAACCTACTCTAGATTCTCCCCTTGAAAGTTCCTAAATCATAGACCTCAGTATTTACTCCAGTATTTACTCCCGAGCTGCAGGCCTGCCTCTGTTCCTGGGGAACACATACATGGCAGGTGACTGCCTCGATTTTCCCACCTGGAAAGTAGGGATAACATTTAGACCCAGAGGGGAAGTGTGGGAGTCCAGTCCAACCCATGCATTTCACAAAGGAGGACGCTGACGCTTGGGAGGTGAACTGAAGAGCAGGCAGCTAATGAGAAACCAGGGCAGGATAGACTCCAGATTACACCCGATTCCTGCGCCTCCCACCCACCTGCTTCTTCCAGGGGTCTGCCCAGGAAGACAGGAACTGGCCGAACGGGCTCCATCATCCCGCCAGCTTCAGAGGAAGACGCCAGGGAAAAGGGCAGGCCCAGCCTTCAGCCCTGTTGGACTCGGCACCTAAGATGCCGCCCCCAGATGGTTTTCAGGCGGTTTTCAAGCTTGAGGATGTGAGCAATCCTAGGACGGTGAGGGGGATCCATCCAAAAGCACTGGAGAGGGCAAAGGGCACTGACAATGAAAACTAAGAAGCGAGAGCACACAGGAGCCCTTCGTGCTGGAAGTTTCCAGCACCTTCTCGGGCCCACAGTCCAGGAAGCACAGCGACAGGTTCATAGGCCGCGACTGTGCAGTCGCAGGGCCCGCGCTGGGTTTAACGCCCTGCTTGTCACCGTTTGGGAGTTCGCAGTGGCTCACCAGCCAGGAGCCTGGCATTTTCACTTTGCACTGGGCCCCTCCAACCTCGCAGCGGGTCCCGCTTCATCACCCCCAACCCGCACCTTCAAGGGCGGTCCGTCTACACCGCCCTTCCCACCCCACCCAGGCCGGCCTGTGGCGGGGGCGCGGGGTCCGGCGGGGAGCAGTGCTGACAAAATGGCGGGGGGCACTGGGGGCCTCGGTCGTCGGGCCAGGGGCCACCAACCCGAGGCCCCTTCCAACCGAGAAGCCAGGGTGGCGGCGACCCGCGGCCCCACCCAAAGCCCGCGCCGCCGTCCGTCCCGCGCGGACTCGGGGCCCCCGCGGCTGCCGGAAGCGCATAGTTTCCCGGGAGAAGCCGGGAAGGCGCGGGTCCCGCAGCGGGAGTCGCCGCCGCACCGTCCGCCTCCGCCCGCTGGGCAGGTCCCGCCGACCTCGCAGCTGAGAGAAAGTTTGGGACCGGTGACTAGCGGGGCGGCCCTCAGGAGGGGAACCCCGGCCCTGCGCTCGCCGCGGTCACGCGGGTGGAGCGAACAGCCAGGACGCCACAGCCGGAGCTGGGAACGCGGCCGCGAACGCCGGATCTCGCGGGGGGCGGGGCCACGGTGGAGGAGGAGCTACGGGCAAGGGGCGGAGCTTAAGCGGAGGCGCTGGTTCGGGCGTGAGACTATGAATAGGCTAATGATGCTCCAGGCTACCGTCAGGGTTCCATAGTGTAGTGGTTATCACGTCTGCTTTACACGCAGAAGGTCCTGGGTTCGAGCCCCAGTGGAACCATAGGTCTAAGGCTTTTTCTTTCCACTTTCAATATTCTTTGAGTGTATGGGCAAGAAAATGAAAAGCAAGACAAAGGATTTTTCTTTCTCCTTTAAAAATAGTATTTGCTTTACTTTTCTATTGGGGGACATTTAAATTTTTTCTTTCTTTTTTTTTTTTTGGGGGGGCGTATTTTTTTTTTTTTTAAGATTTTATTTATTTATTCATGAGAGACACAGAGAGAGAGAGGCAGAGACACAGGCAGAGGGAGAAGCAGGCTCCATGCAGGGACCCTGATATGGGACTCAATCCCAGGACTCTGGGATCGGGACCTGAGTCCAAGGCAGATGCTTAACCACTGAGCAACCCAGGTGCCCCAGGAGGGCGTATTTTTTATGCGAGAAGCATGATGACAAATAACCCTCTCCTCCCATCAGCAACAGCAGAAGTGGGCGCCTGGTCGTGTCGTGGTCCCCAGGACGGCCCCCCCCCCCTCCGCCCCAGGCCCAGGCCCAGGCGGCCTGGAAAAACCCGGAGCTCCCGGGAAGCAAGACCACCTTGGCGGAGCCTTCCCCTGTGGCCAGCACAGACCTGCCCCTCAAAGCCTCCAACTGAAATAGGCAGGGCGAAAGCACTTGGCCTGCGGTTGAATTATTACACATTTATTATTATTATTATTAAAGGGTTAATTTTTCATTAAACTCTAAAATGCAGAGCGAGGGAAAATAGTCCTTTTCTTTTTAATACAGAGGTAGAGCTTGTTGAATAGACCTTCCTCTGTGTAATGACGAATCCATACACGGTAGAGAACAAATGTCAGGCTTGGAGACACCCAGTAAATACTGACTGAGCCTTCCTCTAGCTCCTTTTTGTCCCTCTTTATAGTTCATTACACTTTCTGGGGGGGCGGGGGTGGTCAGGGGGTCATTATCTTTTTATATTGGCCTTTTTCATCTTTGACAAGAAGAACGAAGGGAAGGTGGGCCCCTGGGGGTTGCGGTGCAACAGTGGTGGCCCGAAACCAAAAAGGGAAGGCGAAACCCGGTGTCCCTCTCCGCCTTTTTCCACATCGTTTGCCTCATACAATGTGTACACTTGCATCCTTTTCTAAATCAAGAGTATAGCACACGATTGTCCCTGTTATCACAATCGTTTCACTAACTTGTTTTATTTTTTTATCATCCTACCCATGTTTAAGTGTACGGTTCAGTAATGCTAAGCATATTCACATTGTTGTGAGAAAGGTCTCCAGAACTTTTTCATCTTGCAAAACTGAAACTCTATGCTCATTAAACAACTCCCCTTTTCGCCCACTTTATTATAATTGGCTGTATAATAATAACAACTAATTCCCTCTAGCACTGTTTTAAGTATATATGCAATCATCCCACTTGAACCTCAAACTGACTCTATGACTTAGGCATTATTATCATCATCTTATAGCTGAGAAAGTTCAAACACAGAGACCTCAAGCAGCTTGTCTAAGGCCACATAACAAGTGGTTGAGCTGAGATTTGCACCCAGTCTGGCCTGGGGATCAGTGCTCTTAACTCTACCTCCTGTGCTGAACCCCCTGACCTTGGCCATGTGGATCGTTTCCTATTTTTTGTTATAAATAACAAAGCAAGGGACGTCTTTGTGTGTAACTGTCTCCTTCTCCCAAACTGAGTATTTTCCTGAGTGAATAGGTCTGAACACGATGCCAAGTCGCTTTCTAAGAAGGGAATGCATGTCGCTTTCATAGAATTTGACGATGTTAGTGCTTATTTGGCAGGAAATCGCTCAAGGTCACCCCCGGGGAAGATGATAGCAAAGAAAGGATTAAGAGCTGGGTCTTCTGATTGTAGTTCCTCTTGCCCTCTACTGCTTCCCTTCAATTTAAAGCTAGTATAGGGTCGCCTGGGTGGCTCAGTGGGCCAAAGGACCAACTCTTGGTTCCTGCTCACGTCAGGATCTCAGGTGGTGGGCTTGAGCCCCTCACCTGGATCCCTGCTCATTGGGGAGTCTGCTTGGGAGTCTGTCCCTCCCCCTGCTAGCCCAGTCTCTCTCTCTCTCTCTCTCTCTCTCTCTCCCCCAAATAGACAAATCTTTTCTAAAAATAAAGAAAGCATGAAACCCAGTATCTTCCTTTGCTAAACCGACCTCAGTTGACATTAGATTCTTCTCTGAGATTTCCTCGTCGAGGCAGGTAACTATGTGGGTTAACTTCGTAGGGCTCAGCCAAAGCCCTAAGAACTAAATGGAATAAGATGCTTAATGAGGCCAGTGCTCAAGTTAAGCCCCTGCTCCTGGAGAAGCTCTCCACTTGGATAAGGTAGAGCTGCGGCCAAGGACAAGGGGAGAATGCCCCGCAAGATAGAAGGCTTCTTGTTTTTACTTCTCTTCGGCTACGAAGGTATGTGCTGGGCAACCATTAGCATTTATCAAATACTGAATAGTGCAACTGAATTCGTAATTTTGCTGATTCACAGAAATGCAACCTGAATAATTAAAATATCACTGTATCATTAATTAGCAAGGCATGCTAATTGGTCAAGATGCATTGTTAATGAACAACAGTTGTCTTTACGTGGTCGTGGTTCTCTTAGTTTCACCGCTGGCTTTCCGGTTCTCTGAGGAGCCTTCTAAAGTTCAAAGGATGCTTAAAATGGGACAGAGAGAAGGAAGGGTCTCAGAAACTGCAGAAAATAGCTATAGATTGCAACCACTAATAAGAAAGTGTGGTGTACCCTTGAAAACTTCTAGGAGTCAGAGTTAGAATGACTGTAGAATTTAATCTTCCAAACTAGGACACTATTGAGAGTGGAAGAGGATGCTATTAATAATTCTGCTGGACAACAGGTGTAAACCAGGACTGTCCCGGGCAAATCGGGACGTGAGGTCACTCCAGTTTAAATATGGATTAACATAACACGCCGACTACCATCGGACTCTAATAGAAAGCATAATCCAACTGAGAGTCAGGAATCTCCAAAGACTCTAGACACTCAATCATTTTTAAATTTCTAAATATGGCCCTGGCAGGAGTAATACGCTTAAATAAGGGGAAATTAAAAACAAATCTCTGAAATATCACCCAATTCAGCTTTTAAATTCTCTCTTAATTTGAACTGATAGTCCTTCATGCCTCTCTTGACTCTCAAGGACCTGTTAGCTCAGAATTCCTTTTTAGGTTCATTCTGAACATTAGAAATTAGTTGAGTGTCTTCTCCAGGGTGATCGTGTATTTAAGTGTGTCACAGGAAATAAGTAAGGAGGGCAGGAAGGTGGAGGCCTCTCCATTCTGCAAATGACCTGGTGGACGGACATGACACCACTCACACAAGTAGAGTCAGAAGCCCTGCTTTAAATCACGTTCCTCTCTGCCCTCTCATTAGACATTATTGGTAGAGTAGTGATTTCATGATCCCCCAACCTCATGACTTTTGGTATTTCGTCACCTTTCTCGGTATTTGGAAAGATCTGTATGACTGTAATCCCAAGGTCATTTTGCAAACCCAAATACATCCCTAAGTAGGGATCATTGAGACCAGCTGTCTGGTTTTGTCCTCACTGCAAGTAAGAGTCAGCGGCTTGGCCCAGTAACTCTCAATACTTTAAGGTGCTTTGGGTGTTTTGTTGTTTTTCCTTTACTCCTTGCCCTTTCCTCAGCAAGAAAATCTAAACAGAGCCTTTCAAGGCTTAGAGTCCAATACTTCTGGTTCTCTGCTATCCATAGGCCTCATCCTCAGATTTCTCTTCTGTGTGATCGGCATTGAGATTCATCCATCCACCCATCCGTGCATCCATCCTTCCGCTCATTTTTGGTCGGTTTGTTACAGACTCTGTCCCTTGGTTGCTGCTGTGGCCCAGGACCCATAAGAACTTGACACGCAGGACAAATCTTCGTTGCTTTCACAGTGCTGAGTCTAACTGTGCTCTGTGACCCTCAAATAGGAAGAAGCCCTTGAAAAGTTTACCAACCCATTTTTATATTAAACCTGCCCATTCGGGAGATATTTGTAATAAAAGACACGCTGTCAGGAGGCACAGAGCACAGCACTCTTTCCTGTTCTATTGCTTACCAATCTGTGTACATGTTTGAGGAGCTCCAGAAATTTCCACAAAGAACAGAAAATACCATCTGGCTAGGTAGACTGGAATATAGTCCACTGGGTGGTCCAGTGACCATTTTATGGTCAGTGTGGCTTGGTGACCTATGTGTGCTCTACCCTGAGCTAGAGGGATCCCTGCTTAAGCGACAGAGGGAAAAACAGGAATACAGGATGTGGTTGCTGCACTTCATCAGCTTCCCATCCAGATAGAGAATCAAGGCCAACGCACAGAGGGAAAATGTTTTCTATTGCACGACTGGGAACCTGAAGACAAAGGTTCTTTGTCTAATTTACTCTTCACTGTTTCTGTTCCACGGTGGCAGTAGCTCCTTATTACAGTGAAATAAGATAAATGGATTGACTCCACTCACGCGTCGGATGAAGATTCACTTGGGAATGCACAAATGGTCATTGTAAAGCACTATCTACGTCTG
Source organism: Canis aureus (assembly GCF_053574225.1). Classification (NCBI taxonomy): domain Eukaryota; kingdom Metazoa; phylum Chordata; class Mammalia; order Carnivora; family Canidae; genus Canis; species Canis aureus. Next base: position 109,719,113 of record NC_135649.1, read on the forward strand.
ATAACGGAGGCAGGCTTCTATTTATCTTATATTGTGCATTTTGGATTCAATGCAAATGATGATTTTTTAAAAATCTACCTTAGTAAAATAAAGAGGTCCATTCCTTGGTCATATTTATTATATATATTTTAAAAAAACCCGAGCCTCATCTTACAGGTGTGTCTCCTTAGCAGGCGTGTCAACCATCAGAGACAGCAGATTTTTTTAAGCAGCTTATTGAGATATAATTTACATAGCATTAGATTCACCCATTTAAAGTGTGTGATTCAATGGTTTTTAGTATATTTATAGATTGTGGAGCACACAACCCAATTTTAGAACATTTTCATCACCCCCTCCCCTAAAGAGACCAGTAGACATTAAGCCCGTTTCCCCCTCTCCCCAGCCTCTGGCAACCACCCATCTACCTTCTGTCTCCATAAATTTGTCTATTCCGGACATTACATTTAAATGGAATCATACAACATATGGTCTTTTATCTTTCACTTAGCATATGTTTTTGAGATTCATCTGTGTTGAAGCATGTACAGATAACAGATTTACCCAGGAATATGCTTGTAGCCATAAATAGCAACATTTTCACACCAGGACAGTTTCCTTCTTTCTTCTTCTTTGAGAGGGACATCGTTGCAGCCTGCTTTCTTCCTGTGTCTTACTCTTGTTTTTCAAGGAAGCTACTTACTGACAGCTTTTGTCATTCATAATTTTATGCTTTCCTCCTCAGCTTCATCTGTTTCCATGGGAAGGAGAGCTCTGTATTTAGTGACATCCATCAAAAAGACTCAAAGGGTCTACCTTATGTGTGTCTAATGCCCACTCTTCCTCTTGAGCTTGCAAGGTACATTTTGACACACAGCAAAAGCCTGGACTTTTCTTGCTGTGGTAACAAGGGTTTCCCCATGGAGTGGCCCTTTGGACAAAAGGGCAGAATGGGCCCATGTTGCATAAACCTAAGATCGGCGAGTGGGAGGCATCTCGGACACTCTAGTGGAACCCTATAATGCGGGGAGAAATCTCAAAAACATTCCACGGAGGGAGAAAAATATGCAACCACACAATCAAAATCTTTTTTCTTCTTTTTTCCTTTAAAGGCTGACCTGTTTTCTCTCGCTCACTGCAACAATGTTATTTTCTGGTATTATAAGATGTTGTACTCAAACACGCTTTTGCTTTTGCTCGCCAGCTTTTTGGTGATTAAATGATTTCGGGGACTGTACAGCCATGTTGCTGCTCCTTGGTGACAGCTTTTCCTGTAAAATGCTTGTTGTTCCTTCTCTCTCTCTGCTCATTTCCATAAGGATCTGGTGCCTCAGATCCCCAGGCTGCCTATAGACGAACATTTTCTGGGGAGAGGAGCCTGGGAGGGAATAAACATCAGAAATCTGCCCAACCTCTGACTGAACACAGGCAGTGGTTCTGAAAGCCGGCCTTCCTCTCAGGACTCTTCCTCTCCACCGGGGCACAGTGGCAGAGCCCCCCCCACACACCCCTCTGCCCTTTTTGCCTTCTGCTTTGTTTCTGCAGATCTTCCACCTGCAGCCACAGGTGGGTGGGGGACAGGGAAAGGCCCGAAGTCCGCAGCAATTAGAGGGTCTCATTTGATCTCTGGGTTTGCTCAGTTGTGGCTGCATAAGCCCTCCTCAGTGACAGACACAGCCTCTGGGCCAAACTGATTTAGTAATTAAGGCCACACTGTCAGTGACCCACATGCTTCCCTTTGAATCCCCCCCCCCCCCAAAAAAGATCTTGGCACAATTGACATTTGTCCAATGGACAGGGCCTTTTTGCTTCTTGAAGATGGGATGGAGCCAACGGCCTCCTGGATTAACGACCCCCAAGTCAACTAACTAGATGCCAATTGCTCCTCTGCCGTTTTGGGGGGAGCAGCTGCAGGACTGTAGCTATGGGTTCACGTGTGCATCCACTGCAAGGAGCACAGGGCGACCCTCAGCCTGTCTGAGCTCCAGGACCTTCCAGCCAAGTGCCCACTCAACCTCAACACTCGCGTGTCCTATAGGCCTCAGGAACAGAACATCTTCACTCCATGCCTTGCCATCTCTGTTCCTCCTGGAACTTTCCCCTCTGCCAGTAAAGGGCAGCTCTATCCTCCCAGTCCCTCAGGCCTTGAACCTCTCTCTCACACCCATGTCATCTGTCAGCAAGTACCATTGGCTACCTTCCAAAGATGATCAGAATCCAGCTACGTCTCATCACCTCCACTGCCACCAGCTGGGCCAAGCCATACTGTCTCCCCTCTGGATGACTGCGCTCACCCCACTAGGCTCTCTGCTTCCAGCTTGCCCCAGGCAATCCAGTCTACACTCAGCAGCCAGAGGGAGCCTTCCAAGCCCTCACCTGACTTGTCCCTCCTCTCCTCGAACCCCTGCAAGGGCTTACTCAGGCTAAATGCCAAAGTCCTCATGTGCCCACAAGGCCCTGCACGGATGGTCTCCCATAGCCTGCACTTTATCCCTTCACCTCCTAAAACTCTTGTATTCACCAGCTCCAGCTGCAGAGTCTCCTTGCTCTGTCTAGAGCACACCAAGTACCCACCCAGTACCCACCCAGTACCACCCACTTCAGGGTCTTGACACTTGCTATTCCCTCTGCCCAGAATGCTTTGCTCACAGGTCTCCCACCTCTTTCAGGTCTTCGCTCCAACATCACCTTCTCACTGCAGGATATTTTATTCATTCATTCATTAACCCTCACCACCCCCAGCCTAGACTGCACATACCCTAAGAAGGCGGATCCCTTTCCTATTTAGTTAACTGCTATATCCCCAGTACCTAAAGCCGGGCCTGGAATACAGTACATACTCAATGAATATTACTTAAAGAATAAATACTTTGGGACCAGTCATCATCAGGTATCTTTTCTATCAACTTCTATAATTGTACAGGTGCTTAGATACACCGGTGCACAAGAAAGAGGTGGAACACAAAGGCCAGAGCGAGCAGTGAGTTGTGCATGGGGGCCAGAAAAAGTCCTCTGCACGGGGAAAGGGATAAGCAGGCAGAAAAATTGGAAGAAATTTTAAAGCCAAGAAACCATACAGACATGCATGGAGGCATGAAACAGCCTGGCACACCTGATGAATTGCAAGTAGTAGGGAGTGAGAAAGATCAGTTTGGAGAGGCAGGCGGGAGCTAGATCATGGTAACCCCTTGAGAGACACATTAGGATACCCATTTTAGGGATGAGGAAATGGAGAGACATGGCCATACAACTAATAAATGGGAGATGGAACCTGGAGCCTTGCCATGAGGACCCACCAAAGTGTCCACAGCAATAAAGTGACACAATCAGGTGTGCATCCCATTCCATTGGCAGCACAAAGGGTGGACGAGGCAAGGTCTCTCTTCAGCAGGGAGTGTATGGGGGGGGGGAGTGGGGGCCTCACGCAGGAAGCAATGGGCGGCCACGGAGAGGCAAAAGGCCCCTGCTTGACACTGGGTGTGGGAGTTTAGGGAAAAAGGTGACTAAGACAAGCCCCAAATCTCTGCATGGGATGCTAAGTGGATGGCAAAGCCATTCAGTGGATAAGAAATAAAGGAGAACAATTTGAGGAAGGATGTAATGAGTTCGGTTTTTAAAAAACCTTTCTATTGAAATATAGCATACGTACTAGGATTTAAGTATGACAAACCTACAGGAAAGTACAGGTGAGTGTCTAGCTGAGTGAATTTTCACGACTGAGCACACCCATGTAACCAGCACTCCGAGCAAGCAACGGAACATCTCCAGCCCCCCAGAGAGCCTTCCTGGCTTCCTCCCTGCTCCAAATGTGACCAAGACCCTCACGTCTAATGGCATAGATCACTTTTGCCTGCTTCTGTACGTTTCAAATGGATTCATACGCTGTGTCCATTTTAGCATCTGACTTTCCACTCTGCATTGTTTGTGAGATGCAGCTGTGTTGTAGCATGGAGTTGCAGGTCATCCACTTTCATTGCAGTTTAGTTTTCCACTAGTGTGAATTTGCTATTTGTAGCCATTCTACTCTTTTTTTTTTTCTTTTTTTGAGAGAAGAGGGTCATGTGGGGGGCAGAGAGAGAGAGAGAGGGAGAGAGAGAGAGAGAGAGAGAGAGAATCTTAAGCAGGCTCCACGCCCAGCACAGAGCCCAATGCAGGGCTCAATCTCATGACCCTGAGATCATGACCTGAGCCAAAATCAAAAGTCTGATGCTTAAGCTACTAAGCTACCCAGGCACCCATATCCATTCTACTCTTGATGGGCATATGAGTGTTTCCAGTTTGGAGTTAATACAAATACTGCTGCTGTGCTGTGGGTAATCTAGTAGGTTTTTGTTAGTTGGAGAACATATGTATGCATTTCTGGTGGGTAAATACGAGTAGAATTGCTGGGTCATAGGGCATGTGTATGTTCCACCTTAGTGTAAGCTGCCAAATATAGTTTTTCGAAGAAGTCAGACCAACTTATATCCCCACCAGCAACATATGAGAGTTCCCATTGCACCATGACCTTGTCAAGACTTGGTTGGGTCCGGGCACCTGGGTGGCTTAGTGGTTGAGCATCTGCGTTTGGCTCAGGTCATGATTCCAGGTCCAGGGATCGAGTCCCACATCGGGCTCCCCACGGGGAGCCTGTGTCTCCCTCTGCCTGTGTCTCTGCCTCTGTGTGTATCTCTCATGAATAAATAAATAAAATAGTAAAAAAAAAAAAAAAAAAAAAAGACTTGGTTGGGTCCAATTTCAAATATTAAGAGACATCTATGGGGAGATAGCCGGTAAGCCATTCAAAGCAAGAGTTGGAATCTTGGGCTTAGGAACATTCATGAGGTGAGAGGATCTTCAGAGTGATGGGAGAACCAGGTGAACAGTGTGATGGAAGCTAAAGGAAGATAGGCGGATTGAGAGCATGTGGGAGCATGAAGACATACGGTCAGTGTTGGGAAGAGTTCATTGGATGTGAAAATAAGAACTCAGTACTTCTTTAGCCAGCACAGGCCTTGGCCCCCAAGATGCCCCTACTGACCTTCGTCACTACCTGAGAGGATCAACTCTGCCCATAGCGGGTAGACCAAGGAATCTCTAGGAATGAATAACCCGTGAATGAGGCCCAGGAGAGACAGCAGTTTGGTGACCACGGGTTAGGGGTAGCCCTGAAGTGCTCTGACTAAAAGATATGCTCCCCTGGACTCCCACCGCAGCCTGTGCAAACCTGGTGGAGTATTCACCACGTGCGTCACCCAAGGGTCTGTCTTCTCCTGGGTCCTCCAGGCCCTGTGTGCAGAGAGCGACGCTTCTGTTTCAGAAGGCCCAGGCCCCGGTGCGGTGCCAGGCTCACAGTGGACATGAAAAAGTGGTTTGCAGAAGAGCTAAATATGTATTATTTAAATGAAGGCACAGTTTGAAAAAGAGCACTTTTATAATCATGACATGAAAGATGAGACCATTCCTTTACTCTCTAAAACGGTCTGAAAGGTTTTTGGGGGGCATCAGATTCAACTTTTAGATAGGAAAGTGGTTAAGGGGGGGACTTTTATTTCCTATTGTCTACACTCAAGTTTTGTTCAAGATTTTTATACTGGGTAGGTGTTGCTTTTATGATGAGGAAAGAATTGAAGGCATCCACTTTGAAAAAATGGGAAATGGAGCTTTGGTGCTCATTAATCCTAAATAACCAAAATATGTCATGGAGGCAGGGGGAGAGGGCTACGAATCAGCTCCTGAGTCGCACATTTGGCAGACACCAGGGATGATGATGATGATGATGGTGATGATGATGAAGGGTTAATAAGTAAAGGGAAAAGCAAGCACTGTTAATGTCAAACGTAACAATATAAGTGTCGATTGTAAGCATTGTTTACATAGTAGGTTCTCAAATATGTTTTTAAAAATACACATAGAAAAAAGACTGGAAAGATTTACACAAAAATGTTAACAGTGTTGCCTTTGTGATAAGAAATACAGGTGCGTTTTTTTTCTCTTTGCTACACTAATGCATTTTCCAAAATTCTATAAAGAACAAGAATAATACGAGCATCTGGCTGGCTCGGTGAGTAGAGTATGTGACTCTTGATCTCGGGGTCGTGAGTTGGAGCCACACTTTGGGGAAGAATTTACTCTAAAATAATAATAATAATAATTATCCTTGTCTGTTTCATTTTACTGCCCCTAGTTTCTCAGCATCTGTGGAGGTTATTCCTGGCAGATATTTACTTAGTTTGACTTCTTCCAGAAGAGGCTTTGTTAACTTTTATGTGATTATTTCCATTTCACTTTTCCATGGAATGGATCATTTTGTTGAATTTGTTTCTTTTTTTAACCTGATTTTTCCCCCCTTTTTAACCTGATTGTTCCCCCCTCTTGTCTTTTTGCTTAGCCACACTGGGATTATCGTCTACTGAGGTATGTTGCAGTAAGAAAGCTGTTTTTTTATTTATTTATTTTTTATTGGTGTTCAATTTGCCAACATATAGAATAACACCCAGTGCTCATCCCATCAAGTGCCCCCCTCAGTGCCCGTCACCCAGTCACCCCCACACCCCGCCCACCTCCCCTTCCACCACCCCTTCATCGTTTCCCAGAGTTAGGAGTCTCTCATGTTCTGTCTCCCTTTCTGATATTTCCCACTCATTTTTTAAGAAAGCTGTTTTTGAAGATTGTCCTAGCTGAAAATAACGTGTAGGATTATCACTTAAAAAAAAAAAAAAGGTATTTTTTAAGATATTTTATTTTGGTGGTAGCAATGGCACATTTTATCCAGGAAAATTCAAGATTGGTGTTTTAATGAGAGGATGTAAGTAAACCAGGTCTTAATACAGGTGGTATAATCTTGAGCCCATTACCTTTTAAAGCTGGATCCCTAAAAGGGGCCTCCAGGGGCAATGAGAGCCTGACCTTGGCCTGGGGCTCCCCCAGCCTCTGAAGATCACTATAATGGGGTGAACAGTGCTCCCTGCATGAGTGCGTCTGTGTGATCATTAGCTGGTCACCCACAGTGGTGGACATTTGTTTATCTGGACTCAAAGATGAGTGGCAACTGTATGTGTTAAGGCCGAACTAATCATCCAGTTGTGCTGCTGTAGTGCAAAAGCACGCATAGAATACAGGTGATGAATGAGCAGGGTTTTGAACACAAACTTCTCCAGTGGGGCTCTGGCCAGAGTTGCCGTTCGCTGTGACTGACACTCCTGCCCCTCTGGCTTCCTGCAGGATGAGAGTGAGGACCCCTGGTACCAGAAAGCATGCAAATGTGACTGCCAAGGCAGTCCCAATGGCCTCTGGTCGGCTGGTGCCACCTCCTTAGATTGCATACCAGGTGAGTGTCCCCTCTCCTTAGGGCACCCGCTCCTTGGGGTGTCCTCAGGAACACTGTTTCTCCTTTCTCTTCAACCTGGCTGAATGAATCCCCCTGAACACACAGTTGGTCTCTGAGCTTCAAGTCACACAACGGCCACTGTTCCAACACACCACACGGATGTCAGTGTTTAGAAACAGCTTCTTGCATCTCTCCTTGGCCTACGTCAGATGGTGAGCTGGCACCTATTTTCAATGAAATAGACTCACGAAATTTATGGAAATGAATCAATGGCAGGAAGCGGAGCATTTTGAGCAGAGTACAGGCTTTTGAGCCAGGAAGACCAGAGTTGGAATCCTGGCTGCCTCATTTCTTAACTCTAGGACTCCCACTTTGGTCGTTGTCTGTCAAATGGAGGTCATAGTACTGTGCCCGAGGGTTTATTGCTCACCAAACAACCGTGTGCTTCCCCACATTCCCGCCCCCTTACAGTCAGGTGGCGCCATATGAGCAGTTCCAGTCAAAGTGAGCAGTGTCTCTTCCAAAATGAGCATTTAAGGGCCGGTACTCAACTCTCTGGCTCTCCCTTCCATGCTTGAGAAAGTGCTTCCTCCTTCAGTGTGGGCCCCGGGGGGTTAAATGGAGCAGAAAGGCCTACCAACCTATAATGGACAAGTCACCTGAGTGAAAAATAAACATTTGTTGGGTCAAGCCTCTGAAATTGCCGAGGCAATTTGTCCTGCAGGCTAACATAGCCCTTCCTGGCTACTATGAATGTCTCCCTGTAAGCTTCATGCCAGCAAACTTGGTCTGCAAACGACGAGATGCTGAATATTTGTGACTTTGTGGGTCACAGGGTCTCAACTCCTCAATTGGGCCATGGTAGTGCGAAAGCAGCCATAGACAATATGTGAATATGTGAGCATGGCTGTGTTCCAATAAAACTTTATTTCCCAAAGGAGGTGGCGAGCCACATTTGACCCAAGGGCCACAGTTTGCTGACCCCTGCTCTGAGGAGTTGGTATGCGGAATACATTGGATGAGGCATGAGAGCATCTTGTGTGGCACCCAGCCAACTGTAGCTTTAATAAAGGGTGGCCCCTTTTCTCCCCCCACTGTGAGCTCCCACTCTGACTTTCCCAGGCTTGGGGGCCCTGCAAATACTTGCAGCGCTCAGTCCCTTCCATGGCTCTGAGCCTCTTTTGCTTGAAACTGTCTTTGTCACCCCTCTCCAGGGTCACGATGGTGCCATGCCAAGTCATTCACTTTACATAATCGCCTAATAATAGCTCCACCAGAGACAGTATGTGTGTACATGTGTGAGCTTCTCTTCATGATTTCATTAAATTTGTATTAAAATAGCGAATGGCGGGGGAGGCAGGAGAGTCTATCATGGCCTTTACTGCCTCTGTTCCCCTATGTACTAAAGGGCTAGGAGTGGTTTGTGGATCCAGTCTGTTGGGAAGGGAGTGAGGAAAGCAGCAAGTGCTGCTTGGTTTGGTGGCTTCCACCGTCCGGCCCGCTGTGTTCCACGGCGTGAGCTCCTGCCACCTCTCTCGACTGGCGTGATGTCCAGTCAATATCGAAGCACCCTCCTTAATAATCCATTTAAAATTCAATTCCACCTTTTTCCATCATGTGCCTATTGTTGCCAGGCACCGAAGGGAAGCTGAAGACAAGGCATCAGCTCCATCCTGAAGGAGTTGCCCGTGCGGTGGGGACAAATGTCCTCTTCACCCAGAGACACGAAGACCACCTGGAATTCCAACACCAAGTTCTTTCTACACACAACTCGAAAAGAGATTATTTATGCAGACTGGCTTCATTGACCCCATCAGCTGTGAAGCTGAGGAGGCCTGTCTGTGTGTTTGAGGAATGTGAAGTCCACCCGGGTCCCCCAGGCTCTCCCCCCACACCTGCCGTGTACTTGAAGTTCTGAGATCAGAGATTCTTTTAGCGGAAGTGGTCTCCTCTCTCCACCATTTTGGGGTTTGTTTTTTGCTTTTACTTTTTAATAGCACAGATATTTCCAGGAAGGAAAAAATGCAACCCAAGTGTTAAAGGGTTGATTCCTTGGAGTTAATGGGTTTTTCCACGGAAGAGATGATTCAGGGCAGCAGGACTAGCTGCAGTATTCCAGAATTCACTTGCCCCTTAGTGCCTCAGATCCTCACTGGAATGTGAAGAATGCTGCTTGGTTCCTCTGCACCCTGAGATTCAGTGCTTCCATCAGAGCCTGCCTTAGGAGGGAAGAAGAGCCTAGAAAGTGCCGAAGAACAGGAGGGAGGGTCACTCAGAGCTGCCAGGGGGCCTTCCCAGGGGCACACTGGCTGTTACTGTCCAGTGTCCCCATCCACGGAGAAGAAGGTGACTGGCTGGGTGCCTTATGGCCTCCTTCATCTTCGGCTTAACACTATGAAAACGACTAAAAGGTCTGTCTGTCTTCCCCAGTCAAACTGAGATTCCCTTGGCACACTCCGACAGGGGCAACAGGGTAAGGAAAGTATCACAACAGAAGAAAGCCAATGATTTGTTACTGCTTTACCTTTATTCTAGATTTTATATTTCTATATTATTTTCGGGTTTCCGCTCTATTCCATAAACATTATTCTGTACTGTACTACTTCGCCATGTATGTTCAAGTCTCATACGCATGCATAGTAATAGTTCACGTCTCTCTTGTCAAGAACGTCCCTCAGCTCTCCTCGGGTTTCTCTAGGTTAACGTTCTGTGTAAGCACGTCTGGCCTTCAAGCCTACGGACGGAGAAGCCACCTACTGAATAAGGAAGGCTAGCATGCTAAGTATAGTCTGGATTAGCAGCACATTTTGAATATGGCTTTATTCCTGGAATGATCAAAGCATCGCTTGCTCAGAGAAAAATGTAGGTTTTCCCTTGAAATGAATGTAGAAACGTTCTTTTTCTACTTAAGATGAGCGTGAAAACAGGCTTCCTAGCTACACTAACTTCCACTGGGCAGAAAACGTGGGAAGGCTATATTCTGTGTAAGTGTGATGACGACCCCCTTAATTCCTCCAGCAACATTATTTGTGTTGCTTAATCCTACTTCATACTTAGAAGACAGTTTCTTTTTGCTCAGGGCGGGTGGAGGGGGGGTTCTCTGGGCTGGCCAACCTCTATTTCCTCCCTGAGCTTTCTGCTTCCTGTTTCTGCTGTTTTCTGCGCCTCTGCCTAGCGGCCACCCAAGACAAATGATAATCCTTGTGGAGCCCTTCCTTCACTGCCCAATCTAGAACTCTCAAGTGCAGAGCATGTGCAGGCATCCTGCTCGGCCCAGAGCATACAATGGTGAGCCAGACAGACCGGGGGAGCTGGCAAGTCCATCATCACAAGGACGGGGAACGAGGGACAGGAACGGGGTGTCTGGGGAGGCCGCCGCTGGAGTCCCTCACCCAGCTCAGGGTAGGAAGGGGAAGTGTGCAGAGATCCCAAGGATGAGTAGAGTAGGCCGGGTGAAGGGGGAGGAGAGGGGACAGGAGTGTCACAGGCAGAGGGAAGGCCTCCAGGCCTGCATGAGGACCAGAAGGGAGCTCAGCCAGGACCACAGAAAGGGGGTGGGGTGGGGGTGGGGGTGGAAGAGGAGTCAGGAAAAATAATAACATATCTTGACTGCAGCTACCTCCACAGCACACAGAGCATGAGAAAAGTCATATTTCCCACTTCTCCAAGTTTAAATAACTCCAGTTTGAGGCCTCCTTTGTCATGGCCTGTGAGGAGTCTAAAGACAGAATCCTTAAAGGTCCTTCCTCTCTCCTTGGACTACAGGAAACCCGCAGGGGCTTCAAGGGCTGCCTGAGGGTAGCTCTCGGCCTGGCCTACGACCCCCCTTGAAGGCAGACACTTGGTGGCGGTTCTTCTCCCTCTGAACCAAGCTCAGCCCAGTCCCGGGAACCTTCCCAGGTTTCCCAAGGGTGTGTCCCTGGCCTAGATCCTCCAAATCCATAAATCTGAGAGATGCTATGCTATCAACAGCCTTTTCCTCTCTTGAATCACACACACACACAAACACGAGTGTGAGGCTTATTCTTCCTGGAGCAAGAGGAGCCCAAACGTTTAGAAACATGGAGTTGGACTCCTCCTCGGGGGAGGGGATGATGGGGCAGGACAGAGAGGGGTGGAGGGGGTTAGATTCCTTTCCGGGTGAGTCTTCACCAGAAAGACAAACATGAAAAACTCAAGAAGGCGTCAATATATTCCCACAAATTCACCCTATTACACCAATATAGTCTGTTGCTCTTGGCCAGCCACTGCAGGCTCTACTCTACAAACATTATTTCATGTAATCCCAGCGACGTTATAGAAGCAGGGACTGTTGTGCCCATTTCACAGATGAAGAAATTGAGACCCAGAGAGGTTAGGCAGCTTGCTTACGCTCACACAGAGAGTGGGATCCAATCCCAGCTCACGCGGACTCTAAGCAGGCATCCCTGACCTTGGCTGCCCGTTACAATCCCTTGCAGCTTTACCCCTAGCCAGGTCCTACCCCAGACCAATGACATCAGAATCTCTGGGCGAGTGACCTGAACATTAGCACTTCTGAACTCCCCAGGTGATATCCAGGCTGAAACCCGTCAGAGGGTCTCTGCTTTGTGCCCTGGGCCACACCACCGGGTTTCTGGGGTAGCAGCTAGAGGCACCAATGCCTGAGACAGGAGCACTGGACAGGGGCAAGCTTGGGGCTTGGATGCTGAAGGGCTCAGTTTTGGATGCTTGGGTGTGAAGGATTTTTGGCTCACCCAATGGAATCGTTCACCTGGAAAATGGACAATGGCTAGATAACGCTTGGGGCTTGAGGGTCAGGCACTGACTCCCAGATGGCAGCTGAAGCCAAGGGGATGGTGAGATTGTGACTTTCCTGGAGAGCGTGGGCAGGGTCCACGCCTAGACCTCACCGGCCTCCAAGGCCATTGCCATGGGCTAGGTCTCCGCAGGTTTCCAGCCCACTCTTAACAATTAGATGGGCTAATTGGAAAGAAATGGCAAAAGAATTGTGAGGGGGAAACAGAAAGAGCAAAATGCCAAGAATAAAGCAATCTGATGACTTTTCCTTCCCCTCTGCTCCCTCCCTCCAAGCTGGCGGCCCTGGAGCAAGAAAGGGGAGGCTCAGGATGGAGGGGCCTTAGAGGCATCCACAGTTAGAATTTAACTGACAAACTTGAGCCCCACTGAAACCTCGCTTTCTGGCGCTGGGACCTCGTCCCTCCTTTTGGTGGCATGGGCTTAAAGGGGAATGGAGGAGGTGGAGAAGCCCCTGGGGCCACGGGCACTAGGCCCCTGGATCTGCCAACCAACAGATGCCTTCCCCTACAGGCCAAGGTTTCCAAAGTGCGCTTTGTAAGTGCATTTGTTAAAAATGAGGGGGCTCCAGGGGTGAAATACTGGAAACCGCATCCTTAACAAGCCCTCCTGATGATTTGACCACACAGGGCATGATCGAGTGGCCCATAATGCACTCCTGTTCTCTCTCCCAGGAATTCCCTTTTTTTTTTTTTTTTTTTACTTACGTGAAGAAAAGAAATATTTAATAAACACCAAGTATTAATACTCCATATACTGGCAGGAATAGGCAGTTCTTGTTCTTTAAGAGGTAAAGCCACCTTTAGGGACAGGCGTGGCCTTCATGGGACTCAGAAGTTTCCAGATGAAAGCCTTTATGTCCTACTGATGCAAGTAGCAGGTTCTAATTTTGTCTGCTCAGCAAATATTTCCTCTCCTTCTCATATTCCTCTGGGAGTATGCAGCCCACCCTACGTGAAACCAATGGGGTTGACCTAAAACATCCCCTGGTTACTAAAGCATGAACTTATGGCCCATCCCTGCTCCATCAGCATAGTCTTTTAATAGGCTCCCGAAGCCTTGGGTACTAGATAAACTATGAATACTGTCCCCTCCCCTCCAGCCCCACTGAGCTGCAGCTACTGGGGGCGGGGGGAGTGGGGGGGGGTGTTGGACCCTTCCCTTTGGTGCCTTGGGCAGAAAGGTGGTGAAGCCTCCCCGTCAGAGGCCTGAAGCTGTCTTTCTGTCTTCAGTCTCTGAGGACAGGGCATGGCTACCCCTGCGGGCATTCTAGTGTCAGGATGGATGGCAGTCCAGCTTTGGCACGCTGCATTCTGTCCTACTGACTTTTGAAAATTATCCTCCAGAAAGACCTCAGCAGTCATCCTACTGTTGGGAGGTGATGATGCCCCCAGTAAGTGTGTTCAGCTCTTCAATCTGAACTCAAATTTACACATGGAAAAAAATTATTTAACCTACTTGATGTTTATCGTCCACAATCAGAAAACTGAAAGAATGTATGTTTATCATTTATTTTTCTATAGAAATTTAGCTAGAACCTGTGAGACCCCATTAGTGGCTTAATAAATTAGTTCTGTTTTGACTCCTGTTGCCTAAGGATATCAGGGCTGAGGTCTCTGCAGTTCTTTTGGCCTTCCCCCCATTGTGCAAGGTGGCTGGCTACCACTGGGCCAGCCATCAGGTCTTCCTTCTAGGCCACAGGAAGAAAGAAGGGGCGAGCAAAAATTGATCAGAAATCCCCAGCAGACATCATCTTATATCTTAGAGGTCAGAAATTGTATCATGTGGTCACTTCTAACTGCAAAAGAGACTGGGAAAGGTGTTTTTTTTTTTTTTTTTACTGGTTACATGCTGCCCAGCAAAATTAGGGCTCTTTCGTCAAAAACAAGAGGAGAATGGATACTAGGCTGGCAATTGGCAAAAGTCTTTGACCAGGTAACCCAATACTAAATGTAGGAAATACATGAAAAGCAGCAGACGGTTAACATCTAAGAATCAGTTTGGCTATTCTTATTTGGAAAAAAATAGCTCCTTTCAACTGTACCTCATTCAATAGTCGCTCAGGAACATTTCACACACACACACACACACACACACACACACACACACCCTTTTTTTTTTTCTCATTAGACTAGTGAGAAAACTGCAATTTACAAGTGAGAAATCAGTCTCATATATAATTGCCTTTCTTGCCTCTCACCATTGTTTTGTTTCTATCATTAGCATCATATGCTGCCCGAGGGACCTGATGTCATCTTGCAGGATGGCTAAAAGTGTGTTGATGAGGAATATAAAGAGTATGGCATTTAAGTATGATATTTCTCTGTGAACCTCTTGTTTTTTTTTTAAAATATCTAAGTTTGTGGAGGAGGTGAAGTATTTCTCAGCGCCCCCCACCTCGGGTTGCCATAGAGCCCCTTTCGTCTGCTTTTATGAATGTTGAGTCTCTATGGCAATCCTTTTACCTCATCTTCACTCTCTTCTCATAAGAGCAGTAAGTAGGTTGAAGATCCATCCTGAACTGTGCTGCCAAGCAAAACATTCTCCACCTTCCAAAGCGCAGATGAGATGGTTTGATTTGTCATTTTTGTCATGTTGTGTTGGTTGAGTGTTGTGATGTGATAGGAGCGTTTTAATGTGTGTTGTCTTTTCTTTTCCAGAATGCCCGTATCATAAGCCCCTGGGTTTCGAGTCAGGAGAGGTTACACCAGACCAGATCACCTGCTCCAACCTGGATCAGTATGTGGGCTGGTATTCCTCATGGACAGCTAACAAGGCCCGGCTCAACAGTCAAGGCTTTGGGTAAGCAGGGCAGGTGGCTCAGGTGATTTTTTTTCATGTGATTTGAAAAATGTACGTCTTTGTAATAAACGAATGGCAGAGTGCATTTATTTATGTCTTCAACAAAAAGTCATTGAATGCCTTTCATGTGCAGAGGACTGTGGACAAGGTGGATAAGGTCCCAGCCTTCAAGAAGCACACAGGTTAGAGGGGGAGAGGCACTCTAAGCACATAATCACACAACTGATCATTTAGTGAGTATGATAAATGCTGTGGAGGAGACACAGAAGAAAGACCTGATTCATTTGAAGTAGGCAGAAGTCAGATCATGAAGTCATGTTAAGGATTATGGTCCTTATTTTAGGCATAATGAGTTTCTTGAATGTGCATTAGTTAGAATACAAGTTTGTGCTGCTGTAACAAAGAGCACCAAAGTACAAAGACCTAAGTAACATGGAGGTTTATTTCTTGGTCATCTAAAAGTTTCATTAGAGGGACACCTGGGTGGCTCAGCGGTTTAGCACTGCTTTCAGCCCAGGGTGTGATCCTGGAGACCTGGGATCGAGTCCCGCATCGGGCTCCCTGCATGGAGCCTGCTTCTCCCTCTGACTGTGTCTCTGCCTCTCTCTCTCTGTCTGTCTGTCTCTCTCTCTCTTTCTCTCTCTGTGTCTCTCATGAATAAATAAAATATTTTAAAAAATTAAATAAATAAAATAAAATTTTCATTAGGTAGTGAAGGGTTATGATGGCTGATGGTTCCAGACTCATTCTACCTTGTTCTGTCATCCTTCACATGAAGTTTCCATCTTGGGGCCCAAAATGGCTGCTCTAGCTTCCACTATCACATCTACTTTCTAGTCAGTGGGGAGAAAAGAAGCGTAGAATACACATACTTTTCTTTAAAGGATACAAGCATAATCATATTGGCTACCTTGTCCACACCCCATTCATTAGAATTTGGTCAGATTGTCTCATTTAGCTACAAAGGGAAATACGAACTCTGCTGGGTGGCTATTTGCCCAGGTAAAACTCGGTGGTGGTGGCAGGGAGGGTTCTATTACTAAAGGAAAATGAGAAGAGAATATTGGGAGACAATTAGTAGATTTTATCAGAGAAAGATTTGAAGTTGGAGAGTATCAGGATCATATTTGTGTTTTTATAAAAATCTGGGTCCTGTGGGGGTGAACTATTTAGTGGTGGTGGTGGTGGTGGGTAACCCAGGGAGACTAGTTAAGAAAGCTAGAGTAGCAATCATCCAGGCAAGAGCTGAGGATGATGTGGGCAAGAACAGCACCAGGGAAATGGAGAAAAGTAAATGAATTTGAGAAACATTTGAGATGGACTCAGTAGATGGATTGGATGTTTGAAGTGATGGAAAGGAAGGGGCCAAGGATCTCTCTCAGATGGGTGGCATGAACACCAGGAGGATGGGGGTAGCATTCTTTTTATTAAAGATTTTATTTATTTATTCATGAGAGACACACAGAGAGAGGCAGAGACACAGGCAGAGGGAGAAGCAGGCTCCATGCGTGGAGCCCGATGTGGGACTCGATCCCAGGACCCTGGGATCACGCCCGAGCCAAAGGCAGACGCTCAGCCACCTAGCCACCCAGGTGTCCCGGATGTAGCATTCTGAGAGATGGATACTGGAAGGAGTGGTTGGGGTAGAGAGGATTAGTTTACTCTTGGACAGGTTTCATTAGGGATGCTGTAAGGCATTTAGAAGTTGTCTAGACAGCCACTGATACTACTCAGATTTTGGAATTGAGAAAAGGTCTGGGATGGAAGTTAAAAATTCAAAAGCCACCCAAGGAGCAAGTCTAGAGTGAGAAGAAAAGGTGGCCAAAGACTCAGTCCCAAGAAGCTAATTAATATGCAAAAAATAAATAAAAACCTCAAAGGGGGAATGATAGGTTTCCACAATTCACGAGGGATAGAGCTAAAAAAGCAAATCAGTTCCTTCAATGGTTAGTTTGCTTTACGATTGTTAAAAGCCCTTCCAGAGCCCCTTGGCTCAGTGTTCGGCATATGGGAGACCCTCTCTGGAAGCCATAAATGACAGTACCTGAAGGGGAGGCAGACAGGTATAAAGGGACTGAAACTAGGGTAAGACTCATGGAGAAAGAGACATCAGGAGAGACTAAATGAAAAGGGAAGGGGGCTGGTGGGTGCAATAACCATGCATTTTCGTGTTTTGAAGAAAGACCTGTTCAACCACACCCCAAAGGTGATTTCAGCTACACTCAGAGGCCCTTGGACAAATCGGTTGAATCTGGCCAGTTTTCTTCGGGCAGCGGAGATGCAGGGAGAAAGAGAATGGTACAAGGGTAACAGAGGCTCGCCCCTTCTTGGACACGGGCCTCTTGGTGCTTAACTGGTCGCAGCTCCGACTGCCTGCGCACTGCAGAGCTTCCTCAGGGGCTGGCAGCCCCTCAAAGGGCAGTGCCTCTCAGCTCCTTGGAGGTGCTCGTGGGAAAAGGCTCCTGGTGATTTGCTGTGTCCCTGGCAGGTGCGCCTGGCTCTCCAAGTACCAGGACAGCAGCCAGTGGTTACAGATCGATCTGAAGGAGGTCAAGGTGATTTCAGGAATCCTCACCCAGGGGCGCTGTGACATCGACGAGTGGATGACCAAGTACAGCGTCCAGTACAGGACGGATGAGAACCTGAACTGGATTTACTATAAGGACCAGACAGGAAACAATCGGGTAAGTTGGGCTGACCCCAAACTACCTTCAGCTCACACTCTCTGGGACTTCCTTCCGGCTCCCGTCCTGCGTCCTGTCATACCACTGACTCCATGACAAGGGAAGTCATCCACGCTTCTTCCCCACAACATGGTCTACTCTCTGACAAGGCAGGTGTCTTTTCTTACTGTATCCTGGGTGCCTAGCAGCTTGTTCGTGAATGAGCACCACTCTTGTGTACAGAAGAAATCTTTGCCTGAATTCTCATATCAGCTTATAGTTGCTTAAATAATCAAAACTGGCCATTTGGACTATTCCAAGCTCACTGGGCCACTGAACACTTTGCTGCATGGGTCTGACTTGACCTATTATTGATGTGGGTAGGTCCTTGTCCATTTATGTAGATATGGCCTCTTACTATTGAGACGGATGGCTCGGAAGATTTGGACAATCCAGCAAGTTAGCCACTGAACTACATAAATGATTAAAATGACTCCAACAGTGCAGACACAGAGGAACTTAAGCCCTTGAGCAGCACCTATATATCCTACTAACCTCTAAGGGCCAAGCCCCAAGTCTTGTTCACCATAGACTGAACATAGTAGGCTTGTAATTAAGCGTGTGTGTGTATATGTGTGTTTGTGTATATATGTGTGTGTGTGTCACACACATTTTATATATATACTGTATATTTGGAATGAATTAAAACCTCACTAGCTGTTTGGAAATGTTAACTATCCTTTTGCCGGAGAGTAAGGACTTCTGAAGCTAATTTGGACATTTAATCAGATTAAGTAGATATGTGTGGCTGAAAACCAGATAGCTTTGTACTCTCTGATGACAAGTTATACAGAGAGATAGATATTCATGGGTTGAGATTTCAAGGAGTTTGATTGAATACAATAGGAAAAGCCATCTTGATACTTCTACATTTTATTTCATTTTTGCTCTCATTAGTTGGCTTTTTAAAAAGAAATGAGAATTCTTTTTTAAGTCCTGTCTGCATTTCTGAAGGCCTTGACGGTTCTTTGCAAAGAGGCATTCTGCTCAGGCACTTGTACAATCTGGAGGAGCCTGTTCCATCCTCCCTCTTCACCTGTCCCCCGACTTGAAGAGGTTCAAGGGAAAAGAGCTGAGAGAAGGGGATGTGGGATGTTGCTACTGGGAAGAGGGGCAAGATCATGGGGTAGGAGGTCCTTTTTGTTTTGTAGATGGATGAGGCCAATGTGGCAGCCAGATTTTTTTCAGGGAGATAATCCCAGAGAGAAATGAAATGCTCCAGTGTCATCAGGCATAGCACCAGGACTCTAGAAAGACTGCAAAGAATGATTTCTTTGGAAATGCGGCCAACCACATCACCTTTTTGTGTTACAGCCAGGGCACCGTGCTATGTTGCGTCCCCCCAAAACACTAAACGACTCTTTTTCTCTCTACTTTGGGTACTGCATTCTCCCTTCCTTATTTTTATGTCTTTTTCTTTTCCAAAAAGCAGTTTTCCAAGTCTATTTGCCATTTCTATGGATGTAGAGATGTGCAATTAAGCTTTGGCTCACAACTTCAGAGCCAGCACACTCGAGCTTTTACTTGAGCCCCACTTTGGATACCTTTGTAATACAGGACCATTTCTCTCATAAGCATGATGTGCTCCTTTTCAAAATTTGTCAAAATGCAAAGGATGAAAACACAAAATTGGCAATAAGGATCAGGAGGTATTTTCTATCAGTGCCATCCAACAGAACATTCTGCAACGTCGGAAATGTTAGTACCTGTGCTGTCCAATATGGAAGCCACTAATCACATATAGCTATGGAGCACTTGAACCCTAGCCAGTGTGACTGAGGAAACTGTTATCTAATTTTAATTCACTTAAACTTAAAGAGCCACATGTAGCTAATGCTTCCATATTAGATGGTGCAGTTCTAGATGTCCCCACAGAGTGACTCGGAGAGGCCTAGAGCATGCAGATGCGAGGCTCTAACATGCAAATTCAGATTTTGGGCCCTGGGGACGGGGGCATGTGCAATTCTCTGAGCCTTAACCACTTGCTGAGATTTCCCAAACTTAAAGGTTGGGGCCAGGGGGATCCCTGGGTGACTCAAAGGTTTGGTGCCTGCCTCCGGCCCAGGGCGTGATCCTGTCTATCCGGATCGAGTCCCACATCGGGCTCCCTGCATGAAGCCTGCTTCTCCCTCTGCCTGTGTCTCTGCCTCTCTCTCTCTCTGTGTCTATCATGAATAAATAAAATCTTTAAAAAAAAAAAAAAGGTTGGGGCCAGCTTCAGATAGGAATTGTTAGTCCTTTTCCATCCCCTGATGTGATAGCAACAAGATTTTCTCTCTCTTTAGGTCTTCTATGGAAATTCAGACCGAACCTCCACAGTCCAGAACCTTCTGCGGCCCCCCATCATTTCCCGCTTCATTCGGCTGATCCCGCTGGGCTGGCATGTCCGCATTGCCATCCGGATGGAGCTGCTGGAATGCGTCAGCAAGTGTGCCTGAGGCCTCCTTCAGCTCCACACCTGCCCTGGGGTGGGGGTGGGGGGTAGATAGGGGTGGAGGGCTCAGAGCAGCCTGCAGGGGAACCCTGACAGGGTTCCAACAGGGTGACAAACGCAGCTGTATTTTACAAGCTCTTTTCAATGCAGAGCCTGGCAGAAATAATTTCTTTAAAAAAACAAGTTTCCCATTTCAATCAAAGAGAAAGGAAAACGAGCGTATTTCCCACTCACTGCCAAAGAAAATAAGAACAAAGAAAACGTCCCTAAAACTAGTTTTCATCTAAAAGCCTAAGTAGCAGGGGTAATTTTGCTGCTTTTTCTTTTTGGTTTTGGTCTGACAGTGTGAAAGGTGTGGTCCCAGGGAACACAAAAGAGCCCAGATAATTTAAAAACTCTTTTGCTTTACCACACTAAAAACAGGAACATAGAGGTTTTTCTTTTCTTTTCTTTTCCTTTCTTTTCTTTTCTTTTCTTTTCTTTTCTTTTCTTTTCTTTTCTTTTCTTTTCTTTTCTTTTCGGAACACAGAGTTTCATAAAACCTTGATTTGATTGCAAATGGGGAGCAAGCTTGCGGTTTCTCCTTTTAAGTTTTCAGTGAATCATGGCCTTTTAGGACTTTTAGAGCACCCGGCATGCAGGGGGCAAGGTTTTGGGTGACTGGTTGTCAGAGATGAGTAGAGCAGTTGGGAGCCTGTGTCCTGGTCTCCTGGGAGCTGTGCACAACCAATCCCCCCAGGTAAGAGGGCTTCCTCTGCTCTGAGCTTTCACCCCCACGCACACAAGGATAGGGAGGGGGTGGTTGCAGAGCTCTCATTACATACAGATCTATTCTAGCAAATTTTTCCAGCCTGTGGTCACTATCTGGGTGAATACATGGGACAGGCTGCACATGTAAGCAGCAGTTCTCTATATTTAGGAAAGCCAAATGACCAGAGCTCACCAGAATTTCCCCTTATCTAGGGCTACCATTTTTCAACAAGCTTAACATTTTAAAAACAGCTGGCCCAGGAGCTATCACTGGCTACACAGAGGAAGCCCATTAGCTAACTGCATGCTTTGCAGGAAGTGGTCAGACCCTATGTCCTAAGAAGGGCCATGTGGCTGTGTCTCGCACGACCCAACTGTTTAACCTCTCCCCCTTGCCCTAGAACACACAACCATGCCTACTCCTGAGGCTGAAATGGCCTTGGGAGGGACGGGGCTAGGAATGGGCCTGGCCTTCCGAGGGGAGTGCATAAAGCAGGGACTTTTCAGGGACCACAGCCTAAGCCTCCTCTGTCATTTATAGTTCAGCCTGAGTTTTCAGGCTGTTCCCTGGGAGAGGTGGATAACATGGGGAGCGGAAAGGAGAGGTATATGAAAGCAGGAGCAGAGAGGGGGTGAAACCAGCGGATGAGGGCCCTTTGTCAAGACCCAGGAATCCAAAACTGTCCTGGCCCTGACACAGCTGAGTCTCTATTAGCAGCTCATTTTCCCAAGTTACGTTTTGTTTTCAAATGCCAAGCCAATTGAATGGACTCACACTAACACAATCTTGGACATTGCATTCACCTTCTCTGTGAGTGGGAAGCCTCCTAAAAGCCCCAAATCTCTTCTCCGGTGTTTTGGGCTTAGAACAGCATTATATTCAACCCACCATCTTTCTAATCCCCTGTATACTTGAAGCTGGAAAAATGCTTTCCTTGCTCAGTATTCTCTCAAATACAAACATATCAAATTCCAGGTGGAGAAAAAAAAAATCCTCAGGTCTTAGGATACACGAATAAATCCAGTTAGAACAGATGCCTGATCGGAGCCCCTTGCTGGAAAGTTGAATGAACTTTTATCACAACATGGATTGTCAGAGAAAACGGCAGTAGCCAGAGGTCAGGTCCTCTATGACAGGCACACGGACACACGCGGGGAATACAGCTAAAAGGAAAGAAGAGAAAAATTAAACAGTGTGAGGCAGGGATATAGGTTCTCCAAGTAATTGTTCATGTTGGAAATTTTTGTTTTGTAAAGGTTTAATGAGATAAAGTCATATACCATACAAATCTCACCCATTTCAAGTGTACAATTCAATGGCTTGTAGTACACTCAGAGTTGAGTGACCATTATCACAATTTTAGAAAAATTCATCACCCTCACTAAGAAACCTGCACCTATTAGCCATTACCCCCCAACCAACTCACCCACCTGGCCCTAGGTAACCACTGACCACTTTCTGTAGATTTGCCTATTCTCAACATTTCATATAAATGGAATCATACAATTGTGGTCTTTTCTGTCTGGCTTCTTTTGCTTCACATCGTGTTTTTCCAAGGTTCATTCATGTTGTAGCATGTGTCAGTATTTAATTCCTTTTTACAGTTGAATATTATTCCAATATACACATAGATCACATTGTATTTATCCATTCATTTGTTGATGGACATTTAGGTTGTTTCCATGTTTTTGGCTATTATGAATAATGCTGCTATAAACAACTGTGTACAAATTTTTGTTTGGATGTATGTTTTTATCTAGCTTGGTTACATACCTTGGAGTGTAATATGTTTATTACATGGTTACTCTATGTTTAACCTTTGGAGGAACTGTCAGATAATTTTCCAAAGTGGCCACACCATTATGCACTCCCACCAGCAATATATGAGAGTTCCAGGTTCTCTACATTTGTTATTATCTGTCTTTTTGATTAGAGCCATCCTGGTGTATATGAAGTAGTATCACACTATGGTTTTGATCTGCATTTCCCTATGACTAATGATGTTAAGCGTCTTTTTATGTGTTCACTGCCCTTTTGTGTAAGTTCTTTGGAGAAATATCTATTCAGATTCTTTATTTTAAAATCAGGCGGTCTTTTTATTATTGCATTAAGAGTTCTTTATGTATTCTAGATACAATCCCCTTATCAAATACACAACTTGTTAGTATTTTCTCCTATTCTGTAGGCTGTCTTCTTACTCTCTTGACAGAGTCCTTTGAAATACATTTTTAAACTTTAAGTCCAATTTATTCTTCTCTTTTTATTGTATTTTTGGTGTCACACCTGAGAAACTATTGCCAAATCCAAATCATGAAGATTTACTCCAATGTTTTCTTTCAAGAGTGTCAGTTTTACTTCTTACATTTAGGTCTTTGATCTATTTTGGGTTACTTTTTGTATATGGTATGAGGTAGGGGTCCAAGTTCATTCTTCGCACGTAGACATCCAGTTGTCCTAGCACCATTTGTTGAAAAGACTATTTTTCCCCCCACTGAATGGTCTTGGCATCCTTTTTGAGAAATCACTTGACCATAAAGGTGACTCTTGATTCTATTACACTGATCTATATGTCTATCTTTATGCCAGTACTACACATTTTGATTACTCCAGCTTTGTAGTGAGTATTGACATTGAAACATGTGAATTCTCCAACTTTGCTCTTCTTCAAGAATGTTTTGGCTATTGAGTCCTTTGAATTTCCATATGAATTTTAGGATCAATGTGTCAACTTCTGCAAAGGCAGCTGAGATTTCACAGCGGAAATTGCTCCATACTCCGGAATTTAATAAACAATGAGATACTGAGATCCATAAAATGTTTATCTTCATGTAACTTGCTTATAATGGCATATTAATTGTGTACCTCATTTAACTTATAACACAGTATAAAAACAAAACTTTTATTGAGGGACATCAGAAGCCTAGCAGAATCTTATGATTAAACACATGAACTAGTTTATAGTATTATTTCTTTTGTGAGGAAGAATTTCAATTAAAAAATATATATATAGTGTAGCAAAACCTCATGATTTTACCTTTGGTTAACATGTTTACTTTTATTTTCACAAATGCTAGAGTGTGAAAGTCTACACTTTCAGATTTTTTTAATTGCGGTAAAATATAACATATTGCAGGAGACTTTAAAAAACTAAATAAAATGCTATGAACAAAGAAGTAGCACTAAGTGTTGCCAAGATTTAAAAAAAATCTGAGCTGATTTTGGTATTGAGTGTGGGAGAAGGTTACTTGGACAAAGCAAAGGTTACTTAGGCCTTTCAAAATAAAGGTACCACTATGAATTCAGTCTCGGAGGTCAGTAGACTGCATGCCTAAGGTGAGCCTTTGAACATGTGCTGACAAAAGCCCATCCTTTTGTCTACCTGGAGCATGGGTGCTGAGGCCTGCTGACAAATGCATAGCTATAAGGGCTGTTCCTTCCCCTGTGATCCCAAGAATAGCGCCAAGTTGAGTGGTTCTTAACCCTGACAACTTTACAAGGCTGGTGTGAAGATCAAATTGGATAAATACATCTACAGTGCCTAACGAGCTCTCTAGAACTGGCAGTCAAGACTCCATAACAGAGCTTTTTCAGCTTCATAGGTAGGGCTACCAAGTGAGGCACAAATAATAGCTAGCTAATATTTATTCAGAATCTATCAAGTGCTTTGAAGGTTACCATCTTATTAAATCCTCACAACAACCCTATGAAGTAGGTACTATTATTATTTCCATTTAAGGATAAGGAAACTGAGGCACAGGAAAGTTAAGTAACACACCTAAGGCCACACAAGATGTTGGTGATGGAACTAGGATTCTACTCAGGTAATCGGACTCCAGATCCTGTGCTTTTATAGTCATTTCACCAGTCTCTGGGCCTCTAGTAACTTGTTTCAGTGAACTGCTCTATTCTCAAATCAAATCAACTCAATTACCACTTGCTGGGAGATGAGAGGAAAGGTGGTACATGAATCGCCCCATGTCCGTTTTCGATACTTGGAGGCGCAGCAACTGCCCTGCTTAGTAGTGTTTAAGGGTGTAGGCTTTACAATGAAGACTAGGCTTCAAATTCTAGCCAGGTGACCTTGGGTAAGTTAATGTAAGGTCCATAAACCTCAGTTTCCTCATCTATAAAATGAGGATACTACTCGCTTCATTGCATTGCTGTGACAAGTAAATGTAATATTAAAGTAAAAGCCTTGGCATTGTGCCCAGCCATAATAAGTGCTACAAACAGAAAAATTACAAGCCAATAGATAATTTGATTCAATCTTGAATCACAGTTGTAATCAGTTTCTGGGGCATTAAGGAGAAACTCGAGAGTGAAGAAGTTGGAGACGTGGTACTTTTAAGAATGCAAATCATTGGGTTTTAGTTCCTATCCTTTGTTTAGAGATAAAGTAAGAAAGTTGGAGAATATTTACGTGTTATCATACAATCTAAGTTCTTACCCCATTAACAATAAGACCAACTGAGTGAGTATCTAAAGACAAAAGTGAGGGTGTAAAATCAGTCAGTAAATCCCACCCCCCACTTGCCTGTTTTCATAAATAAAGTTTTATTGGAACACAGCCATACTTATTTACATATTGCCTCTGCTGCTTTTTGTACTACAATGGCAGAGACCCTGTGGCCCACAGAGTCTCAAATATTTACTATCTGGCAAAAAAAGTTTGCCAACCTCCTATTCTAAAATATGAAAAAATACTTCATCTTTGCTTTCTCCATCACACGGAGTAGGAGGCAGACATCTCTTCCCATCCTCCCAAACCACCAAGTGAGTGTCTAGATGCAAAAGAGACAAACCACCAAGTGAGTGTCTAGATGCAAAAGAGACAGCACTCCAGTGTGAAAGAAACCAAAATTTTCAAAAGGCCAGGAGGAGAAAAAAGCTTTATAAATAGGGGGGGGAAAAAAGAATATTATCATTAAGTAACAGGATTTGCCCTGCTTTAACATTACTTTCTGTCCCTTAAACTGATTTCAACTTCAAAGGCCCATTATCCTCTATTTGAAATCAAATGAGTTCTTTACAAAGAAGGAACAAACACGGAGCTGCTGGCCATTCAAAAGCCAGGGACCACAAAAGCTCAAGATGGGGACAGCCTGGCAATCACAACAGTCAGTGCAAAATCTGCATTTTATTAAAGACATTTGGGAAGATCCATTCAAAAATACATTGTGCTCAGTAAAAATTAACCATTTCATGCTGATAATTAAGGTTACCACGGAATAGATATTTGTATAATATTTACAGCAACAATAGAAATTTTACAGAAGTTTAGAATGGAATACATGCCAGAAAAAACTTGATAAGATGTACCAACACATGATACAAAGAGTTATATAAACACTTTACAAATGGTTCATAATTAGCTTGTGAGGAATTTAAATATTCAACACTTTAAATTCAGTTTGGATTCAAAAATTAAAAAGGTTAACACCACGTCACACCCTTGCCACAGTAAAAAGTATGGAATTACACTCTGTATTATGGATTATAAAGTCTGTGCAATTAAGAATTTCCACTGATTCTTCATCTACCACAAATTTGGATGTTACGTCATTCTGGCTTATCCATATTTTTAATTTCATGCATGAGCAGGGTTCTCAAAAATCACCCTGCCCTGTGTCTTCCCACATACCCCTTTTTGAACTTCCTAGAGATTGAAGAAGCTCAGAACAGTCTTCTAAGTATATACAGAATAACTACCTGAATTCAAAATGGCACAAAGCAATCTTGGAGATAGGAGTTAGGGGCAACTATTTTGTTTGGTTTTATTGTTTCTGTTAATCAATCCAAGTTTACAGTGAAAATTCACTTCTTGCAATCATAGCTTACCCCTCCAGCCTGACTCAATCAGTGACCAAAGAGGAAATAAGGAAAGGGAAATAGACTGAAATGACTATACTCAATTGTATATCTCTAGTGAAAATGGATTTTATACAAGCTTTGCTTTCCATTTTGGAAAATCTAAGCCATGGTGGAGAACTTAAAAGTTCTCCAAGAGAAAAAGCATCATTTTTTTTTTCTTCTTGAAACTCTGAATGCTTTGTAACTAGAGCTTTTGACAACTCTGGCGATAAACACTTTAATCCCCCAACAGGGACAAAAGTCAAGGCATCTACCTTTTCTATTCCTGGGTTTCATCTGATTAGCCCTGAAGCAGAGCACTAGGACAAGCTTGTCTATGCCTGAAATGAATCAGATCAGGCTTTTGGGAAAAGTAAAATCCCAAACCAAAGGAAGTCCTGAGGAAATCTTAGCAGTCTGTCAAAACGGAAGGGATGGAGGAACAGATAAGGCCTCTTTCTCCCTGATACTCTGTGCTGGAAGAGTAGCAAACAAGGCAACTTCTAATCTGCATACAACATGGAAACCAATTTTTTTTTTTAAGATTCCAAAGGAGGATCAACATATGACCCAAGGATCAAATGGGGTTCAGAGAGCTTAACCTTGTGGGTAATGAAGGGCCTTAGAAGTGAAACCAGTTTCACTGCTGCAGTTCTCTGGCCCTAGAAATCCAAAGTGCAGACTACTACAAATTTTTTCTGGCAAAACAAAAGACACACCTCCCTCAAATTTGGGAGTAAACGGTTATCGAATGAAGATACAATGTAGGTCATGATCATCTTTAATATCCTATAGGAAATACACAGAAAGGTGGGCCAGTGCCTGGAGTGGAGAAAGGTGGAGTCAGGACCAGGCCTAATGCTGATGAATTAACAAAGCACTAAGGGAAATGAATATTCACATAGTAACTGACTTGGCACAAGTCTATGATCTTTTATAGTACATTCAATTAAAAAAAGATAGAATAGAATAGGGCAGCAGGCCCAGAGTTTCCTCACCACCTTACTTCTACCACATTGTGTGTATACAGACAGACGAGGGACTCGTCCTGCCACGGCTTCATTTTCTTGCATTTACTCATGGTTTCAAAGACAGAATTTTTTACCCAGCTGATGAATCAGACTTCAAGATATTCTATATCTCAGCTGGTAAGATACAAAATGAAGAAATCAGAACCACTTACAAGTTTTTGTTTTGTAAGATGGTTCTTTAAGTCTCCGAGAGAAACTTCTTGTGAGATTCTGGCCCTGGAGATTAGCAGCAGGACGCTTTCCTGCAGCCCCTTTTAAAGAAACCATTTTTTAAAAAAGCATAAATCCGTTTTCTCTGCCTACACACTTTAATAGTGATGGACTGAAGGAGGCAAGGAAATATATCAATATGTTCTGACTTGGTTCAGTGTATCATACCACATCCCCAGCTCACAAAAGTAATGAGTCTGTGGATCTCAGTGCTCACATGGAGCTCAATATCCCACTATAATGTAGGAGGTAACGAACTTCTAGATATAAAAGCAGTGCTCTCCAGAAAAAATGTTGTGACCAGGAGAGAATATGCAGATTTCTGAGTCCCAGCTGAACTCTGGGAATAAGTCGCAATGAGCGATTGCCCTTGCTGAAAGTTGGGTCACCACCAGGACCTAGGTGAACAGAAATGGACAGAGCCTTCTACACACTTGAAAAGTAATCCTCTGGCCTTTAAAAAAAGTTGTACACTTATTGAGTCATTCTCAATACATAGCTAGAAGAAAATAAATGGCTTTTTTCCTTATTTACTCTAAAAACTAGTTTAAGAAGTGAGGATATACTATGACGTTAACTAAGATAAGGGGTGCTGGGAAGGGAAAATGGGATAGCATTTTCTAGCGAAGTCCACTAATTTTCAGATTAGGAACATGCTAAACTGGCTAACTCTACAACCACAACATACTTTATAATACATGACGTGACTAGAAACTAACCAGCACAGCTCTGAGCTTAGAATTAAAGTACAACTGCATATGGCAAATCTTAAAGCAGGTTTTAAAACAGATTTAACCAAAGCATACAGCACAAACACTCCTATAACAGCCACATCACAACCACCAGGAGAGAGTTTTTTGCTTCTAATCGGTCTGTCATATGCCAATATTTGTAAAGAGCTATTAAATGCCTTGAATAAAAGACAATGGCATTTTCTTTTGGGAGACACAGCTAAAAGCCATGGATGCCTTTGAGCAGTTGGTAAAAATCATGCCAATCTGCCAGGCTGCTGCTTGCTTCTAAATATAAGCCTCATGGCTCTATGAAAGATTTTCTAAAGATGCTGACCTAGAATCTAAGTCCTCAAACACCTATAAAGCCACTCTGGTCTCCTCCCAAAGGATGTACCTTTTAGCAGGCCCAAGACGATGAAAACAAACAGGATTCCAAGGATTCAAAAAAAGTGGTAGAAGATTCTTGCAGAGAATGTGATACTAAAGAATTCATACCCGCAGTTTCTCCAGTAGCCTGGAGAGAACAAAGACAGAGCCAAGCTCTGTAGAGCAGTGGGCTTAGAATCCAGTAGAGCAGGGTTTCTTAACCTCACCACTATGGACATTTGGGGCTGGATCATTCTTTGTGTGTGTGTGTGTGTGTGTGTGTGTGTGTCGGGGGGGGGGGGGGATCCTGTGTACACAGGATGTTTAGCAGCATCCCTGGCCTCTACCCAACAGATGCCAGTAGCACCTCACCACTCCCAGTTTCAACAACCAACTATGTCTTCTGACATTGTCAAATGTCCCAGGGAGGCAGAATTGGCCCTGACTGAGAACCACTGCTACAGAGACAGCTCACTTGAGCTCCTTAGCACAGAGCACTTTTGATCTTGGGCTCTGAAGAGGCTAACCCTCAAGCTGAGACCAAGCAAGGTATAGTAAAAGTTCATTCAGAACTTCTGAGGAGTGAAGATGGTGGTAAAGTAAAAGTAGAAAAAGAGCAAAGCAGAGTTTCTTTTCAAAAGGAGATCGGCAATACTTCCATAAAATAAAGCAATTCATAAGCCTTCATTCAGTGATATTTTATCCCTTAGGATGTTAGGGCAGATAGCAGAATATGAACATTATAAATTTCCCTTCCTAAAGAAAACGCAGACTTGTGTGACTTTAAAATCATATCCTTCTTATCATGGATGGCAATTTTTGTGAGGTCAATGATTCATCAACCAGAGGAAAACAACAATTAAATGCTAAGAGAGGGCCCATTAGTTTTGAGAGAAAACTTGACCATTCCCCTCGGCGAGCAGGAAGAGAATTATACATGCTAGAAATGCGGATTGTAGTTCACTTATTATAGCTTACTGAGGTCAATGAAAAGTCAGAATGGACAAAAGCGGAGAAGAGGATAAAAGAGCTACCTCAAAAACACTGGTTGAAAACACTGTAGATATTTTCTGGCTCAAATCTGGGAATGTACGAAAAGTATGTATTGACTCTTCATCAGTTAGGTTTACTTTGCTCTAGGTAGAAGGCAATTATTCTAGCCCTTCTTTGAAGAACCATCATGAATATAAATGTTCTGCAAACATCTGAGATCCCAGTGTTAGCAAGGATGAAAACATGGGAAACCAGCCCCTAGGTGACAACGAGCCTCAAATGCCACAGCATGGCAATGTGACTGCGCAGTTCCTAAGCGCACAGCACAGTGAGAAGTCTTTCCAGAGGAAAAAAATGTAGTATCTGGTTTGCAAGGGGGGATTACAAGATATAGATCTAGTATGAAAAAGAAGAGTTACACACCCTTTTAGAGTCATTAGTATCCAGGCAAAAACTGCTAAGGGTTCACATCACTTATATAACTGAGCAGCTTGCCTGGGAAAAGCCAGAATTCAGAGCTACTTAAAGAGTACTGAACTGGTGAAAGAAACAAGATATAAAAAGAACTGAAGAGCATGCAAACTACTGGTTTGAATCAAACTGTTTTAATGATAGTACCCAGTTGAGTTTCATTTTAGTGCCTATTACACTTATTAAAATCAAATAAAAAGCACCTTAAAATGACCTCTATATATAATCGATACACATCATTATAGTAGTTATATAAAAATGTAATATGCACACAATTTAAGATTCAAAGAAACTAAGACCTTTTCTTTATAATCTTTATAATCATCAGAGCTATCATTCTCAAAATCTTGGGGGTGAGGGAACAGTAACTCAGCACATTTCAATTATCGCTGACTTGATTCAGGGGCCAATGCTCTCAGAATCCTGGGACAAGTGATAAATATTGAGGGGTGGGGGTGGGGATGGGTCTTTAAAAATATTATTGCTAAGAGACTATTTCCAAAAGTTGAATTCTCTTGATAGATGGTATTGAGGTGATTTCCGTCAAGGATAGCCCAGAGACACGGGGCTGTAACCCTTGTTGGCCACAGGCCTTGATGATGCTTTGGAGTAACTTGGGAGTTGAAGGAGATCAAATGAGGGAAAGAAGTCCTGTTCTGATCATGTGTGTGTACTGATGTACATGATAACTTTGTTATAAATGGATAGTCCCAGGAAGAAAAAGTGAGCACAGCAATTTTCTCTACATCTGGAATTGCTTCAGGAGCCTTTTAAATATACTGGACAGAGCAATTACAACAACAGCAACAGCAACAACAGCAGCAACAACAAAACATTTAGAAATAGAAATGCCACATACAGATCTCACACCCCACCAGCCAAGAGTCTCCGGTACAGCGCACAGGATTCAGGAGCATAGAGCTGGTTTGCAAGATCTGCAGACAGGTTCCTCTTGCAACCTTGCAACCTAGGAATGTTCACTGGCAAATCTTTGGTCTACACTCTACACTAACACTAAGGAGAAAAGCATATTCTCTCTACAAAGACCCATGAGTAACCCTGGATCTATCGTCTCCTCAGGCGCAAAGAACGTCCCTGGATGCAAACAGGAGCCAACTGTGAGGACGGAGACAACAAGGCCTGCTAGAGCTCTCACTGGCCTACCCGACTGTCTTGCCTATGGGTTTGGGAGGAGATGCTGCATCTCATCTGCTACCAAGGATCATGTCTAGAGGCTACTGCTGGGGCCTAAAAGTTGAGCACGGTTCCCACTGATAGTCACACATAGCCACAATTCAGCTCCCTTGATTAGAAGTATAATACTCACTTCATATCACAAATGTATAAAAATATGGCAGATAGTGTCATAATGATACTTTCTTTAAATGATTATATTTATAAAACAGACAGATATTTACCATATATATATTTATATATAGAATAAAATACTCCTGATGCAATATATAAAGGTTACTGTTTAGTTTTTATAGAAACTACTGTAGCTGTCCCACTGCTTCACAATGTTCCAAACAGCTCAAAATAACTTTACATTTAACATAAAAGGTATGATTAGAACAGTACAATGTTAATTATAAATAAATGTTACAAATCCTATCAAATATGAAGTTTAGAAAACAATTTAAGACATACAGTTAGTTCATCTGCTAACCCTTCAAAGGAATACTCTTGGATTACAATAAACCCCACATTTAGTTTAGGCTAAAAAAAAAGAAAAAAAGAAAAAAAAGAAGAAAGAAAATCTGTGGTAAGGGCATAGGTCAACACGAATTTTTCTATCCCTTGCAGTACCAGAACACATCCTAGCTTTCCTAAGTTCAACAGGGATTGCACTAAAGCTGGAATGTGCAGGGGAGAAACTGGCAAGAATGTCTTCTTCCTCAATGGCACACTCTATCCATTCTCACACAAGATCCGTGGGGACCAGCAGTCCCTAAGAAACTCCTGCGGCTCTAAGATCCCTGACTAGCATTTGTGGCCGTGAGGAGCCAGAGGGCTCCACACATACAATATTGCACTCACCTTCATAAAGCTGAAAATACTGGCTGACCACCCCAGCCCAGCCCATTCCCCACCCCCCCACACCCTCCCATCCCCTTCCCACTGGCTTACCTACCCCCCCACCCCCACCCCAGCACACATTACAAGGCTGTCTCTTTTAAATCATTCAGATTTGGCATTCGAGACCGATTTGTTCTGTTATAAGGGTGCCCATTTGGCCCACTCTTGGCACCCAGCTGTTCAGAGTAGGAAGGCCCCTCTGTGGCACTCCGAGTCACAGAGGACACATGCCAACCAGGGTCCATCTGACCTGGCAGCTGGAGGGCTGGCCTGCCCTTCGGTGTGGGCTCCTGCCGGATGTTACTGCTCCCGCCAGAGGCCTGGCTCAGGGGGTGGATCCGAATTTCTGAGAAGGAATTTTTGGCTTGTTGAGTTGTTAAGGGCTGGAAGCGGGGGTCTGAGGAAGCCGGGTGATTTGAGGCTGAAGAGAGATGTAACAGCTTGCGCAGTGATTTTAACGGCTGGCTCTGAAAAAAAAGATGAGAGTGTGCATAGGACTTAATTTAGAGTAGACTCGAAAGCTGAGAGAGACAGAGCACAGATCTGAGATGACTGCATGTAGCCAGCGGGGCAGGCACAGGGGAAGAGGGGCTAAGTCTAGCCTCATCTGTCCTCTTGTTCTTTTTCAGACAAGATCGAAGTTATTTATCTTTAACGAAAAAGCCTAGAGATCTAGATAAGGACTCTAGAGCTGGTGTGCTGGCTGATCAAAGGCTTAGGCACCTTCTATCTGGCTGCATCCCATCTTGACAGGGGGCAGATCTCGACTCAGCCAGCAGGAAGCAGCAAAAGGAATATGCCTCTCTCTTTTTGAGAAGACTTCCCAACAGCTCCACATAAACTTGCCACTTATTTTTAACCTGCCAGGACTCAGCCATTCAACCCTACCTAGCAGCAAGAGAAAGCTGAAAAAATGTAATTTTTCATTTAGGTAGCAACATACTCAGCTAAATATTGCATATCCCCCTTCTGTTCTTATCACCCCAATTTTCCCCTTCCCTTTCTGCACTTTTACTTTTTTGGCGGTGGGGGTCGGATTTGAGCACTGAAAAGTGAACAAAGCAGAGAAAAAAAAAACAGCAAAAGCCCTATGGACTCTAAAACATAATTCACTCTCAGGAGGCTCTGGATTCTTAACATGCCTGTCTGCTGTGTGGTGGAGGCCCAGACCCCAGAGGTGCTACACTGGGCAGGGGACTGTGCTGCAGGGCAGAAGAGAGAGTCCCAGCAGCCACCTACCCCACACTGGGTGACTCTTCTCAGGGGACTGCTGAACCACGGGCTTCCCACTGGTAAAAAGGTGGTTCACTGCTCTCCCCTCCTCTACCTGATGCATGATGAGGCTTACCAGCAGAAGAGGCATGTGAAGGCACCCTGAAATTTAGGGTCCTTGATGGGAAGCCTGCACTCCGAATGTAGCCCTAGCCTAGGGCCACCTCTGGCTACAGGCTGTGCGTCTATGGGCTTGGTAAAGTTTTAATAAAATGTTGATGATCTCAAGGAGTACTAAAAGATTTGCAGGAAAAGAGCATTGAAATCGAAGAGGAATTGTTTGAGAATGGACTCAGGCAGAAATTGCTCCTGGGGAAGTACCTTCCATGGCTATTCCAAAGTCTGTCCAAGACAGCTCTGTGGTCCCCAGGGGAGGTGGCACAGCACAGTACACATCATGAGCGCTCAAAGTTGTGTTTTTTGTTACTGAAACTGGTGTGATAACACAATGAGATTCCTAGTGATTTTTACAGCCCTAACCACGTGTGACTATTGAGCAATTACAGAAATTTGGGTCCAGTTGGAGATATAAAGTAGCCTGAAAGGTGCTTCTTAGCATAAGAAATGGCTACACAAAGAAGGTTCTAAAGCCCCATACTCTTTTTATAAAACTGGGAAGAGAAGACCAGGCCCTCACTCAGAGTCTTGTGCTTTTGGTTCAGAAACATACCCAACAACTTAGGTATCTGGTTCTCTACACCCTTTCTGTCCTCTTCTCTCCCCCTTGGCCTATGTTACATTAGAAGTAGAAAATATAAATGGTTGGGCAAATACAAGTGAAATTTGGGAACTCCTGTCAGTGGCTCTAAGTAACAGTTAAAGAAAGTACACAACAAACCTATAAAAATAGACCCTCTTCTGGGCAGCCCAGGTGGCTCAGCGGTTTAGCGCCGCCTTCAGCCCAGGGCCTGATCCTGGAGACCAGGGATGGAGTCGCACGTCAGGCTCCCTGCATGGAACCTGCTTCTTCCTCTGCCTGTGTCTCTGCCTCTCTCTCTCTCTGTGCCTCTCATGAATAAATAAATAAAATCTTAAAAAAAAAAATAGATCCTCTGCCTCCAAATTACAGAAATCTGTGGCTGGCTGGCTATCTATCTATCTATCTATCTATAAATACAAGCAATCCTAGAGCTTCATTCAGAAGCTCATGAGGATTGTCAGAAACTACAGTACGGAGGAATACTGGATTTATAAAATATGTTAATATGATCAAAAAACAAATTAGATTATGTCACTGTGCTTGTTGTAGGATACTATAAAGATGCAATATTAAAAATTTTTCAATCAAAATAGTTGTCCAAAGGAGATAAACCTCAGTTACCTGAAAAAATCTACTGATTCATTTTCTGCTTATTTCCCATTATGGCAGATAAATACAATTATACAATACTGTCTAATATACAGTTCCAAATGCAACTGTTCAATTTTCTATCAAAAATAGTATCAATTTCAGAATTTTATTCTTTCAAGAAAGGTTATCGTATCTTTCAAGGCCCAATTCATATGCTATACCACATTTAACAAAATCTTCATCTTCCCACTACCTCCTCCTCTCACCCTCCTGTACATTTTATGGCATGCCTCACTTTTTACCATGAATTATGGTTACTTATAGATTTTCTCTCTCTCCTAAGATATGTAGTACTTACGGGCTGAGACCACATCTTAATTATCCCCCTTACACTTCATCTAACACCCACCCCCCAACACCCTACTCCACCCAGGGCTAGGTGAAGGCCGATGGAAGCTCACTTTTTTTTTCTCATTAAGACACGAGTCACTGAAATGAGATTCACCTGGACTCCCAAGATGCATCTGCTATTCACAGTGACGGTATATTCTGAGGAGGATGTCAGCCTTGTAACACTGAGAGGCTAAATTCCTCAAACCCGCCCACCTCTCAAACGAGATAAGTCACTGCAGAGTCTAGAATCTAGGAGTGTTACAGGCACCACTCACTTGGGTCTGTAGATCAGAGATCTTCTCAGGACGCCACTCCTTTGGTCTGCTGCTCGGAGTGCTAGCAGAATGAATGGCTTTCTGTAATGTTAGAAGATCGGGGCCGTCAGAATTGGGCACCTAGAGGAGAATATAGGGAAGGATTCAGTAAGAACCCCAATAAGCCTAATTAAGATATGCAACCACACACCAAGAGGAGAACAAAAGCACATCAAAGGAAACCAAACCTCGACCCCACGCCCCCAATAAAAAAAGAAACCAAAACTCTCCCAATGTTCATAA
This sequence comes from Canis aureus, assembly GCF_053574225.1. Classification (NCBI taxonomy): domain Eukaryota; kingdom Metazoa; phylum Chordata; class Mammalia; order Carnivora; family Canidae; genus Canis; species Canis aureus. The sequence continues at coordinate 109,755,155 of NC_135649.1, forward strand.
TGCAAGTGATGCCAGTTAAATTCTGCTGCCCTCTTAATAATTTTCCCTGCATTAGGAAAAATTGGCAGATGTCATGCAGCTTTGTTAAAACCTCAACCCTTAAAGCATTCCCATGCTGTTAGTTTTAGTCGCTGTAAGAGAGAGCAGTTAAATTGGGCTGTACCAGAAATTGTTTGTCGTATCCTCATTCCATATTGCAGTTAGGTTATGAACCAGTTCAATAAAACAAAAATTTGCTCCTGCTGGGAAAATGATCCAAACATTGTATTTGGTGGCGCCCAAAGAAGTCTATCAGGCTTTCAAGGATACTGAAGTGGGAAAGTATGGTTTGAATCATATTCCCAAGACATTGCCCAATAAATCTGGGTCTAGCGTTATATAGTATAAAAATGCTGGAAATTTGTGCCACAAACTCCAGATTAATGCAATTGGTCCATTCACTGATTTTGGTGAACATAGAATAATGCCAAATGCCAAGCAAAAGCTCTGGCTTTACTAAGTGACCAGCAAAAACTAGAGCCAGGCAAGAAAAAAGCAAATCACCGGCTAAGAAAAGTAGAGCCTGCCGGCTCACTCAATTTGGTCAATTCAACTTGGTTTCAAAGAACAAACTGCCAACCAAATGTTAACAGACTTTGTGAGCCGAATGAAAAGACATTGTTAATTATAAATGTTAATCAAATTCTTTACAGGAAATAAGAGATTTTATGAATGCCGTCTGCCCACAAGTGGCTAACTAGACAACCCAAACTAGCCTTTCACTAGTTTGTTTAGTAGCCTTTTATGCTTCAACTTCCTTAACTGATTCACAAAATCCAGAATGGCAAAGAATTGGTATTTCAGTAACTTTATGGAACTGGCTCAGGTACTTAACTAGCACAAAGAGAATATGACCTCATGAAAATAAAAGACATGCTGTTGTCATCAGTAAAACAAGTTTACTGGAGCAGTTTGCAGGGCTACCATACGTAAAAATGGGTACCATGGGTGGAGTGACTACAGGAAGCTTTTTCAAAGAAGAACTATGCTTTAAATGATTCTTTGAATTAAAAAGAGGAAAGAGGGATTTCTTGATGCTTGGATTCTCCCCGTTGGTGGAATCTGTCTGCAATATAAGATACAAATAAACTAATTGCAAAAAAAAAAAAAAAAAAAGAAAAAAAAAAGAAAAGAAAAGAAAAGAAAAGAAAGAAAAGAAAAAGAAAGAAAAAAAGAAAAAAGGGTGTTCTTACTGAAACTCCTAGCCCTTGGGAGCCCTGATATTGTTCAATGTTAACAGTCACTTAAGGAATCCCTGTGCCGTGTGTGCACCTAGAGGAGTTCTGTGTCATTTCTCACCTGGACATGAAGATGCCAACAAAGTAAATTCAAAACCTGCAAAAACTTCAGTATATATAAAGAACATGTAGTCATGAGCCTTACCTATAATAGGAATGTCTAGAAACCTACACACATCTAGTCACACTGAGCTTACAAAACATGTAAGGATTTATTTATTATCATAAGTACGATTATAAAGAATTGTTTAAAGGGCTACTGGTGAACTTTAATCTTTTCCTAATTGCGAGAGAGGACTTTAGCAATTAAATAACTGACCATGTGATTTGCCTATGGGCGGGGGGTGGAGAAGATACTGCAAACCCTTTTGAACATGGTCAACTCTTGAACCGGAAAACATCACTTGGAAGAGGTAGTATCACTGTTGCAGGACTGTACCATCAAAGAAACAGTCTGGTTCTATGCTGTTAAAGAAATATTTACCCCATGGAAAATATGTAGCACAATTCAGAATACAGGTTTTCAAAGTGAAAAAAAAAAAAAAAAAACAGTTCAATCTTTAAATTGACGCATGATTACCAATTGAGATACTAACTAACTAGGGTACAATTACCAAGTTGGCAAAGTCACCATATGCTCTTGGGGCTTATGTAACTCTGGATATGGAACTGAAGCCAGATTTCCCAAGGCGGCTTCCAGATTTGCTTGAGTCAAAGCAGGCACCTTTACAATACAGAATTATTTTTTGGCATTACTTTTCCCTTTTTTGGATAGCTCAATTGTTAGAGAACTAGAATATATATATATATGAAGGCATTCAGATCACCTTGTATGAAGACATTCAAGTAAGATAGCCAATTGAAGGTTTCTGTTCCCATGACAGGATCCCAGGGAAGAGTAATACGTGGCTAAAGAGGCCCTAAGAGAGTGCCCAGGAATCGGTGGCCAGAGGCTCTCCACCAGAGATGGGCCTGTGGCAGGGACTGAGCCTGGGCCTGCTATTTAGGAGAACCCACCTCTGGTTCTCCTGATTACGCGACTTCAGGCAGGTCACAACTTGCCTGGGCAGTCTTCTATCAGTGAAATAAAGGTGTTAAACTGGATTTAGGACCCGCTGAGGTTTAAAAATATCCTTTTCTTTACATGGCCTGGGCACCACATCTCTTTTTTTTTTTTTTTTTTTTTCTTTCTTTCTTTCTTTCTTTTTCTTTCTTTTTCTTTCTTTTTTTGTTTGAGTTTTAAGCAAAGGCCACAAAGCTTTTAAAGCTTTCAAAGTTGGTTTACCTAGTTTCCTTTTGCTGAGTTCTAGAAAGTTGGGGGGCGGGGGTAGAGCTGACTTTAATTCTGCTTCAGTGCTCACTTTAAGGAGACAGAGTTAACGTGATGCCAGGCTTAGGAGCCTGAAGTCCGACAGAATATAGAGAGCTCTTTGAAAATCTTACTCTAGATACCAGTCTTTAAAACATTTTTTTTTTCTGGGACGCCTGGGTGGCTTAGTCGGTCGGGCACCTGACTTGATTTTGGCTTAGGTCATGATCTCAGGGTTGTGAGATCAAGCCCCACTTTGGGCTCTGCGCTGGGTGTTGAGGCTGCTTGAGATTCTCTTTCTCCCTGTGTGCCTCCCTCTCTCTCTCAAAAAAATTCTTTTAATTAAAAAATGCAGAGGCACAAACAACTTTTGATTTGGAAAAAATCATTGTGGCTGATGTGGAGATATTTTACAGTTCCTTTAACATATCGAAAATGAAATGTATAAAAATCTTTTAAAACAGTTTGAGTGGAGAGGATGTTAGAAAATAATTATTCTCCTATTTACTCTAACTGATAATATTTAAAAATCCAAAATTTGAACCAGATCCTGAATAACAGAGCCAGTCAACATGTAAACACTCAACTCAGGCCATGGTGAGCCAGGGGCTTTAAGTTTAACGTTAGTCTAACACAGACAGGCATCAAAAGCCAAATCTACACATAAAACATCTTAATTCCTTAGTTCCTGCTACTTTCTTCTACTTAACTACCGCACCGTAGGTTAGGTTAGTAGACCTGAGGTTAAGAACAAAAACCTCAAAATAAAAATAACAGTGGTTAGGAGAGGTAGTCTATGTTCAATGTTCATGATGGATAAATATGTTCTACAGAAAATGATAAAAGCTTTACTGTACTGGCATGTGAAATATTTTATGCTTTTTCACTTTAAATAAATCAGATCTGTTCATCCAGTCTAAATAACAAATGTAGCAATATTTGATTGAGTGGCATTTTGAGTTGACATTTTGTTTTAAGTGAATTTCAGTTAGAGATTTAGGCAGTCTTTTTTTTTAAACATGAATGTCTCAGGAAATATTACGCAGACATTAAAATGAAGATAACATATATATTATGTGTGTGATTGACAGATATATTATTGAAAGTCAGAAACAAAACTGTACTACTAGGATTACTATTATTTAAAACAAACTAAAAAAACTACCTTCTTTCCACAAACATATGCATAGGCTAAAAAGCTAGGAGAAAATATACCAAAATCCTAATGCTAGTTATAACAGGGTCATAAGATCAGTGTGACAGGGTGATAAGATTAGAAATGATCACTTTTCTCAATTTTTCTATAATGAAATACATCAATTTAACAAATATGCAAGTGAAAGGATTATCTAGAAAGGTAATCTAGGAAGGTCTTTATCTTTTTTCCTTTTTAAATAAATGAGAGTCAATCATGTAGAAGTACAAATAAAAACAAAAGCGTTTAAAATAGCTGACTCAACAGTCTGTTCTTGAAAGTACCATAAAGCAAAGAGGGAAGCAGGCCTCACGTGGGTGAAGAAGCTCCTGCTGGCCTAGAGGCCTGGCTTCCCCATGTTTTCTCACGTCACTAACCAGCAGAATCCTTGCTTGGGTGGTTCAGTGATGTGATGTGCACGGTTCCATGGAGCCAAACCTTGGTTCAGGCAGAGGGCTCCCAGGAGATAAGACTCGTTCCATTTCACAGTTCAGTCACAAGATAAACATGTCTTCCTACTAAAGCAAACCCTGAAATGTCAAACACTATTCTCCTCTCTGTGATTATGCAGCCCAGAAATGCACTTGTCAACATGGCAACTGGAAAACCAGCCAGGGAAGAATAATGAATGATGGTTAGTTATAGATTTCAAGGTTTAAGCATAAACCAAAACTATTTTCTAAGTTTTCACATTTCCTTAACCCCCAAAGAAAAAGAAATCCTGCAGCTTCATAGTTTTTACATGAATAACAATTTACTGGATGTTTATTGAGAGAGGTTTAAAGTATTCTCTCTTGTCCAAATTAAATTTCTTCTATTCTCGGGAGATTCTGTGGAATCTAGAAAAGGCTCTGTGAGAGGAGAATAGTTGTATAGAATTTAGAAAGACACATATACAATGTATGCATGTCAAATCTCAATAAGAAAATAATTCACTTTCATTGCCATGTACAAAATGTAAAATACCCACAGACTAATACAGACTCGTTTGCCACTGTATATAGAAAGTAGCCGTCTACTTACTGTTTGAGATTTCTTCTTTTTCTTTTTCATTGACCTGAAAAAACCTTGTTTCTCCTTTTCCTTGAGTTGTTCAGAATGACTAATGTTTTCAGGACTTTTCCTAAATGGGAAGACATTTTTATCATATTGATCTTTCAATCATTCTCCTGCCATTATATGACAAATACAATGAAGCCTAAAAAATGCATGAAACCAGATTCAAACAGCCATGAAAAATCAAGTACATAGGTAAAAAGCCTTTATAAAAGCACAGGAGGAACTGAATCTAATCAACCATGGTTAATGATTAGCCTTTGGCAGAGGTACATTTGAACTGGCAATTTGAGCGTTATTACAAATGATCTGGTAACTGGGTTGCAGGACCATTTTCATGCTGTTGAAAATCTCAAAATTTGAGAGTCTGAAAAGCATAGTTTAAAGGATGCCTTTTGCATAACTCTCCAAGGGAAATAGCTAAAACATTTTCAATATCTTCATTTTTCTATTTACCTTTCTAAAGTCAGCTCAACAAGTTCATTATTACGGGCTTGCCAAGATACTGAACATAAAAAAACAAAACCAAAAACCAAAAACCAAAAAACCAATGATACTACAAAAGCATTGTAAATAAAAGTAAAAATTACCTCAAACTGGAAAATTCCTTTATAAAAAACCTTATATACCCATTTATTGAAACTAAATTGAAAAATAGATCAGGTAAGAAAAAACGTAGACAAGATGAATGCTTTAATACAAAGCACTCTTGGAAAAAAAGCTGCTAACTGAAAATACTGACAACATTAATTTTCAAACCACACTGATACCACCAGGTATTTTAACACAAATAGGAGGTATTAATAGACAGCAAACAGGACACCTTGGCCCTAATAAGTTGCTGACTTGTATGTTAACAGAGGTCCTGCATTACATTAATTTACAGTCTTTAAAATGCAGCCCAACTGGTGTTATTCTTGTACTACAGATATAATAAAAGAGGTTGTACAACCACAGAAAATTCATTTGAAAAACCAAAAACTCAAGATCTAAGACACCAAAGGAAGAGATCAGGAAAACATGACTCTGAAGGAGCAATGATCTTTTTTCTTAAGTGTTTAGCCTAAAAGTTAAATAGGAATACCAAGGAAGTAAAAAGATGTACGGTGGGCCCAAGTGTTCCTGAAACTCATTAGGATCTGCAATTTTAAACATCATTGAGAGAGTTCCAAGTTCTGAAGTGAAAGTGTCATAGTACAACACAACCAATAAAAATAGCTAGCATTAGAACTCAGAATGATACATTTACAATTTTGAAAGCTAGAAAACTTCAGGTATGATGGAATAGGTAAGAATGGAATAATGAAAAGATCAGTTCTAAGGAACACAATAAAACAGTGTAGTTTGCTAGAATCACAAAAGCACAACTCTCAGAATTGAAAGGAATCTCACATAGCATCCAGACCAATCAGCAATACTATTTTTAATATCCTATAACTTCCAGAAGTTAAAGAACTATTTGCTTATGATATAGCTTATGTCCTTCCATAATGGGGTCTGCACCTAACCTAGAAGCACATCAAAGCGTTCAGATTAACAGGCACAAGTTCTTTTTTACTGATCAGAATGTAAGTCTAACAAAATCTCCAAGGCCTGCCGAGGGTCAGTAGTAAAAGTGCTTTCTGCCAATCTGGAAAATCTTTTAAGGGGAAGGCGTTGGTCATGACTGCAAGATCAGGATGGGAATGGGCATACTTTAAGAATGTTAATGCTGGTGTGAGGGCAAGAGAAGGCCTGAGACACTAGTCCTAGGAGGAAGAGATCTGAGATGGGAAGTAGAGTCTCTATCCAATAAGATGAAAGTGACGGGGCCAGTGAGAAGGGTAATGAACAATAAACAGCAACAGGAGAAAAAGCCCAGGGTTTGTAGTCCCTTATGAGCACAAAATGCAGGGAAGACGAATCAGAGACCCTCTGCAGGGTCTTTTCAGAGATACTAGATAAACTAGAGCCCAAGGGAAGGAGGAATGATGAGGAAAACATCTTCAGACTGAGACTGAACAGAGGTGATGGGGCCAAGATTCAGGCAGGCAAAGATCCCAGAGACTAAAAAAAAAAGGAAATAAATTACCCTGAACTAAAAGGATGAAAGCTAGGAGTAAAGTGTGAGCAAGCATGTATCACAAAAGATACAAAAAGGAAGCCAAGGAGAAAGAAAAAGAAAAAGAGTACAAGTGGGAGAGAGAGGAGAAGCTAGATGGAAACATACACATACAGAAAGTTAGAGAAACAGAGGGAAAAAGCCTGGAAGATAGACACAGAGAGAGGTAGAGACAGAGAGAAGCCACTTGGAACACAGGCTCCTAAAAAGCTGTGTGTTGTACAAAAGGATGAAGACAGAAACTTGATCAGTTATAACCAATATTATACCATAACTTACCTCATTTGTCAAGTCTGGACCCTATGATTCTACCTGGTATAGGCAACAGACAGTTCCAAAAGGAGCAGCACAAGAGAAGGTCAAGTGGGTGATCACATCCATCTCAGGTACGGGACCTCTGAGAAGGCCCACCCAGCTAGTCACCTGGCACATTATCCAGGGCTGATCAAACAGCTGGGGTGGGGGTAGCAATCTCCCCCTACTCTGACATCCTCATAACATAACCCCTTTTATAAGGGGTCAAGAGGAAAGAGAGATTTCCAAAGACTCCCCTAAAAAAGGAAGGAATAAAGTTGATGGAATCAAAGCCAACCAACATTCATGTAGTACTGTGTATGTAGTAATAAGCCGGTGTTAGGTATCGGGTCTAGAGAGAAAAATAAAACAAGGAGTGTGACCTCAAGCTGCTCACAGACTCAAGGCAAGATGCCCAAAGGTTTAACAGAGGGTCAGACATCCAGGGCTTGAGTATAGCAGTGTGACACTTTCCCTGCTACCTCCCCTCCCCTGGCCACAGGACTAAAGTAGTCAGCTGATGTCTGAGAAGAAAATAATCAGTGAACAATTTTGCAAGTTACGATGGCAAGCAATAATGGATGCCAATATATTCATAACTTAACCAGAAGAAAAAGCCTGGGACTGTGCGAGCAGTGATAGCAATCTTTTGCTTACCTTAATTACTGAATTTCTAATTAATTTGGTTTACTGTATAAACATCACTTTTAAACCCAAACTTGACAGCAGTCTTTCCAAACGTATATATTTTGTCTTTTTAAGCAAACTAAGAGCAGCCTGTTTTATAAATCTATATGCTATGTGGATATCTATTCTACATATGAAACCATGAGGACTAGAAATGATATTCCCAATGGGAGCCTGAGAAAGGCAAAAATACCCTTCTCCTCTCCCTGGCCATTCGTTGGGATCTTGTTCTCTCTTCACACTGTACTGTTACTTGGGATTACTTCTTGCCTGAAAACCTCAGTGCTAACTGCTAAAACTGTGCCTAAGAGTAAACAGGCTTAGGGTGCCTGGGTGGCTTAGTCAGTTGAGCACCCAAATCTTGATTTCCGCTCAGGTCATAATCTCAGGGTCATGAGATTGAGCCCCACATTGGGCTCCATGCTCAGCAGAGTCTGCTAGAGATTCTCTCTCCCTCTGCAGCCCCGCAACCCTGGCCTCCACCCTTCTCCCCACTTGTGCAGGCACATTCTCCATCTCTCTCTCTCTCATAAATAAATAAATAAAATCTTCAAAAAAAAAAAAAAAAGAAAGAAAGAAAGAAAAGAAAAGAAAAGAGAAAACAGGCTTATAGGGAGGGTGGAGGTATTTTCCTATTAGTAAAGATGAATCTGACTGCATTAACTCTGCTTTTTTTTTTTTTTGTTCTGAGATAGTCTGGCTCATCTCCCAGTTCTTAACTGGATTCTGGATAGCTGAGATGGCCAGAATAACGACTCTGGATATTATACTACAATATCTCTATCACTTTAAAATATGCTATAGGAACTTGATCTTTCCAAGAAACATATACACTGCAGAAATACTCTCTTCCCAAAAGAAATGGGGAAGTACCACTATCAAGGAGAAAGAGACTGCCCTTAGGCAAGTGATAATTTAGGAACAGTGATTCACTATGTTACCACAGCAAGGCCATTCACATTTTTAAAAATTATCAAGCTGCATTTCTCTCAAATATACACAATATTGTGAACCAATGTGGTCTCTTGTTCAAGAAAAAAAAAATCAAGATAAGTCAAACTCATTAAATGACTTAGACCAGGTTAGATGTGATGCTCAAAGGAGAAGTATCATAGCAGCATTAACATGAGGGGCAGTGGGGACAAAAGAATACTGCAATTCAAAGCGGTAATTCTGAAACCCTCTCAAGCTTCCTAACAGCAATATCACAGTAGGGATGACTTGACAGAGGCTTGTCTAAAGTCTGAAGTTCAACGCCCCAATTATGCCTTTAATTCTTTTTAAAAAAACACAACTGTTTTCCAGTTTCTATATATATCTGGTCTAAACAAGCTCTACTCAAACTGACTATCAAAAAGACAGAAACAATATGTTTTTAATACTATTTATCCCACATTTGGATAGGCCTGCCCCCAAGGCCTCTCTGGGCCCCCTTCCTCAGGGGGCAGTTTCCTCACAATGCCCTAGAATGGAATGTGATGCTCCAAAGGCAGCCCACAACCCTTTCTTTGCAGATGAGACTTAGGGCTCAGAGTGAAGAGGGACAGTTTTAGAGTCAGACTACCAGTCATCTGGCTCTTCACTTCGGGGATAGGGGCACCTCACTTCACCCAGTTTCCCTGCCCCTGAGGGAAGTGATGGGGTGGCTGGACAGAACAATGGTGAGGATACAGGCCCAAGACCTGATATGCAGTGACTTGCCTGCCCTTTGTGGGGGGATTAGAACCTGGTCCAGGCCCCGTGGTCTGGCAGTGCCCTCTAGACACTCTGTGGTGGGTGGGTGGATTACAGAAGAGGTAGGAGGAAGGAAAAATAAAAGAAGAAGAGGTAGGATAGGGAGCCTGGCTGGTTCAACTGGAAAAGCACACAACTCTTGATCTTGTGGTCGTAAGCTGGATGTAAAACTTATTTAAAAAGGCCCCACAGTGGGTATAGAGCTTACAAAAAAAAAAGAAAAGAAAAGAAAAAAAAAAAAAAAAAAAAGAGGTGAGGAGAGATGTCCAAAGGAACCCAAGTCACCAAGTGATTAACATTTGTCTGGGACCATCTCCATCTGCCTGGTAGAGATCCAGGGAGAGACCCCTACCCAGTCCCTGGGTCCCTCCCTCTTGGAGATGCCCAAAGGCCAGACCTGACAAGGGTGGTGAGAGGTCAAAAAGGAGCCTAACCTCTACCCTTGGGCCACCCTGCGTGCTAGCCCTTCCAGAAGGCCCAACTGGAGGATCTGGCAACAGAGTAATAAGTTTTAAATCAATCAATCAATCAATCAATCAATCAATCTTAAGTTCTATGCTAAGGACTTGTTTTGCTAAAAAAAAATTTTTTTAAAAAGATACTAATTTTGATCTGACCTAATTGTGATAGAACGATGTTAATCCGTAACCAATTAATTCTCTTTTAAACATTACCACTCCATTATGCAACGTCCAAGAAAAAAAAAAAAACAATTTTTTCTATACAACTGAGACACTATCCTCATGGCTTGTCAAAGGCTCACTTAAAAACTATCAAAGCAGGTAACTGCCAGTTGTGCTTGTGCCCCCAGATTAATGTATGGGGGGACTGGTCTCCAGTCACATGGAAAAAGAATGCACTAAAGTTTCTCAGCAAAGCAAGTGGAGGGGAGACACTTGACAAGTCATACTGAAGCTAGAGGACATCCGTGGTAAAACACCACTGCAGCTAACAGTAACAAGTCACTGCGTGCCAGGCACTGCTCTGGGTGCTTTTGTTGTTTTCCTTCATTTAATGATCACATGAATCCTGTGAGGGAGGTAGGATTCTTAGGCCTATTTTTACAGATGAGGAAACTGAGGGACAGAGGTTAAAGTCACACGGACAGAAGGTGACATTAATCAAGATGTCCTCTTTCCTGAGTCCAACCTCTCAGGCACTAATGTTAAAACTCTCATTTAGTACATATGAGTGGAAACTGTGCTTATAAAAATCTTTACAACTTTAAAAACATTGTCTTTGTTAGTGTTTTAAAAATAACTAAGTTATTTTTACCATAGGGCGCAGTAGTACTAAAACCTTGATCCAACCCTGCCAACAGGGTGAAAACTGCATAAGCACACAGGGTCAGGAGTACTGAGGGACTCAAGACACTTCTGTGACTTTGGGCAATAAACACCAGAGCTGGAAATCTGACAGAATGGCCCTATTCTAAATTTGCAATGTTACAGGGATGCACCATTTTATTCTGAGTAGAGAACTTAGTAGTTTTATGAAGTACACATAAACACCACTCACATCTGGATTCTGGGCAGTCTCTTTGGGCAGCTGAGAGTAGACAGTCTACATTATTATTAGTTTTTTAAAAGGTCCTTAATCCCCAGGCAGATCTGCTGACAAGACTTAATACATGATACAACTCTCCCTAAATTTTTACTACACGACACAAAGAGATAAAAGGATAAGCAGAGCCAGCACATCATTTTAGCCTGTGACTACCGTTAGGCTTTTTTGTGGTAGCGTAAAGGGTGTTTCTCCATTTCTTTCCTTCCACCCTGAATGCAAGTCAGGTGGCACAGAGGTCAAAACTGCAAGCTTTCTAGTCAGACCCCGTGGGGGGCTAGATCTTGGCTCCCCTCTCCTCTCTGCTAAGGGCTGCCCAGGCAAGCACTTTCTCATTTTGAGGCTGCAGCTTTCTTGTCTGTGGAAGGGGAGCCGCTCCCACCCCAAAGGCTGACTGAGAACCACGTGAGCCTGGCACAGGAAGTGCTAAGCAACATGCATGCTCTGTGATACAATAGCAACAAAAGAGATAGTGAAAGATAGCATTCCTTTTTCTTTTTTTTTTTTTTTTTTGAAAGATAGCATTCCTATCAGAAGAACACAATGGAAGATATGTGAGGCATTTAGTGACCAAGCAGATTTTTTTCTTCTTTTACGTGATATTTAATATAAATGCTGAACTTGAAAGAAAACATTACAAATAATGATAAAACACAGTCTCCTAATCAAACAATCTCTCTTGAGAAAGCAAGCAAGCTAAAAAGTGTATCCAGAATTCTTTGAAATCTCAAATCTACAATTAGAAAAAAGGAGAGTAAAAACAAATCAAAATACCCACCATGGATCAAATGCTGGTTGTCTTTTTGAGTGGTTAGTTCCGGAACTGCTCTCTGATGGTAGGGAAGAAACTCTGGTTGATACATTATTTTCATGGAAAGAATTGTCGGGACGAGGAGATGGCACTGAATAACAAAAAAGTCAGTCACTGATGGACTTTTTTGGGCAAAGCAGTTCTTAACTTATTCAACTGCATTCTCTCTCACACAAATCAAACAAGTAAGTCAAAACCCCCCTTCTCCTTTATATACCTTTTGTGTTTTCTGAGGATGGAGGCATTCCAGGGAACATTATCCATCCCCCCAGTGATTACAACATTAGTTTGCAAGGATAAGTTAACATCAGGCAGTATACATTCGAAACATAAATTGACTTGTCAGCTGCTTAAATGAAGAAGATTGCAGGATATTTAAAAGTATGAATAGGACAGCCTCCTCTCACTGTTTTTGACATTCTTTGAAATTGAGGCTTTCCTACATCATAGATCCAACTATGCAAAATCTATTCTTAGTCTGAAGTGACTCTTAACAATATATGTGCTACAGTATACTAACTGTGCTTTAAGCCTTACACTTGGGAGGCAGAGTCAATTTTGTATTTTTTTAAACTAAATTCCAAAGAAATTCAGTTATTTGCAAAAATACTATTTTTCTCTAAGTTCTCAACCCAGGAATGAAGAGAAAGACAAGCCACAACATATGTGGGTACTTTTCTGCCCCTTGTTGGGAGTGGGATGGAGGGAGGCTGTTAGGCTTTTTCTCTAAGTTTTTAAGCTTGATCATAAATCAAAATATATTGCAAATTTCATCACAAAGGAATATACAGGCTAAATATCAAGATAAATGACACCATTTCACCTGACTCAGGTGAAACCAGTAGGACTAAAAACAGGAAGTATTCTGGAAACATCTGTCATTTCAATGGTACCACTAAATCTTCATCCAGTTAGATTTAGTAGAATCACTGAAATGACAGATATCTCCAGATGTTTCACCTAGTTAAGTCTCTTCCTTCTATTTCTGGACTTTCTAAAATAAAAATGTTCTACCTGCCAAATCTTGAAGTGAATTATGAGGAAGACAAATGAGGGGCTTTGCTGATATGAACCAATTTAATTCACTTGCAATCAAAATAAAACTGTCATTCCTAATTAATCAAAACTTTGTTAACATTTTATATTAAAGTATATGCTCCAGACACCTATAGAAATAACACAGGTATGGTCCATTTTGGAAGTAAAACTTATAGTAACAGAAAAAAAGGTATTTGCTCATGTACACAATATTTTAATTAACTTTAATCTGGATTAAAATTTTAGCCCCTTAAGATTCTAAAGTAACCACAGCAGGAGGAAAAACAGAATGCATTAAATGGCATATTCAATGCCCTATACTTTTTCCAAATGGGGGGCTAGGAGGAAACAAGTAGCCTAATTCAATACACATTTAGTCCTAAATAACACTTCTATACATTTATTTAGCCTCAAGTTCTTAGTTAAAATGACCAAGCAACTGTCCATGTTCTCCCCCAATTCATGTCCCCTCCAGCTGTCCCCCCAAATCAACAGAATAGTAAAAAGCCAAATGATGTGGGTGAGGGCAACTATAGAAGGTCATGATGACTCTTAGGAGGCCTTGAGAAGCTAAGCCTTTGGAAACCCAGAACCTTGCCCCTACTCTGGTGGGCTTGCTGTTAGTCACCCCACAGGGGCTAGAGCTCTGGAGGGGCTCTCATTCATTCTATTGCTACATAGCTCTTCAAAGGGGATGCCTTTTTCTGTCAACATCTCCTAAATCCATACAGCCTCCAAAGCCTCTGTTTCAGCTGTCAGTTAATCATCGAAGCACATTTTTCAGGCTATGCAAGTATACTTGAAGATACTCTTTCATCCAATCAACAAATATTTATGAAACTGTCAGACAGTGTGCTAGTCAATGAGGGTAAGAGAGGAAAATATGATAAAGGGCCTTGCAACCTTGTGAGAGAGAAATGAAGACCGAGAATCAAGTCTGTGTCATGTTAGAGGCCTAGACAAGGAACCATGGATAGAGCAGAGAAGAAAATGTTTTACTTTGTCTGGGTGGAAAGGGAAGACATCATACTGCAGAGGATTTCAAACTAGAGCCTTACATGGGACAAAAATAAGCTATCCAAGTAAAGGGGGGAATGTGTTTCAGATCGGAGGAGCAGCAGCTGGAGAGGATGGCAAGGACCAGGGCATGGGATATCTGGAAAGTCATCTTAAGGAATCTAGATCTTGTTGTGATGGCAATGGGAAACCACTGGAGGGCCATCAGCAGGTGAGAGAGGACTGGGGGCAGGCGGTGGGTTGCCTTGCTCTATTTTTGCCCTGTAGCATTTATCTTTTACTGTTCTACATTATTATTACATTTAGTGTAGTTCTCTCCTTGTGAGAATGTGAGCTCTGTGAAGGTGGAGACCTCTGGCTGTCTCATTCATGGACATGTTCTAAGCTAGAACAGTGCCAGGCATACAGGTGACCTCAATAAATATTTTAGGACTTAACTGAATGAATGAGTGGTATGGCCAGGACACAGCTTCAGATGGATCATTCCAGAGACTGATGTGATGGCAATTTTGGGAGATAGGGAGATCAGCTGGGAGGCTACTCAAAGAACTCAAGTCAGAAGCCATGAGGGCCTGAACCCGAAGCAGGGAAAAGTATTGGAAGGCGACAACACAGACAAGGATGGCGTTGACCTGAAGTCAAGTCAGTGAAGTGTAGTGGAGGGCATGGGCTGGAGGTGCAGGGAAGGGGAAGGTAGAGAGGACCCGGGTGGGTGCTCAGAGCTGGGCTTACCTCGGTAGAAACTGCCAACTCTCCTCGGAACAGGGTCATTGTACAGGTGCCGATTTTCTTTGGGGGCGGCACCATCATCAGAGTGAGGGTCATGATATGCTCCACCCTGAGACAAGAAAGAGGTTTATAAAAAGTTACAATAGAGTGGTGATGAGGTGGCTTATGAACTTAGAATAGTACCTAACTGATCTAGAATTTACTCCAGGATCTTTTAGAGAGAAAATTCAGAATTATGGCATGAGGAAAACTACTTAACATTTTAAATGTGAGCCAGTTTGTTATTTGTGGGAGACTGGGTATGAAGAAATTTTAAAAGATAGGCTGTAATAATGTCAAATGACCACTCTTTACAAACAAGTTTTATCATAAAAGTTAGCAACTTGTAGAGAATTCAGACCTCAGACTTCTGCCTTGCATGGAACGAAGAGGTGCCCTCTCTGGAAGATTCTTTAACAGAAGATCGAGCCACAGTCATCTCTGGAGGGAGCTGTTCTCCAGGCTGAAAGTCAAATTTAAAAGGATTTATAAGAGTGTCCTGTTCCTAGGGATGAAAATCACCTAAATCACCATGGGCTTTATTTGGCATAATTAGTACCTTCACCAGCTAAAATAAAAAATGTTAGTTGGCTAAAATACAAATTGTCCCATAAAAGAGTGAATCATTTGATGAATGTAAAAGAATTCAAACAAATGTCACACAGATGGAAAGTGAAATTCTCATTAAAGTTAAGGCAAGCAGGGAAAGAATTAAGCTGAAAATAGTTCAATTAATTATTAAAAACAAAGAAAATTATCTTCCTAATATCTAGATAGTCATGGTTCTCTGTAGCACTCTAATTAGATTCTATTAGTTAATCCAAAATTTCTCTAGCAGATTTTTCCAAAAAGAACTATGCAGATCCAAAATTATTTTTCATTAAGAACTTAAATGGCAGATCCAGATGAAATCAAATGTTCTTTGGATATATCATGGAAGAGAATCAGTATTCCTAATCATTTGTCTTAAAATTTCCTAACTACTGTAATTATATGTACTTAAGTTTTCTTAATCTTCTCTAGGATAACCGTACTTGTATTTCATGTAATTTTCTTAACATCTCAGGCGACACTGCCTATTTCCCTCAAGGAAGTGAGACACAAGCTAAGAGCAGCCTTGGTCCACAATGGTGTTCACTGAAGGGAAAAGAAGCACCTCATACCCTCGAGGAAAACAGGATTAAGGAACAAAATTACCAAGCCATTAGGAGGACTTAGCTGCATTGTGTATCTGCACATTACACACAGAATTTTATTCTTGAGCCTTACACGATGTATCAAAAACATTTTATTTAAACTTTAAATAGGATTCTTTGTCTCCCTCAACTCCCCAAATGTACTATGAAATAATATTCTTTTATCTGATGTAGACTTTCTTCTTCCTAATTTGTGATAAGATCTCATTTGAATTTTAGCACCTGTAGAGTTTACAAAGCTCTCTAGCAAAGTTTTTAAGAAAATAAATGATTTATATCTAACCTAAACTCTTAGGTGACAATGCTAGTTCAGTCCCCTTCTTCTCGAAGGTGGCTGCAATATTTTGTAAGAGTGATTCCCATCATTTACTTGTGGCTTTAGTCACTTGTCAAACCATCTGCCATCTTTGTGCCTTTAAACTTGTACTATCTTGCAGCTTGGTACTGTACCTCCCGAACTGGACTTAAAATTCTGTAACAGCTGGGTCTGTGCTTAGCCCACAGTAACCACTTATAATTAGATTATCTCCACCATGTTCACAGTCTTTTTTCTGGAACTCTGAGAACCAGTCCATTTGTTCTTTCTCCAAGTTATAGCTTTTTTTTTCTTATCTCCTCTATTTACACTATGCTGCATGCCAGCACACTTTACCTAGTTTTGATCTCCATCTCATGTTTATGGGCAGCTGCCAAGGCTCTATAGATCTTTCTAGGCCCCAGAGGTTCTCTCTTCTCTAGAGGGACTCCTCCAACCACTGTTCTGACTCCAGTCATGGCATCTCCCACCATGTGCCATCTCCTCCATGTGCACGTGTACATTTCCCATTTCTCCTCCTCTTACCTGGGTACCAGTCTCTCCAACTTCATGGAGGACTGCTCTGCTTAGGGGCCCAGGGTCACTTCTGCCTCAATAGGTCAGCATGATACAGTACAAAGAATGCTGGCCTAGGGACTGAGACATTGTCCCACGATCCCAATCCTGCCTTGGACTATTTGGATAAACTTGGGCAACCCGCCTAACTTCTTGGATCCTCCGCACATTCATCTATGAAATGAAGAGGTTGAATTAGGGGACTTCAAAAGTCCTTTGTCCTACCCTGAAAAGGAGCTCCTAGGGAAGAAGCCTGAAGGTTTCCTTTATCCTCTATTCAATTCTTCAATTCACACATTGTGTTGTTTGTACATCTGAGGAGTCTTTAAGACCTACCATTTCCCATGAGCACTGACTTAGTCTAGAACATACTCCGCTTTCCTCATGCTTGATTTACTCCAAAAGCCACCTCAAATCTCACATTTTTCACTACAGCAGTGTGGAACAAGTTGCAATCCCCACAGCACACCATGCTATTTACTGTCTCTACTAGCCTCCCCCTCTTTTCTGCCCTCTCTTCCAGAGACTCCACTTCCTCCCCTAGTTAAGCCTCAGAAATCTCTTCTCAGATATCACCTCCCCTGGGAACTGTCCATATCCCCTGCCTGGACTATGCTGTGCCTCTGTCAATGGCACACTGGCCTCTGGCACCGGCCTCACGGTATAGCCATGACTGATCCCTGGTAACTGGGCCCCAACACGCATGCCAAGAGGACAGGGGCCATACCTTCCTCATCATTCTCAAGAGAGCCTACTGTGGTGTCTCATGCCATCAACACCTGAACACATCCTCATTCTTCAGCCATCCACAACTTCTTTTCTTTCTATATCCTAGCTCAGAGCAAGATCTTTAGTTGCTCCCAAAGTCATTTCTGACTTCTCCTATTTATGATCTTTCTCTGTTCTCAACTCCTATTTATAGTCAGTGCCATAGTAATTTGCTTCTTAATTATTTCATTGTGATCATGTATAATTTACTGTTCCCTGAGAGAAGATAAGTTTGTCAAGGGCAAGGACCCTACCTCAAACTCTTCTGTGTCTGAGAACACCTAGCATAGAGAGTGTTAAACATCTAGAAAACAGCCCCCGCCATCATGGAAGCAGCAACAATTAAAATGTATTGGATGCTCTGTGCCAAGCACTGGGCATGGTGCTTTATACACCATGTTTAAACCTTACAACACTACTTGGATGAGGAATCTGAGGCTAAAAGATTATATCACTTTCACAAATTTACATAGTTGGAAGCAGACTACAGAACTGGGACACAAACCTAGGTCAACCTGGTTTCCCAACCTGAGCTCTTAGCTACTTCGCTACACCAACTGCTCCATTACTGACAGTCTCCAGCCCATCTTCAGCACCCATCCTGCTAAACCTCCCATTACATATTCCATCCATATTTCCTGAAGTTCTGACACACGCTGATGAATCTATTTTTATACCCTCGAAAAGAGGAGTATTTTCCCTACACAAAACTCTTCTCTCTTTCTAAGAGAGCTTTTTAGAGCTTTCTCTTTCTGAGAAAGAGGGCTTTTCTCTACCCTCACTTCTTTGCTGCAGATGAATGTTTCATATCATGAAAATATAATTTAAAAAACGTGTTCTGTTGTAGGAATGCTACTTCTTTTAAATAGGTTACTGTCAGCAGTTCTAGAGGTTGAAAAATCAGTAAGATGGAGGAAGCATTAAGATAAAAACATTGCCTTGAGATTTAAAAACAATCCAAAAGACTGTAAATTGACATTTATTTTGGCTTGAAGTTAAATTTACCTAGGGTTCTACATAAATTAGAAATGTTTCAATTCAGTGAAAATATCGAATAAGGTAGAAGTAAAAGGGTACGATTCAAGCAAATGTGGTCTGGAGAGATTAGAGAAAATCTCTACAAATCACACTAAATTTGGGGAAAGTTAAAAAAAATAAATAAATAAATAAATTTGGGGAAAGTTAAAAACTAACCCATACAACCGATTGATTCTATAATAAATCAAAATAGGATTTTCTCAACAAAATATGCCAGAAAGGAACACTTAAGAAGCAGATTTCTAAAAATAAGTTTTGTTGAGTTCTCCTGAATACTCAACAGTGGACCTTAAATTAATTTTTTTAATAGATAGTCCTTTGAGTACTGCTTCCCTAAATGCATTCTATCAAAAAAGCACAACCTCCTATAGTAGGGAAAATTAAAGACTGATCCTATTCACACCCCACACCACCTTCCCATGATGAGCTAACAGATCCAGTCAAGGTCCAAGTTGTACCTGAGGTGATAGGAGCTGCAGGCTGTTGGCCCTGGCCGCCATTCCTTGCCCTACGCTCAAGCTTCCGTCTAAGCCTTTGGCTCTCACTTTGTCCCGGGTCACGTACATGGAATGCCTATGTGGACGCTGCTGGGAAGAGAAGGGGCTAGTATAGCCCAGTCCATAAGAAAAAGATTCATGAGGTGCAGACAGAGAATGGGAATGGCTGCTGTCCATGTGCTCGGGCAGTTTCAACTCCTCCATCGTTTTAGAATGCCTGGTTGTGGTTCGGCGTGAGTCAAGAGTGCCCTCGCTTCGATTATTTCTCCCGGAGGGGCTGAGCAAAGTTCTTGTGTCACTGTGCCTGGTAGGGGTTGGGCTGGTAGGAGAGTTCAAGTCCAAGCAGCTGGATGGGAAGTACCTACTGGTATTGGACTCTGCAATTTGGGCCCTGGCTTCAGAAAGGTTGCTCACAGACTTGGAGTCACTCAACGCCCCGTGGCTTTTGGCCTTGGTCCTGTAAGAGGGACTCCTAGAGGACTGGGGAATAGTGTCAATGTAGCTATGCCGACTCTGCTTCTCAGTGGGCTGCAGTGTCCCGGCTTTGCTCTGAGAGCTTTCCATAAATGAGTGCCGGTTCTGCTGAGATCTGCTGCTTGACTTGAGGTACTTTGTGCCTGGGCCTTCGGAAGGTTTTGGGTCAATATTAAAATCAAACTCTGTCTTTGACTTGGCTTCTTTTGGGCTGAGAAGATGTGGTATGTTATTGTTGGTTAGATCTTTGCTGGTAGACCCAGGTTGGCTGCTTGCTTGGTAGGTTTTGGTGTGCATGGGACTAAGAGTAGCTCCAGCAAGATTTCCATTTAGGAAGCTTTCGTTGGCAGGCAGACCTTCGTCAGCCCGAGGCAGACCCACACTTAGGTTCTGGATGTCCTTGCTGTTGGATCTGTGGTGTGACTGCAAAGCAGTACTTTTGCTGGCTTGGTTTCTATGTTAAAAACAAAAGAAGTATATTAGTTTCCTTCAATAGCAGACACAAAAAGTATCGTTTAAAAAGTGGGGGGGCGGGGGGGGCCGCGGGCACGCTTGAGTGGTTCAATCATTTAAGTGTCTGCCTTCAGCTCTGGTCATGATCCCAGGGTCCTGGGATCGAGTCCTATGTTGGGCTCCCAGCTCAGCAGGGAGTCTGCTTCTCCTTCTCCCTCTGCCTGCCACTCCCCCTGCTTGTGCTTGCTCTAATAAATAAATAAAATCTTAAAAATATATATACACATGCACACACCCCTAAAATACCTCAAAGACTAAAAACATTAACTCATATGCCAACAAATAACAAGTAACCATGGAAGTAAGCTGTTTAGATCAAGTCACTCTGTAATAAAGCACTGGTCCTGATGAAACAATTTTGACATCCTTAAATGTTCAACTAACTTGTAGCCAACATGAGTTCTAACTAATAATCTGGGAAAATAAGTTTTTGCGTGCTGGTGCTCACATGAGTGTTTGTTTGTTAGGAACATCTGATAAGAGAGCTAAGCTATAACAAACTCTTTATAACTCTGAATGTCAGAGGCAACATTTAGACTTGAAGGTCATGATGTTCCTTGAACTTCCCTTTTATTTGTAAAACTCACTGCCTGCTTCAGAGATACATACTCACAGCACATACAGACACCAGTACTGTCTTTTGTCTTTAGTTTATATCATCAAAGAATCAGAGTTCTTGCAATATACTCAATAAAAGAAAATGACACTCTAAAACGAAATGTAAACTCTGTTGGAAAACATCATGATTAAGGTTTATGTTTTAGAGAGGTGGCAATACTTTTAGGGCACTTCAGATACCTCCATATACACTAAACAGGAATGTTTCAGTCTTTACCTGAAATCACAGGGATCTAGAGAGTTAATTTCTCTCCAGAAGACACAATTTATTCTTTTCATCATCTCACACGTCATTATTCCAAACTGACTGAGGCTTTCTTTAGGATTTAAAGCTTCATTTCCTTCTTGGCTTAAAATACAAAATATAAATCCAGAGGAAAACCTTGTCCTCTATTGGAAAGCTGAAACTGACCTCACAGCAAGGTCAGTTTCTTCTACTGCAACTATTTAAAGAAGCATAGTCTGAGATAGGAGAATGTTTTTAAATGAAAAATAATGTACACAACTCTCTTTTTACTATGCATTCCAAAAATGCTGCTGCAAATATTGCTTTTGCTAAAGATGGTTTGACATGGGAGAGTTTTGTTCCCATCACAAACTAATTGAAAAGTCACATTTTTTTGTCTATATAATGGTAATCTGTGAAACTATGCCTTTCCATTTTCCCTGAAAATCTACCGCTCAGGCATCAAAAGTAAGGGCTCTTTTCCCATCCTCCTACCATGTTTAAAAAAAAAAAAAAAAAGTATCTGATATCAAGAAAGCCTGTAACAGTTGTGGAAGACCTCATCTCCTAAATGCATTCACTGATCTCTCCTAATTCAGTCACAAGAATTGCAGCATCAAATAAGGTGCTTTAATATGAGCTAACTAAATAAACAGCAGGTCCTAGACCTAGAAAGAAATTACAAAGAAACAAGAATTTTGGGGTACCTGGGTGGCTCAGTTAAGTGTGGGACTCTTGATTTTGCATAAGGTCATGACCTCAGGGTCCTGAGATTGAGCCCCACATGGGACTCTGCACTCAGCAGGGAATCTGCCTCTCTTCCTCTTCCTCTGCCCTCCCCCCATCACCTTACACTCCCTAAATGAATAATTTAAAAATTTTTTAAAATAAAAAAGAAACTAAAGTTTCACCTTCTGCTAAATGATGCCAACTGACTCTATCTCCAGATCAACATAGAGCAGTCATCATATCCTAAGGTATCAGGTTGGCTTTTTTGCAACCCCCTCTTTTTTTTAAAGAGAGAGAGCACGTTGGTGAGACGGTGGTAGAGAGGGGGCAGAGGGAGATCTTAAAGCAGATTCCATGCTGAGGGCAGAGCGGGTTTGATCCCAAGACCTGAGATTAAGACCTGAGCCAAAATCAAGAGCCAGAGGCTTAATGACTGAACCAGCCAGGTACCCTAAAGGTATCAGGTTTTAAACCATCAGAGTCCTTTGTCAACTTTTATCTCTGTAACTAAAATATCTTAGCAACTTTTCAAAAACCCAATCAATAATATGCAAATAGTCTAATCCATAAGTAGATCTAAGTTTGCTGGTTATCTTCTATTTACCCAACTCCCTACCTGTTCTCCATTTCGCTCTGCCCCATTCAGGGCCTCAGGAGCTTAATGGTGCACACTGCATCACCCAGATCCCTTGCCACCTAACTCTTAGTTGGGTTTAGCAGTGCAAGGGGCTGGGGGTGGTCTCTCCTACTCCTCCCCAGCATCAGCACCCTAACTCAGATCATAGCTGTGCCTGTCCAGATTACAGCTCTCATGGGGTGGATTCTCCTGCCTGATTCCCCTGGGCTATCATATTCCCACTTCCTCCCCTTTCTCCTTCAGGTCTAGAGAAGGTAATAGCGGAGATAGCACATGCCGATATTGTGTAATGCCTGAAGCTCCAAAGAAAATCAGAAAAGGATAGAGAAGATTGAGGCCAGCTGCTAGAGCTTTTGAAACTGTTGGAAAACACTTATCTCAAAGTAGAGCACAAACCTACATGTTAGGAAGAACATATTCATAGCAACATAAGATACAATTTCTAATATGACAACGGAGGCTATAACGTTAAGGTAGAAACATTTATCAAAGAGTCAGGTTTCTATAAAAGTACAAAGAGCCTAAACTGCTATTCTGAAAGCTTCTGTCTTAGTATTAATTTGAAGCCATTGAGCTTTGCACATAATTCTTAAGTAGAAAGGGCATCAAATTGTCTTCAAATTGGAGTTCTGCCAAAGCACAACAATAAAAAAACTGCTCTGAAAATTCCATAGATCTCTTTGGCACACAACTATAAGGAATCTGTGTTAAACTGCCAAGCATTTAAGAGGATTTTATATATAAACCCTTCTGAAATGGCTGGCAGGACAGATAGTTAATCTCTTTAGTTAAAATAACTTTTCAAAGTAAACATCAAAGATGCAAAGCTATACTTTTATGGAGAAGGATGGCAAAGCAGAATTGGTGAGAGGGCAGGGCAGGCTGAAACACCATCCCACCATATCCAAGGTCAGGAGAACCTCAGCATAGTCTGACAGAGACCTAGGAAGGGGCAAGGTAATGCAAGAGTCCACTGCCTCTTCTACAGAGATGTGAACTTGGACAACAGCTACAAGCTGTGTGAATGTGTCTCAGGGACGAGGCAGCTGAGTGTTTAAGTGGCAGCCAATGTGCTATGATGCTGTGAGTACCTCTACAGTAGTGCTGGGAAGTCCAAGTTAGCCACAGTCTGTGTAGAATTAGTGTCCCCAACAAGAAGGAATTCCATAGAGGAAATATGAACCATAGACAATGTAGAGAAAAGGACAGTTCCACATACATGTAAACTGAGCTGAGATCATTCCTGGAGAAACCACTCAGGACTTTTTCTTGTAAAATTCCACAAAGTGTAAAGACCTAAAAACGAATTCTTCCACAGATTTTATTTACTTATAATTTCTATTCTCGTCTACTTTAAAAGAAGATTTGGGTGGACTCCTAGAAGACCCATATCAACTCATCACCACACATATCCTCCTCACCACATTTATCCTCCTTGATAGAATAGTCCTAAAGAGAGTTCCCAAGGAGAGCCTCAGATCCCCACTGGGATCTCTCAAGTGATGTCATTAGAGGACAAATACATAGGTCCCCTTTCATGGTATGGGTTATACCACTAATCACTATAGCAAAAAGCAAAAACTTATCATCAGTCTACTGAACTTTATATCCTTGGGATCTTTCTTCTTTGCAAATGTAAGCTAGAGGAGTCAAGTGATAATTAAGGTAGAAGAGAGACAAAAGTACCCGAACTAAAACTACGAGTGATCCCAGATAAGACAAAGGCATAATATGAACTTCTTAAATGGAAAAGAGTAGCTAAATGATGACTATTATTCTTTAGTGTATTAAAATCTCATGGAAACAAACAACAAAGTAAATACAAACTTGGTTAAACAGAATTTGAATCTGTTCACAGGCCTTGAAAAAAAAAAAGTAAGAGACAAAAAGACCCCCAAAACAAATAAAACAATCCAGGTAAGAAAGGCCTGTCTTTCTTAAAGGCCACATCTTATAAGATGTGAGGGAAACAAAAATCAAAACCAATCATTTAACAGAGTAAAGAGTTGTAAAAAATAATCACACCATCACAGTTAAGCAGAGAAAACATAGGATGAGTGATTATTGCCAATTTATGAATATGTTCACAGGTCTCAGAAAAGTACCAGGTCTTGGGCTTTCAACTTCTAATAGATTAAGAATAATTATTCTACATGCAGAGAAAATTTCAGTGAAAGGAGAAAAAAATTATATTCAAAAAGCTTCATATTAAGAATTATCATATTCTGTTTTTCTTTTAATAGTAGATGAACAAAACTACTCACTACTTCCAGAGTCTGAGCAATACCAGATAAGACCAGCTTCTTGGGAGAGGAGGGAAGACAAGCCCCCCATCCCAGAAATAGAGTTGTTGTTTTTTTAAAGATTACATTAAAAATTTTTAAAAAGCAGCAATTTTAATCACTATCTACCAAACTGACTTTACTATTTCCATATTCTAATGAAAAAATAACTTCTCAACTCAACGATTAAAAGAACAACAAAAACACAAGAGCCTTCTAATAGAACCAAACCTACTTGGTTCGGTTGCAAAGACTGTCCCAGGTGCCCTCCTACCCATTTGTGTTTGGTATCCTCTTCTCTCTCCAGAAATCCCCTTGCCCTCACCCACACTTTTGCCTCTAAGTATCACACCTGCATCCCATTTATATAGAATCTTCTAAGTTCATAAGGCTAGAAACCCCCTTAGTTGCTAACCTATGCTACCTTTCTCAGGAAATGCATAGGTTTCCATAATATACTTGTTAAAGATAAGTAAGTCTTTAAGACCCACACAACTCTTTAATTGTGGTTCTGAATCATGTAATAAGCATAAGGAAGATATTTTTGAATAAAGAGGGCTTTCCTTCTTTTCTCTAATTGCATCATTTAAGCAGCCACCTCCTCCACCTACTTGTAAGACCAACACTGCATCTGTATTTCCTTAAAAGGGAATATTTACCTATTAGACAAAGTGCTGCTTTCCACATGGTAAGGTTTTCTTTTTGCTGACCTTGAAGGGGAGCGATCCAAAAGTCTCTGGGTTTGAAATGTAGGGTGATTCAAACACTGTTCTGTCAAGTATCTGTCAGCTGGGTCCAACTTCAGTAAATTCTTAGGAAACAAAGTTAGGATCAGAAAGAATAATACAAAGTCAAATTTAAATTGTAATAAAAACCTTATTTCTTTTCCTTATAAAAGAAATGCATGGTCATTGCAGAATATCTAGCAGTTTAGTCCAAAAAATTTTTTTTAAAGAGGACTATCTAAATTACTACATTATCAGGGCACCTGTGTGGCTCAGTCAGTTAAGTGTCTAAATTCGGGGCAGGCCAGCTGGCTCAGCGGTGTGATCCTGGAGACCCAGGATCAAGTCCCATGTCGGGCTCCCTGCATGGAGCCTGCTTCTCCCTCTGCCTGTGTCTCTGCCTCTCTCTATATATCTGTGTCTCTCATGAATATATGGGTAGAATCTTTTAAAAAAAAAAAAAGTGTCTAAATTTGGCTCAGGTCATGATCTCCGGGTCCTAGGATCAAGCCCTGTGTCAGGTTCCATGTTCAGCTCAGTCAGAGTCTGTTTCTCCTGCTCCCTCTGCCTCCTCCCCACTTGTGCTTTTTCTAAGTAGATAGATAAAATCTTCTAAATTTTTTTTAAATAAATAAAAAATAAATCACCACATTATCTTACTATTGTTGTCCTCTGGGAATAAGCCCTTCTAGTCCTTTTTTGAATACCATATATACATATTTTCTTTTATAAAATTTGGCTCATATTATACATATAAGTTTTGGATCCTGAACTTTTCACTTACTAATCAGAAATATTTTTTACAACATAATTTAAACATTTGAAATATATTTTGGATGAAGTATATATTCACATGAAAGAATATACACTCATCTTTCTCTTGTCCCCTTCTTGGGAGGCAAGCCCATGTCAGTATTTTCTTGTGCATCCTTCATAGATACTCTGTACCTATCTCTGTCTGTTCCTTTTATTTTACCCAAATAGTAGCAGATACACAATGGTCTGCACTTAGCTTTCTTTCCAATGGACAGTAAATCTTAAGAGATCATTGCATATTGGTGAAGAGCTTTAACTCTATGGATATGCCTTAGATTGTTTTTAGCAATTCCCTAATGATAAACATTTTGGTTGTTCCTTTTATTATTATGAACAATGCTGTAAGAAATAACTTTACAACATGTTTTTAAATGACTAAAGAAGTGTGTAGTATGGATATACCATAATTTATTCAACTGGTCTCCTACTGTTGCACATTTAAATGGCTGCTGCTTTGCACTATTATAATTAATGCTATGCTAAACACCTGAAATCCTTGAATACATCCATGATCTCTTTCTTGGATAAAAACCCCCAGAGATGGATTGTTAACTCTGCAAACTTTCAAGGATTATTTTCTATGTGTTGAAAATCATCCCCTAGGAAGGTTGTCTAAAAGGATACTCCTTTCTCAGTAACTGAGAATCTACCAACTTCCTGCACCTTCATCAACAACAAGCATTATCATTTTTTAAAAATACTATTTGTAAACTAGATATTTAATAAATGGTATCTCATAGCTGTTTTAATTCACATCTGTGATTATAATGAAGTTGAATATTTTTATGCTTACTGGTTACTTACATTCCTTTTTTTAAACTTACATTCCTTCTTTTCTATTTGTGCATCTATCTTTTTAAAGATTTATTTATTTTGGAGAGAGAAAATGAGAGGAAGGGCAGAAGGAGGGGCAGAGAGAGAATCTTTGGGGATCCCTGGGTGGCTCAGTGGTTTGGCACGTGCCTTTGGCCCAGAGCATGATCCTGGAGTCCCAGGATCGAGTCCCACATCAGGCTCCCTACATGGAGTCTGCTTATCCCTCTGCCTGTGTCTCTGTCTCTGTCTCTCTCTCTCATGTGAATAAATAAGTAAAATATTTAAAAGAGAGAGACAGAGAGAGAGAGAGAGAGAGAGAGAGAAAATCTTCAAGCAGACTCCCTGCTGATGCAGAGCCAGACACGCGGCTGGATCCCAGGACACTGAGATCATGCCCTGAGCCAAAATCAAGAGTTGGACGCCCAACCGACTGAGCCACCCAGGTACCTGTCCTAATTTATTTTTAAGTCTTCTTTATATATCACAATAACTAACCCTTCTATGTTGCAAATAGTAGATGTTTTAACAACTAAAATGGTTTCTTCTGGGCAGCCTGGGTGGCTCAGGGATTTAGCGCCTGCCTTGGGCCCAGGGCCTGATCCTGGAGATCCGGGATCGAGTCCCATGTCAGGCTCCCTGCATGGAGCCTGCTTCTCCCTCTGCCTGTGTCTCTGCCTCTCTCTCTCTCTCTCTCTCTCTCTCTCTCTGTGTGTGTGTGTGTGTATTCTCATGAATAAATAAAATCTTTAAAAAAATAAAAATAAAAAAATAAAATGTTTTCTTCTAATATTATTTTAGTAGTTGGACAAGATTTTAAAAGGTGAATCATTATTAAAACTAATTGATTTTTATTAACAAATTAAGCAAATACATAAAACATGAACCTACATATCCTAACACAACTCAATAAAACACACTGAATTTGCTGTGACGATATTTGCACAGCAAAATTCAGTGAAGGCATTCTCTATCAGAGAAAGGAAGAATGTTGAAATTCCAGCATTTCCAAATCCATCTCTAGGTCACTTTCATTGGTTTTGCTCACAGTTAACCTCTTTGTGATCCACCTGAACAGTGAGAACAAACCTAGATTTGCTCCCAGTGAGCCAGGATTCAATTTCAGATAACCACCTTTAACCTAGCACCACAGAAAATGTGAAGTCTGATCCACTGAAATATTCACTTTGGGTCAAATGATTCTGGTAACCCAAACCACTCCTTACATGGAAGTGGATTTACATTCATGTTGATTCAGACACAATTCTAAAATTATCTCAATTCTTTCCTCCTCTTTAGAAAATAAAGAAAACTACGGCGGTATATAAAAATGATTTTGGTCTCACTGTCAATTAAAACAGTTAACATCAGAATGGTTTCAAATGTATGATACTGGTTAAAAACAGAAAAGTTGGCTCCTGAGTAGTATTTTAAATTAGAAGTACATATGACTTTCCACAAGCCACATATCTACTAGCATCAAAGTGCTATTTTAAGACTATCAACTGTAGAAATTACTGCATATACACAAAATTATTTTTATATTCATAAATATAGCTGTTAATTTTCAAATCACTTAACAGGAGGAGGTTTTTATGAGGAAAGTATAAAACTTACTGAGTAAATAGCTTCAAAATTCAGTATTTAGGGGGAAAAACAACACTTTTTAAAAACTAAAATAGAGTCCATATAAATTACTGTAGATTGGGTTAATTCTGGTAACTTGTAACACCCCCCCCCCCCCCCGCTAAAATGGCTAATATCTATAACAGATGCAGGATGAGATGGCCATTTTAGATATTTATATATGGACAAAACTAACAAATCTGTTTTAGAGAATGGCACAGAGATATATTTCTTAATGAAAGGATAAATGAGGTTATTTACTTTTCAAATTTACTTTAAAAATAGCTGAAAGACAAAGGAATCATTCTATTTATACTACATTCAATAACAAGTCAATATTAATCTTTGGTGAGAGAACTCAGAATTGTGATTTCCAGGAGTGGGGAGGCACATGGGTATACAGCCAGGGAGGGGGTCATAAAGAGGCTTCTAGGGTGTTAATAATTTTCTCGATTTCAGTCTTGATGTGGTTAAATGAATACGTTTACATTCTAAAAACTAACTGAAATGTATATATAATTTGCATACCTTATAAATATACATTTCAATGGAAATGTTTACTTAATGTTAAAAAATTTGAGGCTAAATATGTTAAATTGGAATTAGATTGTATAATTTCCAAATTGGTAACAATACAGAAAGATTCCAGTTATCTTTGTACTTTTATCTGTGCTAGATTTTACCAATGACACTTGGTAATTAGGTTTGGTAATGATTTAACCAAAAAAAGTTTAGTTATCTTTTTAAAAAAAAACAAAAGGCAGAAAACATGAAATTGTATTTAATTCAGTTCTTTGTCTTTACCCTATTTACATTTTTTAAGTTACTGAATCATTAAGCCCTGATAAATATTGATTGTGTGAAAGAACATATTGATGAAATCCAACTGATTTAAGAGATAATTTATGCCTAATT
Organism: Canis aureus; assembly: GCF_053574225.1. Lineage (NCBI taxonomy): Eukaryota > Metazoa > Chordata > Mammalia > Carnivora > Canidae > Canis > Canis aureus. Next base: position 109,784,749 of record NC_135649.1, read on the forward strand.
AACACGAAAGACCCTTGAGGGCTATCTTTTTAACAGCACCTCTCAATCTGTGTTCAGAATACCAGTACTGTAGAGTTATTTTTTAAAAAGTATTGAGTATTAAAAAAAAAAAAAAGTATTGAGTATTTATTTAATTAAACTTGGGAACTGTTGAGCGAGACATAAATGCTTCTTTACTGTGGGATTTCTGAAAGCCTTTATAAATTAATGAATGTTGTGAATCTCTACAAAAGGTTATGTGGTATGTATTCTTTCTAAAAAGCCATGTCCCCTCCCCCACTATTACCCCCACACCAATTTGCACGCAGGAACATAGTTTAAAGCACAGCAACGTTCTGAGAGTGCTGCTCAGCAATTCCCAACTGTGCTACGTATACCTTTAGAGACTCTGTGCATAATGTAACCTCCTCTCATTTTGAACAATAAGCTACATGGGCATAAAATAAAATTGATCCATTAACAACTATTTTTTGAAGGTCTACTATCAAACAACCAGCACCAGCTTATGTACTGGCTGGCTATAAGGAAAGCTACGGAAACAGGAAAAACTGGTTCTCACTCAAGAGGTTGTCTGCCTAATGAGGATGAAAAGCTTAAATAAAAAACTGTGAGAATGTTTTAAGCAGTGCAGAGCAGGAAAACTTTCTGGATGAGGGCAGGAGCATGAGGAGGCATGCTCAGGTGTGGTAGTAGCAGTGATCCTGCTGTGGCCCCAAAAAAAAAAAAGCCAGAAAGAACCCAATCATCAGGGAAAGAAGAAGCCAAGTTAGAAAAAGAGAAGAACTAGGTTCACTTACAAAATAATCCTATGAGAGGCCTCTGATATCAAGTTTAAAAAAAAAATTAGAATCTCTTTTCTTTCAACTTTCATTTTAAGATTTGTTTTGAAATGTTATTACTATGCAGCTCTTCAATGCTGAATAAATTTTTAAATTATTTATTATTTATATTTAAATCGTTATTATTCTATCCATTTTAGGAATGTAATTGAGGTATCTTATGGCCCTATCTACATGGAATGTTATAAAACTAGGTACTGCTTCTATTTTAAATAAATTGCATGCTTTTAACATAACATAGTCCCCCATTACTACTATACATCTATTAACAAAATACATGTATTTTACAAAAGCAGGCTCTGATCACATGAAAACACAAAAAAACTCATAAACCAAAAGACATTTTATACAGACAATATCAACTTGTCCCACCTTCATTAAGTCAAGTAAGACGCTATTTAGAATTCCAAGGTATCTTCTCTCCAATGTCTGAGGATGGTTAACAGCTGGAAACTGTAAGAACAACAGGAGAGGAGTGTCAGCACATGGGGAGTGGGATCCATGTGCATGTACTGTGAGTGCTGGAAAAGGTAGCAAAAAAACAGACATTATTGCTCTAGTGCCAAAGTCAAATTTATTTCCTATGCCTATTACTTTTGTGTCTAGGTATTTGAGGTAAGGATTAAAAGGATTGGATGTTAAGTAACAGAAAATGTGCAGGTGAAAGAGAATATTAAATCTAGTCAGACAATGAAGCATGTAAAACAAACCTAACTATAAAAATTTGAGACTGTATTTATACAGTTTACACAGTACTGTATGTTTATATAGACAATTCAGTTATAATATACTTTATACAGAATTTGTCTGCTTGCACAGACAATTCGTAAGCCTTTGTTACAACATCATTTACTCCTGAAAATTAGAGAAGTAAAATAAAAAGAGAGAGAGAGAAGGCAGAAGCAAGTACTTAAAAGGCCACAGAAATGGAAATAGTGAATTCAGATACATGTTCTAGCATTGCTTTTATTTTATTTTTAAGATTTTATTTATTTATTCATGAGAGACACAGAGAGAGGCAGAGACACAGGCAGAGGGAGAAGCAGTCTCTCTGTGGGGAGCCCGATGCAGAACTCGATCCCAGGACCCCTGGATCACGCCCCAGGCTGAAGGCAGACACTCAACCACTGAGCCACCCAGATGCTCCTATCATTGCTTTTAAAATACTCTTTTAATGACCTATTTTCAATTCCTTGCTTTATATAAGTTGGAACAGGAGACAAACAGTCTCCTAAATTAATAAATGCCTTTTTAAATAAAATGAGGGGAGGAGATCAAATTTATTTAGGTGCTCTGTCCTCTCTACCACCTCACATTTTGCAACATCTAAGTAGATGAATAAGTAATAGAGCCTGATGCCATGTACTCCCTCGCAATAGGAAGGCTCTTTTGCTTTTAATACGTTATTTTCTTTATACCAACATAAGAGTATTTCAAAGTACTAGAATCCTTAAACGTGTTAAATACGTGGATGGGAGGACTAGTTATGGAGGAAAATTTTCAAACAAGGCCCTTAAGTCATGATTATGACATTATCTGCACACTGTGCTAGGGATGGCCAGAGATACTGCATATGGGTCAGAACTAAACCTTGCACTGAAGGTGCAACTTGCCACAGTTGGCTAGGACAGCAATCAGCACTGAACTGTACAGTCAAAAATTCTACTTGAGGGTTGGAGAAAGGAGAGACCAAGGCAATTTGCAGCTGGAGAAAAAAAGAATCCATAGACAATATTTGAACTAGGTTTTAAAAGATAAGTAAAATGTGGTGACAGAGAAAAGTAGGACAGCACCCCAGACAGAGGAAGTAGAAGGAATACATGAACTTAACACAGACACAGGCAAACCTATAACTAATTACAGAGCGATGCTATACAAGGCATGGTAGCAATTCTTCTTATTATTTTAGAGATGAAGAAGGTGACAATCAAAAAGTTCAAGTAACTGATTCAAGGCAGGTTACATAATTAAAAAGCAGAACTAATATTTGCACCCAGGTCTATAATTCAAACCCACACTCTTTCTGAACCTAGGCACCTCTCTCAAGGGAGGTTTTTTTGGATGTTGTTGGAGTATTAAATATCAGCCCAAAGAAAGACACCTGTCATGCTGTGATAAACAACTCTGTACTGCTACGTTGTAATTAATATTTTGCTTATGAGGTCTATCTTATGCTACCAGATGTTCCTTTCTTTCTTCAGAAGTAACATTTCATTGATAAGAAAATTAATGAAGAGAGTGAAAAGGTATTAAAAATATTATGATAAAAAATGACCAAACTAACTTTAAAAAATTAATTTATATGCTTTTGAATGAAATCTACCATTCTCATGTGATAATTCAACAAATAACCAAAACTCAAGCATGGAAGTTTAAATTATATCCCAATGAGTAGCTTCTCTTTCTTTCTTAATCATTTGAACAATACAACACAACAAGAGCACATCTTTAATGAGCACTTACTATGTGTCAGGCAGTGGTCTGGGCATGTTACAGATAATACTTAACCTTCACAACAACCCCATCAGGTAGTACTTCTGTTATCAGCATTTTCTACATGAAGAAATAGAGGCACAAGAAGCTTGCCAAAGTCATTCATGTAGGAAATATGGAGCCAGGCTTTGCACCCCAGCAGTCTGACTCCAGAATCTATGTCCTAGACTATGGGACATCGATCGCTACTTTTTCTAAATAAAGCATACCAATAGAGCAACATCTTGTTGACTTTCCAATCCCTACACAACTGAATCGAAATGCCAATAACACTAGACCGGTCGCCAGTGAGTCTGTGTCTCATGGAAGTTCCAGTTCACACGTCCTACATGCTTGGCCATCTGTCGCAGATATTCTCCAACAGAATGATAAAGGAAGACATTTCCCTCAAATGACGTTGCTAAGCCTCCAAAAAGATTAACCTAATTTAGTTAAAATACCACAAACACTTTCAGACCAAATTGTAAAAATATTAACGTTTATAAAAATCAAAGTGTCATGGAAGCAGCAATTTCTCTGACGGTTATTTATAAGCAGTGTTGTCATGTGGTATCCAGCATCTTATAGATAATACTATTCAGTGAGGAGGTCTGTGAACAAAACAGACCACACACAAATGAGGGAATGAGATCCTTCGTTTGGCCTATCTAACACAAATGCTACTCATTCTTCATATCCATTATAAACTTCCAATCTTCTATAAATCTTTCTCCAGTGAATCCAGCCAATTATGACTTCTAATTTTCCAGAATGTTTAACCCTCTTGTGGTCTCAGCCATATTGAGAGATGTTTTAGAAAACAGTGTAATGCACTAAAGAATGAAGTTTTTTATTATATACCAGGCTTTATGATGTTATATTGCTTTCCAATTATTTCATGTGCAAACGTCTTAATTCTTTGGCTCATTTACAAGTTATTAAGGCTAGGTACTATTACACATCTGTTTACACTCTCTTCAGGCAATCAGCATGGAGTCTCTTTAACCAGGCATAGAACAGGAAGCCAACAGGGCCAGCTTGATGTTCCAGAAGTTACAGTTAAAATCCTGAGGTCAGATATTCAATCACTGAATACTATTCAACCTTGTAGGCACTACTCTAGATGTGCTATGAATATAATGGCAGACATGATAGTTCATTTCCTCAAGGAATTCATCAGTTCAGCGAGGATACATATATAATTTTTGAAAACAGCTATTTAAAAGAGATGGCAATGAATGCTACCAGAGCACAGAAAGGGGAGTCACCCACTCCTTGGAAGAGTCTGGAAGGACTTCCGGGAGTGAGAATACTTGACCTCAGTCTGGGGAAAGGAGGAGGAAGAGCTTTCCAGGAAGTAGAGCGAGTACTAGGAGCATCACAGAAATGAAAATACAGAACTGTAGAAGCAACATGTCAAGGAAATGGTGAGAAGTTCAATATGTTAAGTAGGGGGCAATGGTGGGAACAAGTAGCAGACAAGGCTGGAGGGCTAAGAGCAAGGGGTTCTTAATGCTACCTCCTAATGTAAGCAATCCCGTTGAGGCTTTCAAACCCAAAGGAGACAGAACTGAATGTGCAATTTGAGGGAAGATTATTCCAAATGCAATGTGAAAAGAATGAAGACAGAAAGTTGGAGAGAGGAGTTTAGGAGTAGTCAATAAGTTCAGGTAAAACCTGCTAAGGGTGAAAGAAGCATTAGAGATAGAGAGAAGGGAGGCTCAGTTGAGCTTGAGTGCTGACGACACAAACTGGCTCAATGTATCATTCAAGTATTCACTGAGTCCCTAACTAGATGTGCTGGACTCTACTACAGATGCTGGAAATACAGTGAAAAAACAGACGATTTCTGCCATTGGGGAGCTTATACTCTAGTAGTTGAGAATTTGACAGTTGATAATTAACAAATAAACAACACATCTACATACTAGGGTAAGTGCTAGGATAGAAAAAAAGAAGGGTGGTGCTAAGTAAGGGAGACACTAGGAAGATGATGGGGGCAGTATGCTGGTGGCATCAAAGAGGGGGACATTCTTGGAGGGGAGACTTAAAAAGTGAGAAGGGATCGTGCAACAGAAGCACTTTCCCAGGAGAAAGAGCGACAAATCCCAAATCCCTGAAGATGAAAAAAATCTTAAAATGCTTATAGTAGTCAAAAAAAAAAAAAAAAAAAAAAAGACAAGTTGTGGTGAGAGCTTGGAGAGAGAAAGAGAAGCAGCCACTATGTTGTGTGCTCATGTGTGAGGAGGGTTTGTTCATCAAAGTGAAATGAACTGAGGTCCAGAAAGTCAAAAGAAAAATGAAGTGTTCTGCAAATGTCAAGAAAACATGGTTTGGGGACCATGTGTTTAAAAGAAAGGAAGTGGCGGTTTTATAGTTCTCACAATGGTCACCAATCAGCATGTTAGCCCAGAGTAGTTGTAAACAAAAAAGTAGCTTTTGGGGTAGATGGCAAAAGTAGCTCTTGGGATAGATAGGCAAAAGTAGTTTTTGCCTATAGGTAGGCAGCCTATATCTGGATACTCTAATAAAGTGCCTCTGCAAGTTGCTTGTCTCTCATTTGGGGAAAGTTTATATCTTAAGGCCCTTTTCAGTATATTCCCTGAAAACAAGTTTTATACAAAGTTGGCAAGTCCAGAAAAGGCTGCCCAAGACAATATACTAGTTTGAAGTGCTTCACTGATGCTTCACTGTCAACAGACAAGAAATAGCTTCTAGAACACAACCTTTAAATCTATAGAATGCAAGTATTCATAGTCTCCCTCAAATCATTGCAAATATGTTTGTTCAAATAAGCAACAGTCATTTATACATTTTTATATCTCTTGAGGATGCTTAATATTTTACAGAAAGCAACATTCTGAGATAACCAACGTGTAGAATATGATAATGCATATGCTAGAAGAGGGTTTGAAAATTTGGAACTTATAAACTAGGAAAAACATTAGCAGTTCCCACTTTCAAATTCAGACTACTTCTTAAAATTCACAAGTACTATATAAGATTCAAAAATAAAATATTATAATGGGGATTATAAACATTGTATTGGGAAAGGGAATAGTATTCAATGGATAGCTTAGCATTCCATTGTGCAACGAACAATGATTTAAATACTGCTGTATTGATTCCATTTGGACTTTTAGTAAAGCCTCTTACCCGGAGCCCATGGAATCGAGGATTACTGTAGAAGAGCTTCATCTGTTCAGATGGAAGTGGTCCTAGCACCTTCTGAATAGTAAAAAGTTGGTCGATTTCGCTCTCTCCAGGAAATAAAGGCTGTCCATCGCTAAGCTCCCCAAGAATACAGCCCACTGACCACATATCTACAGACTTTCCATAAGGAGCTCTGAAAAGCAAATGGAGAGATTATCTTGGCAAATGAAGAAGAAATACATTTTAATAACTTCCAAATTATTTTGAGCAGATTCAAAATTTAAAGCAATTTGTGTATTTAAGGAATTAAAAATGAGGCTGAAGAAAAGGAATTATGGATATCCAAGTAAAATTCAGAGCACAAGTAAATAAATCTATGCTAATAAAACCATCAGTTTAATAACAATTTAGTTAGTATACACTAAGTTGAAGTCTATTCACCTCTGGGCATATTTTGAACATGAATGGCTTAATAAACCCTAATACAGTGCACATGAGTCTGATGAGTTAACATTTCACTTGGAAAATCAAATACTCCCAGGAAATGCATTTTCTAGGTAATTATCCTTTAGCTCTTGAAATGTCAAAAAGTTATACCTCATCCATTTTTTGAGTTCAGACTATTAAAATGTAACTATTGGCTCACGTGTCTTCTTAAACAATAAACATTGAATATTATTTAACTTTTGATTGTATAGAATCACGATTTCTAATACCTAGGGTGGTCTAAGCTCTATTGTATTATTTACCTGAAACTATTTGTACCCTGTGTATATGGCGCTTTATGATAATTATTTGCCTCAAAGCATTTTTTTCCATTTCCTTAGGGGTTTACAGCTCTCCACTTGGATCTGAGTTTACGAGAAGGCTTTAGGAGTGTTACTATTATTAATAAGTGGAGACTATATGTGAAAACCTAAGTACTCCAAAAATGCTTTATATGTATGCCCCAGTATCTATAGCCTTAGGTTAAATTATATGTGGCAGATTAAGAAACCATATTTTCTTTAGTTTCAAATACAAATAATCCAAGTTTTAAGAATGAAAAGCCAAGGGATGCCTGGGTGGCTCAGTGGTTAAGCATCTGCCTTTCGGCTCAAGGCATGATCCTGGAGTCCTGGGATCGAGTCCCATTATTAGGCTCCCTGCATGGAGCCTGCTTCTCCCTCTGCCTATGTCTGTCTGTCTGTCTCTCTCCGTCTCTCGTGAATAAATAAATAAAATCTTAAAAAAAAAAAAAAAAAAAAGAAAGAATAGAAAGCCAAGGGTGCCTGGGTAACTCAGTTGGCTAGGTGTCTAACCCTTTTCTTCAGCTCAGGTCATGCATGATCTCAGGGTTGTGGGATTAAGCCCCATGTCAGGCTCCATGCTGAGCATGAAGGCTGCTTAAGATTCTTTCTCTCCTTCTGCCCCTCCCCTCCTCATGTTCATGTTTCTCTAAAGAAATTAAAAAGATAAGAGAAAATAAAGTATCTGAAAAAAAAATATGGGATGAAATTCTAGAATGCTATAATGACACAGCAGTAATACAAAACTTTTAATACTCTAAATTAAAGCACTGTTAACAGTATACAGAATATGTTTCTAGGACAATAAATCACTACAACTGTAAGTCAGTATTTTATTTATCTCATTTCCTTCCCACAAAAACCTACAGGTAGGACCATATTAGGAAACTTCATGTAGACTTTTTTGGTAGCTTGTTGAGGAGGAAAGGATACTGATATTTCTTTAATATCTGTAGAAAAGAAAAAACCTTGTGCTAGATGGAGAAACTTAGGGAAAATTTCTACATAACCAAATCGCACTATTTTTCTTCTGTCAATGGATGTGAATAATTTATGCAGCTGGAACTATTTTGAATGTCAAGGACAAAATCTTGAGAATGTACAAAAATGTACATTTTTAATGTTAACCAAATATCAACAGATTTCAACGGGATTTTTACACAAATAATATGGTTCTTCAACTAGTACTTGACAATCATTTAATTAGCAATATATAATTTGGCTCAAATTAATTGAAGTTGCAATTTACTTTTGGTAGCTCCCACACATTTCTAAACATAACTGCTGTTTTCTGACAGGTATTATTAGGCAGCAAATACTCTCTGAAGGTCTGCAATAAGGCTGTCCTCAGAATGAACTCCTTGGGGCCATTGTATAGACAAAACTATATTATAAAAAGTCCTCTACCATAATTGAATCCTCAGATGGTGTTCTAAGAATGATCTACTTCATACTCATTTCTTCTTTGGCAAATCTGCCCAGTAAACTCAAACTCCAATTCCTCCCAAAAGAAAAGGGACTATGCATCCAAGTAAGTCCAGACAGAAGTACACAGAAAAAGAAACAAAGACAATCACAAAAGAAAATCAACCCTAAAACCAAGTTTAAAAATTAGCACAGAAATTCCAAAATCTATCCACACAAAGAGAGATACTAAAGTGACTAACCACATTTATTTCCCAAGATAAAGCAAGCTATTGATTTTTTTTTAAAGTAAAGCTTTCAATAACTGATATCAACAATTCGTATAGGTTCTATGTCAACAATGAATTAAGAATTACAACCAGATGGTTAATAGACACTGGGAAGGGCACCTGGGTGGCTTAGTAGTTGAGCGTCTGCCTTTGGCTCAGGTTGTGATCCCGGAGTCCCAGGACTGAGTCCTGCATCAGTCTCCCTGAAAGGAGTCTACTTCTCTCTCTGCCTATGTCTCTGCCTCTCTCTCTCTGTGTCTTTCATGAATAAATAAATAAAATACTAAAAAAAAAAGAAAAAAAAATACACACTGGGAAATTGTGAACATCAAAATAAACCTTCAGTGAGTAACTTAAACATAATCATCATGATCTTCAACAAAAGGAAATTTATATTCCTACTATATAAAAAAGTATCTTTTTAAAAAAGATTTTATTTATTTATTTGACAGAGAGAGAGAGAGAGAGAACATGAGTAGGGGAGCAGTAGAGGGAAAGGGAGAAGCAGGGTCCCTGCTGAGCAGGGAGCTCGATGCAGGGTTCGATCCCAGGACCCTGGGATCATGACCTGAGCCAAAGGCAGACATTTAACTGATTGAGCCACCCAGGCACCCCAAAAAGTATCTTTTAAAAATTAAATTTCTTGGGGCACCTGGGTGGCTCAGTTGGTTGAGTGTCTGACTCTTGATTTCTTTTTTTTTTTAAATAATAAATTTATTTTTTATTGGTGTTCAATTTGCCAACATACAGAATAACACCCAGTGCTCATCCTGTCAAGTGCCCTCCTCAATGCTCACCACCCAGTCACCCCCACGCCCCTGACTCTTGATTTCTGTTCAGGTCATGAGATCAAGCCCTGAGTCAGGCTCCAAAACCAGCACAGAGTCTGTTTGAGATTCTCTCTTCCTATCCCTCTACTCCGCTCCCTACTCAAGCTCTCTCTTTAAACAAACACATAAATAAAATCTTTAAAAATTACATTTCTCATATCCCCCAGATACACATTTGGTGCACTAAAGAGATGAAACCTATAATTAGAGCACTGGTCATCATTACCACCATATCTCATTTTATTTGTAGAATGTGCATTCTTTTTCCATTCTTGGATGGTCCCAAAGAAGTAAATACAATATAGGGAAAATAAGAAAATATTACAAATAAGGTGAGTAGAGGATTATTCATATAACTGTGATTGAGTTCAGGAGGATAGGCTCCTTCTTAGGCTCTCAAGTTAAAACATACTAAAAAGAAAAAAAGAATCTTATCAGAAAATCCTTTTCTGGGGTTAACAGATGAAAGAGCATTTAAAGTGGAAGGAAGGGGCAGCCCAGGTGGCTCAGCGGTTTAGCACCACCTTCAGCCCAGGGCATGATCCTGGAGACCCGGGATCGAGTCCCACGTCGGGCTCCCTGCATGGAGCCTGCTTCTCCCTCTGCCTGTGTCTCTGCCTCTCTCTGTGTGTGTCTCTCATGAATAAATAAATAAATAAAATCTTAAAAAAAAAATAAAGTAGAAGGAAGGGTGGGCACAAAGTGGATGGATGTGATGTTGCTGAGAAAATCATCAAAGCAGTGTGTTTGAATAGTCATTTGCCATCAAACAGGATTTCTCTATTCAGAAGAAAATTGGCAATTGGTTCAGTATTTACATCATGTTTCTAGCAACGTGGCTGGATATAAGAGACACTTGATAAGTATTTGCTGAATTAATTAATTAATGAACAAACCAACAGACAGGCCAGGCCTCCCAACAGGAGGTTGAGTTTATTTCTTCATCCCTTGAGTCAGGGCCTGGTCATGTAACAAGCTTTGGCCAATGAGACAAAAGCCATGCAAACAGAGGCTTGAAAACTACTTTTGCTTTTGGGGCTTGCCCTCTTGCTGCAAGAAATTTTTCAGTTATCACATGAAGCAACTTGGATGAGTGTCTATGGAACGGAGATGGTCTGTTCCAGCTGAAGCCTCGTAAACCCACCAGCTAGACTCCAGATGATCTGCTGGCTGACTGTAGCTACCTGAGTGATTCCCATTGAGACCAATGGATTGAGGAACAATCCAGCTGAACTTCAATTACTGACTTCCCCAAAACACTGGTACCTAGAATTCTGAGCAAATAAAATGGTGTTTGTTTTATATCACTAAGTTTTTTGGGTGGATTGTTACACTGCAATTGGTAACTGGTATTTGATTAACTAAAGATCTTATCTTTCATACATGATCCCTAAGCTAATGATATACGATCAGAAAATATATAAATGTCATTTTATTTAGGGACGGTAACTCACCCAAGTAAGAGTTCTGGGGACCGATACCACCTGGTGGCCACATATTCTGTATAATTAGCATTATTGCCTTCTGATAGATTCCGAGCAAAACCTGAAAGACAGAAAAACCCAAAGGTATAGCTTTGAAAAATAAATAATAACTTCATGTTGGTAAAGTATTTCAGTGTTAGTAATATTTTAAAGGAACATCAAAAGAACATAATGACTGGTAATGAATGGGCTGTTTACTAATGGCACCTTCAATTATTTTACTAATTGACATTCATATGTCAATTAAAAGAATAATTTAAGAATACACTAAATTAATATTAATATTTTCTTATTTAGAAAGAATATTTAGTGTATTCACTATTAATATTTTCTTATTTAGAAAGAATATTTAGTGTATTCACTAAAAAAGCCAGTTGCCTCCTATACTAAAGAAATCCATATTTTTGAAGTCATCACATGCTTTTATAAGCATTCAGAGCATATTTTTAAGTCAGCTCTCTCAATAAATGCAAATTTTAGGAACAAAATGAAGTCCCCACAAGAGCTCAAGTCAAAGCTAAAATACCCTGTCATAGATGGCCATTATATTCCAATATGTGGGACTTAACACAGTATTTGTAGATCTATAATTGCTGATCAATTCTAGCCATTGTATAAAGAACTAATGATTGACAAAGATGGAAACTAAGCAGGCCAAAATTATTTTCATCTCCTAATATAACTGAGAAGCATATTAGGGGTATCTTAATTACTTATAGACTCTAATCATTATTTTCCCTTTAAACCCTCACACAAAAAAAATAAAAAATAAAAAAAATAAACCCTCACACAAGGTTTTGGGGTCTAAAAATAAGCCAGTAGGTAAGCTAATTACCCATCTAGCTCGCCAAAAGCTTACAGATAGTCACAGAGAACCAGAACATTAAAATCAGGGGTAAAAATTAAGGTGTTTGTCAGTTTTGAAAAGCAGAAAATAGTGTTTCTTAAAATGGAGGAATAAAAAATAAAAACAACCACAGCAAAAAACAAAGCCTGAACTTCAGTTAATCAATGCTTCATTGTAAGGCATATTTGGAAGAAATATTCCTATTTCCAAATGAGATTCTTCAAGCTAGACAAAGGAGCTCCATGCCCTGGGAGGGAAAGCAGTTCGGAAGTCCTCATTGAGTATGCTAGGGCACAGAGTACCACATGCAGTGCTGCCATGTGAAACCTCCTTATCACTTAAAATTGTCTTTCCTTTAAGAAATGATGTTGGGGGTGCCTGGGTAGTTCAGCTGGTTAAGCATCTGACTCTTGATTTCGGCTTAGGTCATGATATCGATATCCTGGGATCAAGCCCTAAGTCTGTCTCCGTACTCAGTGGGAAATCTGCTTGAGGATTTTCTTTCTCCTTTAACCACCCCCCCGCCACATGCACACACACTCGCTCGCACTCTCTCTCCCCCCCTAAAATAAATAAATAAATCTTTTTTAAAAAAGAAAGAAAGAAAGAAATGATGCCAGTCCAAGGATATCCTTTTCCTATTATCAACCATTCTATAGGTATCTTTTTTGTATTTATAACTTGCTTACAAATTTCAGTAATTTGTGTGTTTAAGCAGATCACCAATCCATAAAATCATGGAAGAACAGTAAAGGGCATATGAGGTGCACAAAATCTCAGTGTTTGGTGGTAACACAATTATTGATAGGAAGCCAGAAATAGAAACAGAAATACTTCTGAAAATCACAATGCTAAGAAAGTGCTAAAAATGTCAAGGTCAAAATCTTCTAAATAATTATATTTTGGTATTTTTTTATTCTCCTAAGCACTTTATAAGATGTTTAACATATAGCAGATTAAAAAAAAAAACATATAGCAGGATTCTTCTTTGCAACATTCTTTATAAAGTATGAAAAAATTTAAGTCCTTTAAAACATTTTTCCTCAGGCAAACAGGTTCATAACACTCAAATTCCTTACAAATACTGAGTGAAAACAATTATACATGCCTTTAATAGCTACACTAGACAAATCTGGTCATTCACACAGTGCATTCTCTAGCTTCCATTTCTCATTTGTTTGACCCATCTACAAGATACTAAACTAACATATTTAATGAAAGGCAATGCATTCTCTTTTATACATAGAGGTTTACATCATATTTATGATTATACTTGGATATATGAAAAATAACATTAAAAAAAAATCAAGGTTTCTTCAGCATATGGATTAGACAGAAGATTTTCTTAAGGTGATCCAGAACTTAAACACCCTAATTTATAGTTTTAAAACTTTTGTACATTATTTTAACTTAAATAGCACTTAATACAGTTTTATATACATGGAAAAGAATGCACAATTTTCTACTAGGATTGAGTACAACTCAAAAGCTTCCTAATATGCTCAACCAGGAGCTGAGATATTACACATCAATTACTAATCTTATTCATTAAACATCTGAGGGGAATAAATGGAATTGTTCTAAAAGTGTCTTTGACTCTTACAAGTATGTAATTATTGCATATACAGGATACATATGTATTTACCTTGGCATATTATTAGTGTTCATGATTATACCTAAAATAATTTCTATCAATGATTATTACAATATTTAAAAAATATTCTTTCATCCTACTCAAAACAGAAGTCATAGTGGTATTTCATAGAAAATTAGTTTTCTGGAGTCATTAAGAACTGGGCTTATGAATACATGCACGTGCATCTATTTGCTTTGCATTCTCATTAAACAAATACTGCATTATGAATTTTTTTTAAATGTAGACAACACTATGCAGAGTACAGTATTCTCCCAGCAATCGATTTTTCAACATATGATGTAATAGAATATTCCTCTGCTAGTTTAAGTCAAAACATTAAAAAATACTTTTAATAAGCCTTTAAAAGCTACTTGTTATATTAAATTAATTCTACTTACAGGGCTCAATTTCTTTTTAACTTACCAAAATCACACAGTTTCAAAACATCATTGTGGCTGATTAAGAGATTTTCTGGCTTTATATCTGAAATATAAAGATGAAGAAACAATTATTAAAAAATGTTCCATGGACTGCTGATTGATACTATTGGTCACTATAATGGCACCTAATTAGAAATATCCAGAGTAAGGTGAATAGAAACCTATAGCAATGAAAAGCAGGGTAACACATTTTATACTGGTACATTAAAGTTTCAACTAATTTCTTTTTGAGAAACATGAAGACCCACAATTTAAGAAATATTTTTCCCTTTAAATCTTAAAGGTATTAATGGGATTTCTGAAAGGAATTTAAGAATCACTGAATCTAGACCACCATGTTTCAAGGAACTATTCTACTTTATAAAATATTAGTAACATAAATTTTTGGAGATAGGATATTAAAAAAAAAAGGTTTACACCCACAAAATACCTTAAAAACACATTTAAGTAGCTAGAATTATATTTACTAGAAAAAAAAACTTCATAAAAATAGAATTTCTGTTGTGATTTTCTACATAATGTCTATATTTACATATCTCTTTAGCTTTCCTGTGTGGTTCACAATTATAAATGTCTAATGCTGAAGTTATACTGCATGAGTCAAGAAAAGACTTCTCATTTTTTCCGTGGATCTTCAGAAGATGTGGTGGGAGCTGAGTAGAAATACACAGAAAATGCTATTTAATTCCTGCCTTGGGAGGCACCTCACAATACTATTTTTAGAGTAACCATCATCTCATCTCTATCAGATGGCAGAGGTGAAAATGGAAAAAGGGAAGAGATGGGAGTAAAATCTGCAGAGAATCATGGTTTCTACTGCTAATTCACAACCATTGATTTATTACTATATACTTAACCAAATCACAGGATCACTTTAGAAATGTAGCTAGCTCAGTTCCTTATTAATAGCTTCATGTTATAGTATAGATTGTTATTAGAATAGATATTAGATATGCAGTTGACTCGGAGATCTATCTATACCACCAACAACCTTGATAAGGTAACTGATATGAAAGTCAAATCCAAGAGAAATATAAACTATCTTTTTCTAGACATTTTCTAGACTTTTTCTAATAGGAGTTGGCATTCTTCACATGACCTTTAAGCTATTCTTAAAGTGAGACTATTTTTAAAGTGATATCCTTTTGTGCATGTATAGGTGAATTAAAATGTAGTATTCATTTATCTGATAATTCAGAGACCAGAAGTAGATACTGTAACATTTTCTGATAAACAGCTTCTGGCTTCATTATTTTATCAATATGTGTCCCATTATTGTAAAACTCTGCAATTTAAGATAGATTATCAGGAGAAGATAAACTGCATAAAGTCAAGGACTGTGCTGAGAAAGTAATTGCCCTTTTATTACTATAAACCACCCACCTCACAGCAATAAAGGACAAAACAGTTTACAGAAGCATACTCATGACCTTTATGCAAGGTTGATCATATCTACAACTTGCAATGGGCACTTTTCACTAATGGGTAGGGAAATTCAGGAAGTTAAAGTATATACTAGAGGTGGTTGGTCTAAGAGGGAATGAAAGGTGACTGTCAAGGGCAGGAAGTCAGTGACCACCTTTAAAGCCTTATTCTGGGTGGTTTCACATTACCTGCAGGACCAAAAGGCAACAGAGAACATCCCTTTGTTCTTTTAACTCCAAGGAAACTTCACAGTTCCTATTTGTTGAGTTCTTTATATCCCTAGGCATTTCTAAAGTTGAGAATAGATCTTGTTATACAAACAAAGATCTCACTATAATATCCAAATAAACTTGTCAGTCCATCCTTTTGGTGATACAGAAGGAGACTTGAAAGGTAAATGACATATCATATCCTGTACTTTCAAAATGTATTCAATTTAAATGGAACATCAATGCCCATGGAAATATTCTTAAGATAATAATGTATAAAATATTTCATTGTTAATTCTGATATTTTCTTAATATTTTCCATTTCAAAAATTCCATACTTACCTCTATGGACAATATCATTCTTATGGCACCAGTGAATAGCTTTGATTAGCTGATAGATATAACTTTTAACCTTTTCAGGTGGAACCCCATTTGGCATTTCTTCCAGCAATTCAAGCATATTCTAAAAATTAAATAGGGAGTCATTAATCTCCACAAATTACGCAGGCCCATAAATCATGTATTAACAATTTAAAAAAGCATCTTGGATGATAATTCACCCAATGCACAGCATGCATTTTTAAGAACTGTTTTGTTTTCCATTTACTATCTTTTTCATGCAGAAGTAGGATACTGTATTAAATCAAAGTTCTCTTTTAAGAGAAATTCCATTCTACTCCCCAGTGCTGCCCAAATAATAACCCTGGTACTTTCCACTCTCCCTAAAACCTTCCACACATCACTTTAGAATAGTTTCAAGTGGAAAGCAATACAAAGTAGAGATAAGATGCTGTACTGTATAAAGGAGGGGAGAAACAGTCATTTTAACACAGTGCACTATGCATGTTTAATAGAAACCTGCAGTAAAATCAAGCCTTGAAAATATTTCTGGAACACCTGGAAAATATTCTTAAAAGAAAATGATCCTTATGATTAGAAGTGATCCATGCAATCAGTACAAAAATTAAGACAGGCTGGAAAATGCTGTTGAAATAAACACAGATAGATCCCAAACAAATCAAGTTTCGAAACTTAGAGTCAGAGACCACTCTAAAATTCATGCAAATTTTTTTATTAAATAGAAACTCCACTTAAGCTGTCTCCACTGAATTTCCAGATTAACCACACATTTTCCATTCCCTCTATAAAGTACACTGAAGTCCACAGCATGATTAGTTTATTGTTTGTACATGACCATCTAGGAACGCAGGTCTCAAAATGTGATCTGTGGATCTCTTGGGGGTGGTTATCAGGTCTTGCAGAAGGCCCATGAAGTCAAAACTATATTCATAGTAACACTCAGCTTGTTGGATCTTTCACTATGTTTATATTTATACTGATGACTCAAAGCAAGGATGGGTAAACTGATGGCACCTTAGCATAAATCAAGGCATTGGATTCTTCAATGCTACACCTTCGCAGTTAAAAAAAAAAAAAAAAAAAGACAAAAAGCCAGTTTTAGTTAAGGATGTCTTTCTTTGATGAAGCAGTAAAAATTATGACTTGTATTAAATTTCAACTCTTGAGTATATGTCTTTTTAGGAATATATATGATAAAATCAAGAATATACATAAAGCATTTCTGTTACATAACAAAGCAAGATGGTTGTCTTGAAGAAAATTACTTGGTGATCAAGTTGCAAGTTGAGATAGCGGCTTCTTCTTCATAGAACACCATTTTTTACTTAAAGAATGACCTACAACTGTATTTATGTTAATATGTAATGGGATTATTATTATTTTTAAATGAATATTTTATACTGCTCAGTTTTGACTCAAAATATGATAAATATTAATAGATAAAACCCACATAAATAATCTCTTAGGGTTTCCAAAATAATGTTGAGTGTAGGCGTCGCAAGACCAAAAAGTTAGAAAACCTGGTTTGCTTAATACAACCTCACAATTTTGTTCCCACCAGTCAAGCTGCATACATACAATCAGCTGCTTGTTTATAACACTCTCGTACCTATTATAACAGATGCACTTGTTATTTTAATACCATTAAATATCATATAAACCAATGAAATAATGTTTTAAATAAAGAGAGTTGCTGTTTATAAGAAAAACAAAGTTTAATACTTCAGAAAGACTTAATAAAGGAAAGCCACTAAACATACTGCTGTCTAATCAAATGTGAGTGCAACAACTATAAAACGCTGACAGGGAACAGGTGATGATGGTGATAAGAATTCTGCACTGAGATTGCTTTACAATGTTTTTAAGCTTTTGCTTCACTTTAAAGATGCTCTCGCAGGCTATGATAGTTGATGCATTATGGATATGATGTATTTAAGAAAGACTTGTCAGAACTCCAATCAGAAGACAGATACTCAAAAGGCCTTGACCTGACCTCTAAAGAGTAGTAAATGAATATATATTGATCTATTATAAGTTAAAATGTTTGAAGTATGTTTCATTTTTAAATGATTCTCCATTTAAATTGCCTTTTTCAATTAACAAATGCATAGGAAGTCCCAAATGCACGCATGGAATAGAAAGTAAGTTGTATGTCTCATTTCATATTACGCTCTAAATTGATCAGTGGCAGAAAAGAATGTCCCTCAATATCCATTCTTCCCTTAGCCCATAGTAATACAATTTGTAAGTAGATGCATAGGTGTTCAGAATGAAGAGTACATTTCCCCTCTGCCTTGCAGCTAGGGTGGCCATGAAACTAAGTCCTGGCCAATGGGAGGTGATAGCTGGAGCCTCCTTTTGACCTTGAGAACAAGAGCCACATCTCAGGGGTGGTAGAGTGGAAAGGCAGAAGGAAATCTCTATTTTGTTTAAGTCACTGTAATTGTATATCTCTGTAAAAACTCCTACCCTTTAAGAGCATCGTTTTCTTGCCCTCTTGAGACTGTCAATCATTAGGCACTGCCACTGATGGGAGGTCACCTTCTACTGAAAAACCACAGGGTCAAGGCAAGAACCACCAGACTGGGGGACACAAGACAGAAGCTCTGGTAGCAGCTCTGCCAATTATCTGCAGAGAGATCTCACATGGGACAAATTGGTACACAGAAGTGATTTCTCCATTTGTTCTTATTAAATTGTTATTAATCATGAACCATCACCCTGAGCAGAACAGAAATAAAAAAGACAAACTGAAATAGATCTGTCAGAATTTCATTACTTGGCAGTGAAAATCGTAAATTGCATGATTATTCTTGACAACTAAAAAATAATATAGGGGATCCCTGGGTGGCTCAGTGGTTTAGCGCCTGCCTTTGGCCTAGGGCGCAATCCTGGAGTCCCAGGATCGAGTCCCACATCGGCTCCCGGCATGGAGCCTGCTTTTCCCTCCTCCTGTGTCTCTGCCTCTCTCTCTCTCTTTCTATGTCTATCATAAATAAATAAATAAATAAATCTTAAAAAAAAATAACATAAAAGAGCTTCTGATTTTTACAGCAATCCTTTTTTATAAATATCAAATTTTAGTTTAATTTTGGTGGGGAAAGTCCCTTAGGAAAATACGTAAATTGACATAGAAATAGAAAACTTTAGGGGAACCTGGGTGGCTCAGTTGGTTAGGCATCCGACTCTTGATTTTGTCTCAGGTCATGGTCTCAGGGTTGTGGGATCAAGCTCCGTGTTGGGTCCACACTGGGTGTGGAGCCTGCTTGAGATTCTCTCTCTCTCCCTCTTCCCCTTCCCACCCTCAAAATAACAGTGTTTTAAAATGACAAAGAAACTTAAAATACTCTTCAAGTCTTGCTTGAAATGAAATTACTATGTACATTTATTTTCATTAGAAAACTAATTTGTAAAAGCTGAATTAATTCAAAAGCCACATTCCTGGTCCATCATCTTGGCAATGCTGCTTTTTATTTTGTAATAATGATAATGATGGTGATGACACTGTCATTTATGACATGGAAAGCACCTGGCAAACATAATGCTCTCCAGTATTCATCTTCTGTAGAAAGCCTCATATTATCATGTAGAAATTCCTCGTTTTATCATGCAGATTCCCATAAAGACATGTACTCAAGAAGTGAAATCTAATAAAAGTAATAATTTTTATTGTTTAAATAGCAGGAAATTAGGAGCCACATACTCATTTATTAAGAAAACCTCTAAAAGGTCCATCTGAGTTCTGCCTCTCTCTCTATATCTCTCATGACTAAATAAATAAAAGCTTTTAAAAAATAAAAAAAATAGGGATGCCTAGGTGGCTCAGCAGTTGAGCCTCTGCCTTTGGCTCAAGGCATGATCCCACTGTCCCAGGATCGAGTCCCACATCGGGCATCCTGCATGGAGCCTGCTTCTCCCTCTGCCTATGTCTCTGCCTCTCTCTGTGTGTCTCTCATGAATAAATAAATAAAATCCTTAAAAAAAATAAAAATAATGAATGAATGAATGAATGAATGAACGAATGGTCCATCTGGCTCCAGTTTATTCTACTCTTGTCAAGGTAATTATTTCAATTTTGGACAATAACCAACCACTATAGGGCAGCTGCCCCCAAAGAAACTCAGACACATGTATTGATTACCGTAGTATACATTTGCCCCTAGGCCATACATCATTAAAATTGTCACTAATAGTTAACCAATTAAAAAAAAAATACTAAAGCAAGTATGCAGACAATTTGAACTGTGTGTACTTTTCCGATTTTCTCCTGAGCTTCCAATTCCTTATTTGTGGCCTCATCTACCTACTCAAGCCTCACCTTATGCCTCCTGGCACATCTTCTTCCCTCAAAACCAGAACACTGGCAATTCACTAAAGTGGGCTCCATGAGCCCAGTCATTTGCCACCCTAGGTCTGATTTAGGCAGCCATCCTATGCTTGCAGGCTGCCTTCCACACCTCTGTCATTCTATGTCATCACTGTCAACTTACTTATCTCTCCCTCAGAGGCCTTGCCTAGGTTTAATTTAAATAAACCAAGCCTAAAAATTACTTGTTGAACACAGATTCTAAAATATCAGAAGCCAAATTAATTCACTGTTGAAATTTAAGATGATCTCTGTACAGTTAAATTCCACAAAATAATTCAATGTATTTCAGGGCTTCTAATGATTATGGATAATAATTCCATTTTTAAAATACTGAGATTATGAGTACATTGACAAATCACACCAGATAATAATGCTTCCTTGAATAGTGTCAGAAACAACCCTAAATAAAAGAATCAGGCTGGGGTGCCTGGCTGGCTTAGTCGGTAAGACATGTGACTCTTGATCTCAGGGTTGTGAGTTCAAGCCACATGCTAGGTGTAGAAATTACTTATAAAAATTTTTAAAAAGTAAAACAAACAAACAAAAAGCAAATTTCCATACTATCAATTAGTGACTTACTTTTTCAACATACTCAAACACCAAGTACAATTTCCCCCTCCGACGAAAGGCTTCCTTCAGCTCCACGATGTTTTCTTGCTTGAGAGTACGAAGCATTTTAAGCTCTCGTAAAGTCGTTTCCTTGACTTCTTCATTTTCTAGAATGTAAACAATGGTGAATAGAGTAAAATTAAAGCTTTCAAGTTACTGTTCAAAAAATTCCAAGAACAGTAAAAACATACCAATTCCATTTTCCACTTTGAGTACTTCTGCATAAGAAGTTCAAGGATGTAAGATTAAATATCACATTTTCTTGTTGAAAGGATCAAGAATTAGCAACTTACAGAAGAAAAAGCTTACTTGACCAGCATGAACCTAATTTTCTGCTTGTGTTTTCTTATACTGCGTATTGCAAAGTATATGTATAAACACAGACTTACAGATATGACTTATGAATTCACTGTCATTTTCATTCTAACACTACATACTAAGAAAGGTGGAGTTTAAAAGGGTAAAGAACAATCATCTGTATTAGTGTGCAGAGGAGCCTCTATGCAGCATCTGAAGCAGCTGATGTTTTTAACTTTGGCCTGAAGTTTTGGCTCAAAAGAGCATTTCATTCCTCAAGCTGCATGTGAGTCACCTCAGTGTGCAGAGGTCATGTACCAGGCACCCACAGTGCAGCCACAGTCAAGTTGCAGGGATTTCTAAGAGTGTCTGATCTCTCTGAACAGCAGCTGCTATAGGTTCCTGTTGTCTTTCTGTGGTATGTGCATCTGTCCAACCCAGATGGTGTAGCCGTACTGGGATAGAGAACTTATGCTGAACCAATATAGCCTTCCATATTGTCAATTTCACTCATGATAGTCCCAACAGGCGGGAGGAAGGACAGAAGTCACATTAACTCTAATGGATGAATGGGGAGGGGAGTAAGGAAGGTAATACTTTATTTTAAATGAGTTTTTATGATACCTTTAGATTTAGCCTGGAAACTCTAACTACCATGTTTACATATGGAATACAGGTTCATAATCCTTTACCTGCAATTTCAAAACTCAGTCTAAAAACTGAACACTTTTTCCAAGTTTATGGCAAATCTCTTTAAAAGTAAAACCTGAACTGACATGAGACCACTTATATTGTGTATCCCACTTACTTATGAACATTAATATGTTTGCTTTAGAAATAGTACCTGGTTACAAGGTGCTAAAGTAGCATGCCATATTTCCATTCTAAAACCCAAGAGTTATAAATTCTAAAACACATTTGTCCCCAAGGTTTGGAGTCAAGAGTCAAAATCCTAGCTCAAGACTCTAAGTTTTTTGACTCTCAGGTTCAGGCACATCTAACCTCCCTTAGGTTCAGGGAGGAAGAAAATGGAGTTTGGGGATGAAGGTAAGAAAGATGAAAATGCCTTCTAGGAAGAAATGCTTCCCAACCAAGATACACAAGAGAAAAGGGGCTAAATGGGGCTAGAGGGAGAGCAAAGGTTCTAAATTAGGTGCCAGGAATACTTCTCAGATTATTTTCTATCCTAGTCCATCTTCCAGCCCCTGTTCAAATTGAGTTAAAAGAATAAAGAGATAGTAATAAAAGCAGGGGCCTTGTAGCACCAGAATACCTGTAATAAACAGGGAACATAAAATCAACACTCCTTTGTCAACTGGTTACACAAGTGAAATATTTTCCCTACTTCAGCAAAAGCATAACAAAACAATAACTATTGAAGAACCCTAGAGCAGAGATTAGTAAAGGAGAGAGAAAGATACTGCCTACCAGAAAGCAAGAACTCATAACAAAGGCCAACAGTGGCATAAGCAGTGAGCTAGCTCAGCCCACACCAGGGGGTCAGCTGGGAACTGGGGACTCACAGGCTCCCATCAGGGGAAAAGAACATGACACTGTGGGGGCCACCTGGCAGTATAGGGAATGTATGAGATGTGATCAGGGGACTTCCCAAAGAGGCTTAGAGTATCGTAGTGGGACAGAGGTCCAGATGTTTTACAAATTGGGGCTAAGTGGTATTTTGTGGCTTTTAGAATTGCTAACACCTAGGGAAGACTAAAAAGCCTTTAATCTTGTGAGGAAGGCTAACCTACTTCTCTGCTATCCCATCTGAATTACTTTCAAGACTGGGGTAATCAAAGTAAATATATCTCTAACACAAAGAATGTCACACAGGTCTCAATACAAAGCAAACAATCTTCTAACAAGGAAATAATTCAACACAAATATACTGATTACTCGTGGTCTGGTTCCGGTCTGCTTTTCCATCCCCATCTATATCCTTCCTTCCTCTGCCTCATGTTAGTCTTTCAGTTCCCAAAATAGCCCCAACTCTATTTTTTCAACCTTACAGCCTTTGAACTTGTTCCTTCTGCCTAGAACTTGCATTCTAGAGCCCAGACTCCCTGCAGGGCTGGCTCCTCTTCAGGTTTCAGTTTAAATGGTGCTCCTCACCAGCTTTGCCCAGAAAAATAAACTAAAGCAGGCCTCCATCCCTATTATTCCTTATCACACTACTCTGACAGAGACTTTCTCACCATTTTTATTTATAGATTCCTTTGCTCATGGATTTACTGTCTGTGTGGCTACCTCTGCTAAACCAAGAGCTCTCAGAGGACAGGCCCAAGTTTTGTTGTTCAGCAATACATACTCAGCCACCTAGGATTGTACCTGGCACGAAGAAGGGATCAATAAATATTTCTGACATGAATGCTTCCATTGGTGTCATAGAAAAACCTTCACTCACATGTAACTAGGTCTCATTCCTTTAAAACATGGGAAGCAGCAATATGATGGCAAGCAAGGGGCACTTCACCCTTTTAGTTCTGAGTACAATGCTTTCAATCTTCTCTCTAGAATGTTGAGAGGGCAGCTTTTCAGGCAGTAAGACAAACTAAATTTATTTTCTTCTATTCATCTCCATTTCTGATTGTCTTGACAATATGTGATTATAAAAAATGGAGTCTCCAAAAAACAGAAAGCACGAAGGGTCAAGAACACATATATATTTAACCATTCATTAACAACATCCATAAGCTCTGCTGGAGCTGGGTACAAATGAATGTTGCAACTAAGTCAAAAGTAAATACAGCTGGTGTATCTTTTCTAGTCAAATGCTTGGTGAATTCTTGGCACCCGAAAAGCAACTGAAAAAAGGGAGCTTTGTATTATTAGCAACTTGTGGAAGTTTCACTTTGCTAACAGATAGAGCCACCTCAGAATGGCTAAAGTAGAATGGCTTTAGAAAAAGGAACATTGAAGCAGGGTTTGGAAGAGTTTGGATCCTGTTCACGAACCAACACTGCGACATATGATGTTGGGCAAGCCACTTAACTTTTCATTCATAAAGTAACTAAATAATGGGCACCCTTCCCACCCACACACAGATTTTAAAAATCCCATGGCTTTTTCCAAATCTAATAATGATTTCTTTCCATTAAAACCTCATTGAGGGGTGTCTGGGTGGCTCAGTCAGTGAAGCATCTGCCTTTAGCTCAGGTCATGATCTTGGTCTGGGATCAAGCCTCAAGTCAGGCTCCCTGCTCAGCGAGGAGTCTGCTTCTCCCTCTGCCCTTCCCCCTGATCATGATCTCTCTCTCTCTCTCTCTCAAATAAATAAAATCTTATAAAAAAATTTCATTGATTATGAATATAAACCTCCCTGAATTTTGCTACATTGTTATATGGACATCATTCAAATATATACCAACTCTACGTAAAAATGGCTAGAGAAGAAAGAGAAATGAATGAAAAAGCAGCTCACAAAATCACCTACCATATGGGGCCCAAACCACCTTATTTGAGCTGCCTACCTATTTTAGGAAATGAAGGCTTCTCTACTGTACACCTGTCACAGATATTAAAAGTTGAGGTAACTAAGAATGTAATGAATGGGAACAAGGCAAGAAGTGGAGTTATTAATTCCTTAAGTGCAGGCAAAATGCAGTCTTCATTACTTGGTCTGTCCTATAATTTTTGTTTCTCCAAGTACTTTGAAGGTTCCTGGCTTACCCTGTACTTTGACAAAACTGTGGCACTAAATGATGATATGACTGAGAAAAGCGATACACATTCCACCTATACGTGCTTCTCACCTCAGGTTCAGAAAGCAGCCAAGCTCTTCAATGAGACAGTTTTTCAAAGGTGGCATGAGCACAAAAATCCCTGCCTTCCAGTTGAAATAATCCTGTGGATTCTTTATTTAGGCTAGGCTTCTCCGGTTTACAGATGAAGAAACCAAGTCTAGAAAAGAGTAACTTCCTCAGGGTGAGTGAAGGGAATGCCACACTGAGTAGAACACAGGGACATAGGCAACATGGTATAAGGTAGTGAGCAAGCTTTAGAGAAGTGAGTCAGAACACCCAGGTTCAGGTCTACACTCTGCTACTTCTTAGCTGAGTGGCAAAGCAACATGGTATGGGTGGAAGAAAAATTCAGTAAAGATCTTGAAGTCTGCATCTTTCCCAGTTAATCACATACTAGCTGTGCAGCTTTGCGTCTTGGGTTCCTTGGCTGTAAAATGGAGTTGGGCTTCTACCAGATGGTTCTGAAGGTCCTTCCAGCTCTAAGACCTGGTGCTTCCATGCAAGTTCTACTTATGTGGATGCTGATGGATCTGGTCGCCAGTTACCACTGAGGGTGTTTAGCTTAGTACAGGCAGCAAGTCTGACAATGTTACATAAATTCTTTTGAGTGACGATTAAATGGCAGGGTAAAAAAAGGATGTTAAGTAAGAAAAAAAACCAAAGAACTAACCTACTTTTAGCTTGCCAGTTAGGCAAGCTAACACGCTAAAAATCAAGAAGGGAGATTCACTAAAGTAAAAGAAAACAATTTTTAAGGGGGGAAAAATCATAGGAGCAAAAGAAATGCAAAGTAAGTAATAAAAAAAAATCTAAAGATGAGCAGAAACTCTATTGTAACTCTATTTTTAAAGAAATGTGGGCTTGGAAAAAAAATCCAGAAATAGCTGTAACCTACTTTATGAAATCACAAACTTGACATTCTTGTAAAGCCAAAGAGGCCCCCCCCAAAATGGACCTTTCAATAGGTACAATGGAGGGAGAAAAAGCCAACCCATCCTTATACAAAACCTTAAAGGTACCATGTTTCAGTCTGGTTGCCTTGACTGAAGGAATACCAATAGGAGGGCAACTGACATGACCAGGGAGCTTTGAATGGTGGTATTGCTCTCACATATACCAAAAAAGATGGCAATCCTTAAATCTTCAGCAATGAAGACCAGGTAGAACACAATGGAAACTTATTAAATCATGAAAGGTACAAATGTGCATCAAACCCTAGAAGCATCTCTGAAGCTTGAAAGAGATCCATTCTGGACATTAAAAGGAAGTGTGATGGGCCACCCGGGTGGCTCAGTGGATGGGCCTCTGCCTTCGGCCTAGGGCGTGATCCCGGGGTCCTGGGATCAAGTCCCACATCGGGCTCCCCGCAAGGAGCCTGCTTCTCCCTCTGCCTGTGTCTCTGCCTCGCTCTGTGTCTCTCATGAATAAATAAAATAAAATCTTTAATTAAAAAAAAAAAAAAAAAAGGGAAGTGTGATGAAATCACGACTGGCCAGAATGCTCAAGCTTAGTTCATTGAATTTTCTGTTTAATCAAAGATGGGAGAGTTTGCTTTAAGGCCTCTTTTACAGAGAAATTAGGTTTTATAATTTAAGAACCAAAGACTTTGAACCCTTGTTTTGTATCATTATACAAAATGAGGCCAGAGTTTCCTCAATCCAGAGATCAAGACAGAGTTCTCTAAAGTCCAGGTAAAAATAAGGATGAAATCAATTAGAGCAAAGAACGGATGACCAAGGAAACATTTTCTCATGTTTAAGAAGAATAAGTATGTCCATTCTAAGAGAAAAAATATTTATCTACAGAAAAGATAAGCAGCAGGATATGAAATGCAAGCCATTTTATTTGATATGAAAGCAGAGACACAACCTGAATCCATCTTCCTGCTCTACAGCTCCTTGATAATCAGCCTCCCTGCCATATGCCAAGGCCCAGCGACAAGTAGGGAGGACCCCTCCTCATCTCAGCACCTGTACTTTTAGGGAAAGACTGAAAAGTCCTAAGAAGCCAAACATGTTGTCACACTAGAAGATCCAAGTGTATGTCAAAAATAAAGCCTAGATTACAGGACTTCCTCAAGTAAAAGATGAACAATGTTTTTAATTTTTATTAATTCAAATCTATCTAGTCTAAATCACTGCTCTTAGATTATTCAATAAATTGAGGATGGCAGACATTTGTACATGTGTATGCAGGAGAATTATGTTCCAACAGTGACAGAAGATTATCATCTAAACATCAGATCTCATTGTACGAAATTAGAGTTATAGGAAGGGTAAATGAATTAGGCTAGATTTTTATCATTATACACATAGTCCAAAAAATATCTTTCAACTCAATAATCTCTAGTAACTTTTTGGTCTGTGGTCATTTTTCTCTTCTCAGAAAATCCAAATACTAAGTAGAACTGATTCTCTAAAGACTCCCGGATGATTTGGTGTCTATAGTTAATGTTTCTTTGTGGGAACTTACATTAATAGACAAACTCATAGGGCACCTGGGTGGTTCCGTTGATTAAGCATCTGACTCTTGGTTTTGGTGCATGTCGTGATCTCAAGCCCTGCTTCGGGCTCTATGCTGGGCATGGAACCTGCTTAAGATTCTCTCTCTCTCTGCCTCTCCCTGTTCCCCACCACTTGCACATATACTCTTTTCCTCAAAAAAAATAAATAAATAAATAAATAAATAAAAATAAAAAAAAATCCATTATCGGAAACTCTACATTGATGATGATGTATAAAGAAGCAAAAGTCACCAAAAAAAAAAAAAATTTTAACCAATGAACTGATCTCAGATAAAAATGTCATCACTCACACAAGTCCTCCATTTGAACATGAGCTTTTATCCTCACCCAGTATGTCAGTTTTGTCTTTAAGGAAAATCACAGACAAAAGACACTGATTAATGATCCGACAGTTCTAACAGTTAACAACTGGAGAGTAAACAACCGACAGGGATGAAGACAGAAAGATGAGGTCATATAAAAAAAGAGAGAAAACTGACAAAGCCTTTGGAGTATTTTTAAATGAGCCTCTTTTTTATTATGAAAGTCACTCACTAGCCTACCCTACAATTTTACTGCAAAACTTGCCCCTCTCCCAAAAAAGGTAACACTTGATTCTTTTTTTTCTAAGAAATAGCACATATTTGCTATTATAACCTAGTGTTAATTATGATACAATAAACTTATTTTTTATGATTTTTCTTCCGTTTTTCTAACTTAAAGTCCCAATCTAACCTTATATTTACTATTAAAGTTTGGATCCCACTTTAGACAGTGATCTACTATCCTGGGATAACAAGGATAGCTTCAACTAAATAGTAGTCTACCTTAAAATGCAGTTTCAAAACATTTTATACAAATTTGTGGACATATGTGAATTTAACAAAGAAATAGGACATGATCACAATCTTTTAAAGCTAACAGAAGGTAACATATACTCTCATAAAACATATCTTGATATTTTATTTTATGTTATCAAGTACGAGAATACTTGACTAGCTTGAATGCAAATCAGAACAAGTTCAGATGCTATTCCATGATCATGGAATAATCCTGTAAAAACATTTGTTAAATGTTGGGTTTAGAAAATTCACTATCATAATACCAACAGAATATTTTCAGAGTAACTAATAAATGAGATTAATGAGAGCTACATGACAATAAGGATATTATGATGAAACTCTATTTCTTTAGAATTGACTGGGTGATGGGCACTGAGGGGGGCACTTGACGGGATGAGCACTGGGTTTTATATGTTGGCAAATCGAATGCCAATAAAAAAAATATACAAAAAAAAAAAAAAAAAGAATTGTCCCAACTGAAATTTAAGGTGATAAAATGGTTCAGAATTAAGTGGTTTCCATAGGGGTTGAATGGACATTCTCATCTGTACTGAACTATCTATGTGCACTTCACATTCCAAAAGGATTGTTCACCACACACATTCCCTTACTTCCATTAAGCAAGATTCTACTCAGATAAGAGGAAAAGGGTAAAGGCAGAAAAGAAGAGTATGCAACCTCCCAGAGAGAGCTAGAAAGAGTAGGAAAGTGTGCCTAGAATAGAACTAGAACTAAAAAGTTATGAATAATTGCATGCTTTCAGATTCTATCACAGAAATGTTAAGGAAGTATCTTTCTAGAAGTATGTATACATGGGTATACCTACAAAGGCGTCCATCTACAAATTGGATGGGTGATAAGGCTGCATGTCTGTAAGGTATGGTAACTGATAATGGTCTGGCAGAGATGAGGGCTGAGGGGATTCATGCTTTATCAGCACACAGAAATGAGGGCTGATCAAATGTTTTGTATAGTGTCTGGACTATTCATACACTCCCAAGATCCAACAGCTAGAAACAATGTCTCTTGCCTCAAAATTATTCAAATTCATTCAGGCACTGACTGCTTCCTACCCTGTTTTACTGCTCTTTATTTACAGATCTTAATTATACTAAGAATTAAGATTTCCTGAAATTACAGTACCTGGCTCAGTGCTCATAAATTTCAACAGATACGCTATTGATTACCACTCTGAAGATATCAGCACACAGGTATGAATACATTAACTGAAGCTAAGAATTGGGATGCACAGAACAGGGATTGTGAAAAATATAGCACTTAGTGTTTTTTCTTTTTTTCTTTTTTCTTTTTTTTTTAAGCAATGGTATATGTGGCCTAGATTGTACTGCTTTTCAAAAACTTCACAACAATTATTATTTTTGGTGGTAACTGACGCTTGACGCTTGATGTGCCTTACGAGATGAATACACAGCCAGAGGTCTTTACATGAAGGCAAGGTCATGCTTTGATTTACTGTTGCAACCACTCTTTTTAATAGATCACTATTTGTCTCTTCACCACCTGTGGTTAGCCCAAAGCCACTGCTCAAAGAGCTCATTGCCAATGGTCTCAGAGTGGACTGGCCTGGGGCTACTGTTTCCTGTTAGACTACAGATACATCATTTGAAGCAGGTTTTTTTTTCTTTAGAACAAGCTAAAAGTATTTATTGCCTTCTCTTTAAAGGCTGGCAGGACAATGGCTACTAAAGTTTCCCAGATGATGTGCATGTGCTCCACATCAGAGGTAGGTATATCAAATACTTGTGAATCTACCCCAGGACTTTGTTAGTGAGCCCTTTTGGTTTTTTTAATGTTTGCTAAGTGTCTAAAGTATGGGTGATGAAACTGTTCACAAACATAGAGCCTGGTGTCTTGCAGTACTCAATGTGTGCTGATGGAGGTAGGCTATGACTGCTATTGCCATACTTCCAATTAGGTAGGGAAGTTGATGCTATGCTGGTGCCTCTTAGCACTATTTTTCACAAGGCAGGTTATGCTTCAGAGGTAAAAATCAGTGTTATCTTATGCCACAAATAGGCATTTATGTGAATTTATATGAGCAGGAAAGAACAGAAAATGAAGAACCTCACATTAGTATAATAATTTTGTGGCACCTTTGCTTCAGTTATATTTAGGACATTATGTATGTGGATATTGGATTAGAATGTAAAAAAATATTTCTGTGGGTCTCTGTAGGGGAAAAAAATGGAAAAGTGCTGCCTAGAGCTTCTGAAAGGCCATGTGTACCTTCCTAAATAAGTTTTCTACTTGGCTATCTTTAAATGGCCAATAGTCTAGATTTAAAACCTAATGAATGACTGAATGCTTTATTTATTTATATTTTTTACATGACTCTTTTTTTGTTGCTTTATTTTAAATTCTCTTACCCAGCATAGGGTAATTTTAATACTCCATCTGAAATGGTCTGGTCATGTGTGACCAAGGACTCCAACTATGGTATTTCTTCTTGAAATGCTTTTATTCTTCCAATGAGTTATTCTAAATATAAAAATCACTCTCTTGATACCATCTACATACCATTTATCCTTGTATTTCTACCTGACTAGAAACCAGAGATCATAGTAACCAATACCAAAGCCCTTCAAACAGAACTTGCTACTTGTGTGAACTCACAAAAGTATTTATTTCAAATCACTTTTCTCATTTTAACAATATTTAGAAAAGGCATAAATAGCATGCCTTCTACCCAGCATCTGAAGCAAGATTTCCACAATGCTGACTATACCTTAAAATACAAGATGAATTTTCTAGTATCATGAGATTTGAAACGATGAACACAGAAGGAGCTAAATGTTACAAAGCAAAGCATGATATTAAATAAGCTATATTCACTTTCTGAGATGGAGGTTTTAAAATTTCAGGAACAAAGTCTAATTAGCTAGATCTCATCTCTTCCATATTCTATTCACAAGAACTAAATACAAAAAGGAAAAAAGAAAAAAATATATATATACCTTCACTGTCCTTGAATTTCTTGATTGCCACAATTTCATGTGTTTCCTGCAAAGGAAGAAAAGAGGCAGAAAGTCATTTCCCAGTGTTTTTGAAACTGGGAATCCCAACTGTCTGGGGGTATATTCAGGGACACAGAAGCAAGAAACCTGAGAGTAAAAAAATAGATCCTCGTCTTTCCCAGCCCCTCATTTCCTGGTTCCAAAATTCTCTTTCTTACCACCCTGCAGACATTGTCAGAAAAGGAAAAAAAATAAGGGGAAGAGAGAAGGGGACCAAGAGCAGAGATGGTGATAGACCACAGATAAACCAGAAATGTCAATGTCTTGAGGCTACACAAAAATGCCAGAATGACTGACAATATAATATACCATCATCTGTACTTCCTTCTGAAACTCAGGGACACATTGTCATTGGGCTTCTATCACAGAGAAAAGGCTTCTACAATACTTGTCCCCCATTTTAAACCTAAAGAGGGACAAACATCTGAGGCCAAATATCAATCACTATCTCCCTCCTGCCCTTATTTCGCTTTCCTGAATGGTAGGTTTTGAATAGAACTCTACTTTAAACTGAAACATTTAAAAAAAGATAAGGGCTGGAAAGGAAATGGCAATGCTCAGAACTAAGCACCACGAGGTTAAATAACTCATGTCTAATTCTGGTCTATAAAAGGAACAAAAAAAGCTTTTGGCAAAATAATATATAGATTTTTCAAAGTCAACATGTTACATAGAAAGGTCTTCTGACTCAGGTCTGCTTTTTTGTACTCTAAGTGGGTATACTTTCAGATCTGTAGGAGCAAATCTTTTAATAAAAGATTGTCCCTGCATCAAAACAAAGGCTGTAAAAATGCAGACAATAACCAACAAAGTACACATCATTAACTTATTAAAAATATACATTTTTTATAGCTGTTTACAAAAACAAAGGGGGATCGTGAAAGGAAGGAGGAATAAAAGAAAAATGACCACTTTAATTCTTATGCTCAACAACAAACCCTGAGTCATAACTAGGTCTGGGAAATAAAACCCTTTCTGCTTCTCATCTGCCCCTTGAAATAAGAAGAACCTGTTTCAAACTTTCATCTCTGCTATAGGAAAAAGAATTCCGAAAGTGCTGTAGACTATTGAGGAAGAGGGTTCTTAAGAGTATTATATTTTTGTTGTTAATGGAGGATTGATAGAATTGTAGAGTACAGACAGCTTCCAGGATACAATTTATTTGTACTCAGCCTTCCAGGTACTTTCCGATATTGGAAGGGTTTCGTTATTGGGAAGGAATAACTGCAAATTCAAAGTCATGTGGGGGACAATCAGCTAGAATATTAGTACATGTTGTGCCTGGTAACTCTGCTAGGTATGCTGCTCCCTCTTAACACACTCATACCATTTTCTCACCCTGCTTCTTTTCAAAAGGCTCTAGCCAGCAACCTACGAATGACATAAGAGAAAGAACAAACGCTCTCAGGAAACTCGGCTCCAGGCACAAGGAGGCAGCATGATATGCATCCAGGAAGAGAGTAAAACTGCTCACACTGCAGCTCAGTTGGTTAAGCCTTTGGCTCAGGTCATGATCTCAGGGGTCCTTGGATCGAGCCCCAGTCAGGCTCCCCTGCTCAGCGAGTAGACTGCTTCTCCCTTTACTCTTCCCCCTGCTCATGTTCTCTCTCTCTAATACATAAAAATCAAATCTTAAAAAAAAAAAAAAAAACTGCTCACATTTCAGCTGAGAGTTCTTCTAAGTCATGCTTCATCGTATACTGCACTCTAAATGGAGTCCCAAGGCATCTTTTTATTGCATCCTAAGTGTTAACTTTGTCTGATTTTATAAACGGTCTTGCTTAGTTCAAACTCACCCAGGATAGGACTACAAATTTACATTTACAACAAACTTAGTTACACCATCTTGAAGAAAGAAACTGATTAATTTCTGGCATTTCAAATAGAATGAATTGTATAAAACAGTGCCTGAAAATGGGTCAAATAAAATGAAATGTTTATTCTTTTATTTATCCTTTCACCAATGCCATGGAAATCCTCTCTCACTCTCTCTCTCAAACACACACACACACAAATTCTCTCTCTCTCTCTCTCATTCACTCAATACAGTTTATATATTTAAAGAATGAAGCCAAACAGGTAAGAGTTTTCCACATAAAATCAATTCAATGCTTAGTGGAAACTACATGCATTTAAAATAACAGAAGATGCTGGAAAGAACCTAACATTTCACTTTTATCCGAACTGCTTAGAAAAATAATGCAGATTCATTACAGAAACCATAAAATATAAAGGACATAATCCTTGCTAGCACTTTCATTTATTTTCTCCCAGTAAATTTTTCTCAAATTGGAATAGTAATATTGTATATGGTGTTACATGTTTTTATTTCACTTGATACTGTATGTATGAGGTGTGCATTTTAAGCTGTCATTGAATAATTTTTAAAACCATTATTTTCTTAATGGACTGTTATTTAACTGATCTGTCAATGAACATACTTCAACATCTGCATCTTTATTTCCATAGAGTAAATTTTTCAAGTGATATAACTGGGTCAAAAGGAACATTAAGGCTCCTAATATTGCCAAAACAGATATCCCAAAATACATCATTTCACAGTTCCCTTCAACAATATATAAAAACACCCACTCTAAGACCATAGCCAATAGTAAACACAATCACTGAAAAAAGTCTTTAGACATCAGTGAGGTCAAAGAAGTTTCCTTCTATCAACTGGTCAATGAAAAAAGGTCTACTGAGGTTAATATTTTTTTTGAGGTTAATATTTTTCTTGATGATTCATAGATGTGAATCCATTGCCAAATTTTGTTACAAAAATTCTTCCCAGATTGATATGGTCATTAAATTATTTAGAGTCTGGTTGTTGTTGAAAATAACTTTTATTACTAGTCACATTTTTTGTATATATGCCTTTATGTCCACTACTTTTGTGTTTGAAGTCCTTACTTAGCTTGAGTATGGTTAATATTCATCCACATTTATTTCTCAATATTTTAATGATTTAATTTCTTTCCTTGTCTTTATCCATCTGTAATTTAATATATGACATGGTAAAAGAATCTGTATTTAATATAATTCTGAATACTGAATCAATTTTCCCAATACTTTCTACCATGGATTTTTTAGTTGTTCTATCTCAGCATTCTTACATATATGCTTCAGATTGTCTTTCAGAGCTTCTAGTCTAGTCTACACAACTGATCTGTTGATTCTTATGTTAGAACCAATTTAAATTACTCTGACCTGTTTTATTTATTTTTATCTGAGAGAGACAGAGAGCACACATGAACAGGGAGAGGAGCAGAGGGGAAAGGAAAAGGAGGAGAAAAGAATCTCAAGCAGATCTCAGCATGGGGCTCAATACCACAATCCTGAGACCGTGACCTGAGCCAAAATCAAGCATCTAGCACTTAACCAACTGAGCCACCCAGAGGCCCCTATTGTGACCGGTTTAAAATTAATCTGGGATTATATAGACCCTGGTTCTTCTTTTACCGTTTTGTCAAATTTATTTTTGAGGACAGATTTTGGCTGCTGTACTTAATTTGTAATTACACACATGTGAGCAATTATATGTAATCTGTATTGCTTTATATATTTGATTGGCTTCGATCTTTACATCTAGTCTTTTTCTACAGTGGTTTTCACATTTTTTTAGAGCTTGATTTGCATTAAGTTTTTGCTTAATGTGCATCTTTGAGAGGCTTTCTGAGGAAGTACCCTATTTTCCAAGTCATTACATGTGGGCAAGTCCTCACACATGCATGGCAACTTGGCGGGGATAAAATTTTGGGAAGGCAGCCTTACATTCTCCACTATCTTCAGGGTCCCAGTAAAGTTGTATGCATTGTAAAGCCCTGGAGAGTGCCATTCACATCACAGACATTGTAGGTTTGTGTGTTTATTATTTCCAGGGCAGCCCCGGTGGCTCAGAGGTTTAGCGCTGCCTTGGGCCCGGGGTGTCATCCTGGAGACCCAGGATCGAGTCCCACATCAGGCTCCCTGCATAGAGCCTGCTTCTCCTTCTGCCTGTGTCTCTGCCTCGCTGTGTGTGTGTCTCTCATGAATAAATAAAATAAAACAATTTTCCAGCACATAGGAGTAAAGTCTATAATAAAATCCATGTACTTTTTCTCCATACACTTTCTTCTTCTTTCAAGAAGAAACTGAAGTCTGAGGCCAATTTGATTTTTGTTCCAACATAGATAACTTGGTTTATGCCTAGATCCTTTTTTTTTTTTTTTTTAAATTTATTTATGATAGTCACACAGAGAGAGAGAGAGGCAGAGACACACAGGCAGAGGGAGAAGCAGGCTCCATGTACCGGGAGCCAACATGGGATTCGATCCCGGGTCTCCAGGATCGTGCCCTGGGCCAAAGGCAGGCGCCAAACCGCTGCGCCACCCAGGGATCCCTATGCCTAGATCCTATTAGGACTTTTCCTTTTCCTTGGAATATAATTTAAATTACCAGAATATATCTAGAAGAGAGTCTGGGTGGGGGAGCACTGAACTAATATTATCTGAAAATCAATGAAATTAGGAAAGTTTTCTTCTAGCAACCTTAAATGCTGTTTCTAGATCTCTTTTCCTAATATTTTTCACTAGAAACCTTGTAACTTTTAGGTTGGATCTTTCATACTTGCTTTATATATTTTATTCACTACTGCATAAGTGCCTAGAATAGCAGGCACATAGTAGGTTCAGTAAATATTTCATGAGTGAATTAATCAAAATCGCTGCATCAATTTTGTTCTTTTACTTCTTCCATTTTAGGTTTCTTTATCATCTTATTTCAGCTGACTTCAACTTAGCAATTTTTCCCTTGTTTCAGCTTGTTCTCACTATAGAGGTCATATCTTCCTGGCTTTCCTTGAGAAGACTGCATCTGCTTATTACAAAAACTCATTTTTAGAACTATTGCTTTTAAATCTTCAGAGCAAAGTTTTCTTTATCTTCCCATTAGGTACACATCCCTAATTTTTTTTTTTTTTTAACTCATCTCTACTAAGATTGGAAGAGATTCACTAGGCCTGGCACATGAAGGGCTAGTTGGGGTTTTTCAGCCACCTGAACTTCAAAAGCACATCAATGCACCTGAGTCCAATGTTAAACTCTGGATTCCAGCAAACATTCTTCTCATTGGGTTGGCTGGTCTGAGGCTGGATCACCTATGCAGGGTTGTTAGAATAAGTTGTTTGCTGAACCTACACTTCCTAGCACATCCCATTCCCTCTCCTCTACATTCACCACACCTTGCCATGGGGGTCTATGAATCCTATGACGCAACTTGCTGCTTCCAGTCCTTCTTTGCTTCTTGTCATATTGTAGTTGGGGTGCTTAGTCTCTGAAAAGACCTGGCAATACAGGTGCTGATGTAGGCTACTCGGGGGACAGAGAAGTCCAGCTCCCTCAGGGTCAGATGACAGTTAGATGGTTGCCTGTTTCCAGCTCCAGTGGGGCATGGGTCCAACCAAGCTTTTTTGCTACTCCATTTTGACAGGTTGCCCTATTCTGGTTCAGAAAGCAGAATAAGGAGGATGATGTTCTGTATTTTTCAATCCACCTCCCTGGACTTTGCTAACAATCTTCAATTTCTGGTTTCTTAATTTACAGAAATTTTAGGAGTTTTTGGTTTTTCAAAATCTCTTCATGGGTATTTATTGGAGAGGTAAAAAGTGATACATCAAGTTTTATTACTTGTACTACCACCCTGAGATGCTACACATAATATGGGTGTAGACAAAGAAGAAAAATATATGAAAAATAGTTCTAAAGAACTGTGTTTTAAATTCAATTTATTCACAAAAGCATGCCATTGCCCCCACAACGTCTGCAACAGAATGTCACCAGCTGTAGTCAGCATGATAGGCATAATTTTCTACTTGTTTCAGTATCTTACTTCGTTAAAACAGTTAAAAGCTGACATTATGAACAATAAACTAATGATATGATAAAATATGTAAAAACCATTAATAATAATTCCATGCATCACCCTTAATTTTGTCTCAAAATTGAATTACTTTCGAATGCAAAAAGATAGAGGTTCCTAAATTGTACTGCTATCTCCATGTGTGAA
This sequence comes from Canis aureus, assembly GCF_053574225.1. NCBI lineage: Eukaryota > Metazoa > Chordata > Mammalia > Carnivora > Canidae > Canis > Canis aureus. Next base: position 109,822,366 of record NC_135649.1, read on the forward strand.
CAAGCTATATCAAGGCATTTAACATTTACCAAAATAAATTTCCTCAGCTGAAAAAAAAATTAGAAAGAGAATGAAAAATAAATTTTATGAGTAGTAAAAAATAGAAAAATATCCAGAGGA